>NC_080181.1:28523008-28823008 GCF_950295315.1 Erinaceus europaeus
GGGAAATTGGAACTCCAGGACACATTGGTGGGATTGTCTGTCCAGGGAAGTCTGGTTGGCATCATGCTAGCATCTGGAACCTGGTGGTTGAAGAGAGAGTTAACATACAAAGCCAAATGAATTGTTGGCCAATCATGGACCTAAAGGCGGAATAGTGCAGATGAAGAGTTGGCGGGGGGGGGGGGGGGGGGGGGTGCGCGGGGAGGCGGCTCCATTTTATAGACAGCTAGTAGGCATATTTTAGTTATATTCCAAAGGGCTCTGTGGCTTTTACTAGTGTTTTTGTTGGTTTGTTGGTTTGTTTGTTTGCCTGAGCCTGAAATCTGATATGTAGGTGGATCCCAATTACTGTCTGAGGAGGTGATGTCACGGCTAGCATAAAGCTGGATCAGGGAAGAGAGTAGCTCCCAAATATGGGAAAGGTGTATAAATATTGTTGACTGTAAACTCCATCAATTTGATGTGATCTGCGGCCCATATTCAGCTTACGAGCCTATGTGGCCTCTGCATCCCTGTAGATCTGAGCTCACATTCTGTGGTCTTAAGTAGGAACATTCCAAGCTGCCCCAATATCAGGACCCATCTTCCTCAGGTGTAGCATAGAGTATATTGTCCAGCCTCCTTTCGGAGGATGGAACATATTCTACCATTGTTGATTCAAGTTGAGGGCAAGGTCCTATGGGGGCCCGCCCACAAAGGAGTCTATTGTGTTATTCCTGTTAGGAATGACCAGTAACAATGGAGAGAGGGATTTATTCGAGGTCTAGGCTCATCAAGTCTGTTTGGGAATCTCAGGACTCCCTGAATAGGGCCCCATCTGTGTACTATTCTATAGTAAATAGGACGTCAGTAACATTTACATTAAAAACAATACCAGCGCCTGCCCTGCAACATCCTCAGAGATGATTCCTTTCAGATAGAGATGTCCTCTGATCTATGTTCTAATTTAGCAGCTGGAGGTTTTCATTATATTAAGTACTACTTTGTGGCACACATGAAACAAATGTAAATAAGTTACTGTCATTTGATCCAAGATCTAGGGGTAGCTCTAACAAAACCTACAGGAATAGCACCTTATAGTATACTGAGGTAGAAAAATTAAAGGTTGTATAAGAATATAATACAGTTTAGAATCTGTGTATATTAAAAAATATATTAAAAAGTTCAACTACCTTTCCGTTCTTCCTCGGAAATGTCATGAATCTTCTGGTTCACAAACTCAGCGTAGGACGCTGCATACCACACCTACAGGAGACCAATACATCATCACGAGCTAAAGCACATCACCAGGAGTTCTTGGCATGCTTAAATTCTTTCTCCTCCTCATAGACAACAGTCCAGGCTTTGCCAGAGACCACAAAAACAAACCCTCACCCCCCAAAATAAAATTGCATGGTTAACCTCCCACTTTTAACTCTAGTTTACAGCCAGCCAATCAGAAAGCACATGATGTGTTTTCTTTTTCCAATAAAAAAAAAGTTTTTGTGATGAGAACAGTTTCACATGAGAGTAGAGCTTTACTCTTTACTGAAGTAAAACAGCCAGTTCTGTTTTTTGTCTTTCTTTCTTTCTTCCTAATCTGGTATTTAAAACAGGTTTGCGCACAGTTGTAATGACAGTGCCATGCACCCCACACAGCACCAAACCACTCTGACTAGGAGCTGCCATGTCTGTCTCAAAAGTTACCACGCCCTCCTTAGTCTTCTCCCTCCGACCCCACTGACTGCCTCTGCTCACTGACTCTGTCTGACTCCTCTTCTTCTGCCTAACTTCTAAGCAGTACTGTCCCTCCCAGGAATATATTCCCTAAGTCAGAAGTCAGTGCATCGTTTTTTTTTTTTAATAACTGGACCACAGGTGTACATGATATCATTACTGAATGGTCTCCCTGGGTTAATTATTTTTCTCTCTTTGAGGTGTGCACATGAAGGGGGAGGGAGACATGAGGAAACAGACGCAAAGAGGGAGAGACACCACAGCACTTCTCCTCCATTCATGGAGCTGGCTTGTGCTATGCATAATGGTCCTCTGTGGTGCCAGTCCTCAAACCCAGGGCCTCACACGTGATAAGGTTCACACTCCACTAGGTGTGCTATCTGCTGGGTCCAAATCCATTATGCAAACTGAAGTATTCAGATAAAGAAAATCAATCACAGAACACAGATTGGTGGTGGTACACCTGGTTAAGCGCTCACATAATAATGTGCAAGGACTGGGGTTCAAGCCCTGGTCCCCACCTGCAGAGGGAAAACTTCACAAGTGGTGAAGCAGGGCTGCAGGTGGCTGTCTCTTTCCCTCTCTACCTCCTCCAGCCCTCTCAATTTCTTTCTGTTTCTATCCAGTAATAAATAAATAAGAACATATATTCAAAAAAGACAGATTTTTTTCAACTTTTTTTATATTTATTTATTTTTCCCTTTTGTTGCCCTTGGTTTTTTTTGTTGTGGTGGTGGTTATTCCTGTTGTTGTTATTGATGCCACTGTTGTTGGATAGGACAGAGAGAAATGGAGAGTGGAGGGGAAGACAGAGAGGGGAAGAGAAAGAAAGACACCTACAGACCTGCTTCACTGCTTGTGAAGTGACTCCCCTGTAGGTGGGGAGCCAGAGGCTCGAACTAGGATCCTTATGCCATTCCTTGTGCTCCGCACCATGTGCGCTTAACCCGCTGTGCTACCACCGGGTCCCCCTATATATTATATTTTTATTTACCAGAGCACTAGACAGCTAGTGGTGTGGGGACTGAGCCTGGGTTTTCAGAGCCTCAGGCATGAAAGTCTTTTGCATAACCATTACGTTTTCTCTTCCACCCCAAAGGAACTACTTACTCCTGGGTCTAGAGTCTTCGTGTAGGTCTATCAAAAGCCCAAAGGTTATATGCTTTCCTTCATTCAGTTCCGTTTCTGGGGCTAGTATAGATGTATAGTATATAACAAGCACCCCATAAGTAAGGGAGTTACAAGGAAAGGACCAGTTTTCCAAGTATCCAACTTCAGGGGGGAAAAGTGTGAAAGAACTCCTAGCATAGATATAACCAACTCAGCTCTGTACCTTAAGTTCCTGCTTGGGTTCTACATTCTTTATCGTCGTGTAATACACATGTTGGCCATACTGGTAAGCCACCAGGTTCTGCTCCAAGTGGTTCTGAGCTGGACGTACAAACATCATCCAGTTACAAAGGGTCTCATCAGACAACTCAAACCAGAGGTCTTCATGCAATTCCCTGTCTTTTCTGTCCCCTTTATCAAGAGATACCTGCAATCACAGAGAAAATTAACAGTCACACCAAAAAACACAAGCAAAAACACACTTAGAATATGATATGCACTAAGGTCATGATATAAAATGTTGCCCCTTAAATTAAGCAGATGGTCTGATTCTTGACAGAACTGCATCTTACCAAATATAAGAGGAGAAAACACCTACCAAAGACTCATTTGAAGAATTACCTAGCAAAACCTAAAAGTTAACAGTCTGATCGCAGTTTCCATTGATGTTCCATTGTTAATTAACAAGTTTTTTTTTAAAAAAGTTACAGATACAAAGGGCAACAAAAGGGAATAAATAAATAAAATAAAATAAAATAAAAAAAAGTTACAGATACAACAGAAAACATGCAAAATATTCTGCAACTCGTTACAACGTACTTCCTATTGAAATTCAAATGCATTCATATGTAATAGCTTCGTGATAAATATTTTTGACAAATAATATTCTTTCCTGGAGATCTTCAGCATTCACACACACACACACACACACACACACACACACATACACACACACACACATACACACAGACACACAAAATCCCCCAAGGGAGCCTGCTGAGTGCACACAATACCATGCTCAAGGACCTAGGTTTGAGGCCTGTAGTTTTCCCACCTATAGTTGGGAAAGCTTCACAAGTGGTAAGAACACAGACATCTATCTCTTTCTCTCTCCCTCTCTACCTCCCCCACCCTTTTCAATTCCTATCCGACCAAAGAAAGATAGAGAAAGAGAGAGAGAGAGAGAAGAAACCCCCCTACCAACCCAGAACAGTAGTGATTTCTTAAACTTCATATCCCAAATATCTCTCCTGCCCTTTCTTGATTTTTTCAGGATACTTTTCAAGAAATGGACAACAGAAAGATTGAAAAATAAGTGAAAGTATCAGATACTAGGAATAACTATCAGTATAATCATTTAACACTGGGCCAGGTGGTGGGACAATTGGTTAAGTGCTCACATTACACTGCACAAGGACCCAGGTTCAAACTTCTGGTCCCCACCTGCAGAAGGAAAGCTTCATGGTGAAGCAGGGCTGCAGGTGTCTCTCTGTCTCTCTCTCCCTATCTAGCTCCTCCTCCCCATTCTCTATCTAGAAATAAATAAATAAATAAATATCTTTTAGAGGCCAGGCAGTGACACAACTGGTTAACTGTACACATTACAGTGTGCAAAGACCCTTTGTACCGTGTGCATGCCCCTGGTCTCCACCTGCAGGGGAAAAGCTTCATGAGTGGGGACATGACAGGTGTGTCTCTGTCTCTCTCTCCCTCTCTATCTCCCCCTCCTCCTCAATTTCTCTCTGTCTCTGTCCAATAATAAATAAAAAGATTTAAAAGAGAGAACAAAAAAAAAATCAACTTAGTAAACTATTCTTTTTTAAAATGTTTTAATTTATGTCTTTCTTAATATTTTATTTATGTATTGGATAGAGACAAGAGAGAAACTGAGAAGGGAGGAGGAGACAGAGAGGGAGAGAGACAGAAAGACACCAGCAGCCCTGTTTCATCACTCATGAAGCTTCCCCCCTGCAGGTGGGGACCAGGGACTTGAACCTAGGTCTTCGCACACTGTGATGTGTGTGCTTAACTGGGTGCACCGCTGCCTGGCCCCTGTAAACTATTCTTAAACAAAAAAAAAAAAAACTCAGCAGGGTACACCTGTTGCAAAAACTGAAAAGCAGCTGTGCTGAAAATACTACTGGCACTTAGCAGATTGTGTTGAGTCTGCATAATGCTCATTGTATCCTAGTGAAAGTTAGTGTTCTTGTTTATTTTTTAACTATCAAAGCTCTGATGTAGGCCAGGTTGTGTTCCCTCAAATTCTTATGTTGAAGCACCAACCTTCAGACAATAATTCAGAATGTGAGGGGCCAGGTGGTGGTGCACCTGATTAAGAACTTACATTGTCGGGAGTCAGGCGGTAGCCCAGCGGGTTAAGCGCACGTGGCGCAAAGCACAAGGACTGGCCTAAGGATCCCGGTTCGAGCCCTCGGCTCCCCACTTGTAGGGGAGTCGCTTCACAGGCGGTGAAGCAGGTCTGCAGGTGTCTTTCTCTCCCCCTCTGTTTTCCCCTCCCCTCTCCATTTCTCTCTGTCCTATCCAACAACGACGACATCAACAACAATAAAAACAATAAAGGCAACAAAAAGGAAATAAATATTTAAAAAAATAGTAAAAATTAAAAAAAGAACTTACATTACAGAATGTGTTGCACCAAAGTAAAAAACTTGGGGGGGTGGGGGGGAGCTCAGGTCCTAGAACATGATGGCAGAGGACCTAGTGGGGGTTGTATTGTTATGTGGAAAACTGAGAAATGTTGTGCATGTCCAAACTATTGTAGTTACTGTTGACTATAAAACATGAATCCCCCAATAAAGAAATTAAAAAATAAATAACAATTTAGAACGTGGCTGCATTTGGACACAAGGCTTTAAATAATGGGTGATTATGCTAAAATGACATAATTAAGAGTGAACTTAATGCAGTCTGACTAGTGTCCTTGGAAAAGGCAGAAAATAGGACACAAGACAGCACAGACACTCTGGCAAGGAGGGAGGACCCCTGACATAGGCGGCAAGTGCGTGGCCATCTGCAATTCAAGGAAAGACCACAGAGGAAACCAACCTGCCAACACCTTAACCTTAGCCTTCTGGTGGCCAGAACCCTGTACATTAAAGAACTACAGTGCTGAAGTCACCTAGTCATAACGAATGAAGTCCCCATCATAACAAATATTGTACCGGGTTGTGGCAGCTCTAGACAGCAGATACAGCCCCTGAAGCCTACACCTTTTCAAACACTCCCCTCATGTCTGAGGGAACTGAGATTGCAAGCTCCATTTTACTGGTATAAGAGTGAAAATCTCCACTTAAAACAAATAAAGCACAGAAAGAAAACGACTAGTGTGGCCCAAAAGGTGGCACAGTGAGGCCTTTCTTCCCTTCCTTCTCTTTCTTTTTTTCTTTTTCTTTTTTATCTTTATTTACTTATTGGATAAAAACAGCCAGAAATTGAGAGGATGGGGGGGGGGTGGGGGGGACAGAGAGGGAGAGAGTCAGAGAGACACCTGCAGCTCTGCTTCACCACTTATGAAGCTTTCCCCCACAGGTGGGGACTGAGGGCTTGAACCCGGGTCCTTGCACATTGTAACATGTGCGCTCAACCAAGTGCACCACCACCTGGCCCCTCTTTCTTTCTTTTTTTTTACCAGAGCACTTCCCAGTTCTGGCTTATAGTGGTATGGTGGATTGAACCTGGGACCTCAGGGCCTCAGGCATGAGTTTTTTTGCATAACCATTATGCTTATCTCCCTAACCCAACCCACAGCTCTATCAGGCAGTGGAACACCCCAGGCTTCTTCCCTGCCATCTTAAGTGCCATCAGAGTGATGTTCTGGTTCTCTCTACTCTCTTTCAAGGAAGGAAAGAAAAAAAGGGAGGGAGGGAAGAAAGGAGGGAGGAGAGAAGGAAAGAAGAAAGAGCCTTCTAGCAAACAAATGCTATACAACTGAAGAAAGAGTAGGAAAACACATGGCCTTTTAAAAGGGACTAAGACAGCTGATTTGCCATGTGCCAACCCAGGTTTAAGCCCAGTCTCCACTCCACCGAAGCGCTGTGAAGCTTCAGTGTTGTGGTCCCTTTATCTGTCTGTCTAAAAATAAGTAAATAAAAATGACTAAGCATGAGAGTGAATTGCAGCCAGAGGGTTGCTCAGTGGGCAAAGTGCAGGACGTGCATGCGTGAGAAGGGCCTGAGCTCTATACCCAGCAACCCCTAATACAGAGTGGGGCTATTGCTTTGCCAAAAATAAATAGGTCTTTGAACAGGAGCAAGAGAAGGAATCATGAATTACCTTTAGGTGAATGTAGAATTCTTTCAGCTCAGACTCCCTGACGAGGGGGCCCTCCACTGGGCCAAACTGGGTGCGCTTGGGAATGCGTCTTTTGGAGAACACGCCCCCCAGAAACCTGTCGATGTACAGCACCAGGGGGAGGCTGGCTCTGGCTCTCGTGAGCACCGGCCGGTTGGGGATTGGGTGCAAGGGGCCGTGCTTGGGGCACACTGAAGAATGGGCATTGTTACACTCCTCACACCCTGCAGAAGAAAGAAAGCCTTGAAGTCAAGTTCTTGAACGTGGCTTTGTCCTGAGTTTTAGTGTTTGGGGGAAAGCATAGCTTACTAGGTAGGTCCCACACTAGGTGTGTCCCTTCTTCTTCTTCTTCTTCTTCTTCTTCTTCTAGCGTTTGCCCTTCTTCCGTAGCCAGTCAACAGGTCAGGTTGAAAGCTGTCAGGAGCTGCTTGTTGCTGGCTTTGAAAGTGACTGGGATCCATGTGGATTCAGTCGGCTAGGAAGGATCGTCAGTTTCCCCAATGAATGGGTACTCACAGGATGCACCACGAGAAGGTCGATCCAATGTGTCCCTTGCTGCATATGAAGACCAGGCTCAGACCCCAACATGACTTGGGAGGTGCCATAGCACAGGAGGAAGCTCCAGTGCTGTGCTGTCTCTCCCTTTCTTTCTCTCTATATATCTAAATGAAAAAGTGACCTGGGAGTGGTGAAATTACACATGCCCAGAAAAAGAAACTTCCAAACTAAAAATCCCGACATCTATGTTTTCAAGTCCAAATTCAATGGGCTGGGTGGTAGAGGATCCAGGAGTGTGCACTTATTACCACATGCAAGGACCAGGCTCAGATCCCAGGTCCCCACCTGTCGGGGGGGGGGGGGGGATCACAAGCGACGCAGCAGTGTAGTAGGTGCCTCTCTTTCTGTCTCTGTCTCTTCCCCCACTCACTCTGTCTCTCACCACTTATCATAAAGAAAGGAAAACATGGCTACCAAAAGCAGTGGAATCATATAGGCAACAAGCCCCAGTGATAACACTGTTGGCAAAAAAAAAAAAAAAAAAGTAAAATATTTTTAATATATTAAAAAAAATTTTTTTTTAATCAAGCCAAAACTCAAGTCCTACAATTGTCCTAAACATTCACCTGAAATACACCAGCTTTTATAGATCAATAAAATCCTGTACTTTTCCTCTAAAATCAGGCGGAAGTAATTTAAGCCTGTCCAAAATAATACCGTCGGCTGTAACTTATCTCTATAGTGTATAATAAAACAATCACTTGTAACACATCTGAAAGGGAAAAGAAAGGAGCTTGCAAAGCTAATTTTTACAAAATCTAGCAAGACAAAATAGGAGAATTTTGTAGTATATAAATTATAACTCAAAGTTGTTAAAAAAAAAAAACCTGATGACATTGTTTAATCAGTTCCTTCAAAGAAGTCTTCTGTTGGGGATATGTAACTCAAACTGATGTGCTGTCCAGTCTGAGGCTGTGATGCATACTACATAACAATAATGCTAAAATGAATGGATTTCATATTCCATTACTCTTTCACCTGGATAACACGACTGATAAACTCAGCCCCAAGAGAACGTGTTTCTAGCACTTTCTAGGGGTGATCTATTGATGTTTTGCTCTGTATCCACATTCACCCTCTGGCTCCCAGCAACACCCACTGGCAAGCTGTCAGAATTAGCTGTGAGCGGCCACAAGACAGAGAAAAGCAATTAGATGGCCCAGAACCTTCAGATTTAAACCAAACCAGCATATTGTACAGGGTCATTGGGGTCTCCCTCAAAAGGGTAGGTAGTATAAAGAGAGGTAAAAGCAGCAAAAATTAGGGAGTCTGGCGGTATAGCTGGTGGCACGAAGTGCAAGGACCGGCGTAAGGATCCCAGTTCGAGCCCCCGGCTCTCCATCTGCAGGGGAGTCGCTTCACAGGCAGTGAAGCAGGTCTGCAGGTGTCTTTCTCTCCCCTTCTCTGTCTTCCCCTCCTCTCCATTTCTCTCTATCCTATCTAACAATGACAACATCAACAACAATAATAACTACAACAATAAAAACAAGGGCAACAAAAGGGAAATAAGTAAATAAATACTGAAAAAAAAAAGCAACAAAAATTGTTATAGCTGGACAGGCTGCCTCCCAGGACTGGACAAACTCCCGCGGTAGTTTGGAAGGTCAAACTCTGGAATCAGAGAGGTTCAGGCTGGACACCAGGCTGGACACCAGGCCCGACACTCAAACCTAGGTGACACTGAAGAATCACCTTCAGTCCATCAATGCAATCAGAAGACTAATGACAGTGTCCCTGGTGTCTCTTCTGAGGCTATAATGAGCACGAGGAGCAGGGAGCATCAGCCCCCCGACCCCCTTACAGCCTTGATCAGTGTTACACTCACGCATACCCGTTCATACTTACACAGGTCATGCGGGTCGAAGGGTCGAAGGGGGCCTGGTTCCCAGTCATCCAGGTCAGAATCTTCACCATCTTCCTCCTCATCTTCCTCAGAGTCCTCCTCTTCCTCATCGTCCTCCTCCTCTTTGGTCTCCAGCCTACTCAGGGGGTTCTGCAGAGTTGCCAAAGGGTCAGATGCATCCACGCTCTCAATTGAAGGGAGCACCTGGTTGTGCACAGGTAGCGAGGCCTGAACAAAATGCCATCACGCAGTCATTTAGCACAGGCTCTGGTTATCAAGCTGGAGCCCAGACACATACACAGCTCCCCCTCAAAGACCTGGAGAAACGATTTCCAACTATAGGCCAATAAGAGGAGTCTCCCTTCACATGTGCTAGCCCCACGGCTTGGAAAGCCACTGAGAAAGTCTGGGTGCTCCCCACTTTGGCACCACAAAAGTTTCAAAGCCCACTAGGCCTGGACTACACACTGGGGGTACTGTCTCAGGCCATTCCCAGCTTTCTCCAGAGGTCTGCTCTCTCCCCAGACTTCTATATAGACCTTCAACATCTAAGCACAGAAAAACACAAGTGATTGGTAAAACTCAGTGTTAGACAATTCTCCTTTAAACATGTCAAAAAGCTAAGGGTTTTTGTTTTCGATTCTGTTTCACATGGCATCAGGGCCTGGGACATGTGCAGTACCGCCACTCCCCAGACATTTTCATTTCTTAAATCATTTTATTGGGGAAATAATAATTTATATGACAGCTGTTGGTTCACAGTTATAGTCTCTATCTCCCCGGTTATTTGTTTGTTTGTTTTTCAATTTTTTTTTTTTTAATTCAGAGAGAGGGAAGGCAGAAGAGGGTGAGATAACACAGAACTAATCCACCACCATCTGCAGAGTTTCTACCAGTTTCCTGGTACCCTGATGTGAGGTCAGGGCTTGAACCTGGGGCCTCGAACATAGTCTACCATCTGCAGGCTCTGAGGTTGAGGTTTTCAAGTAAAAAATGGAAAAGATGGCCAGTGTATTTCAGGAAACCTAAGTTACTTAAGTCTATTATCTGCCAAGGTCTGGATCATGTACTAAGTCAGTACTACTAAATGAAATGTTGGGAAAGCAGGTGACACCTGATAAAGTCTTCTTATCTCTTAAATAAGTGGCATGAGGTTATATACCACCCAACTTCCTTTAAATCAATCTTACCTCCTGCTCCACTAGTAGCAAAAGTCATACTCATGCCATGACCCTTCTTATTCTATAAATAAGAGGGGTTTTTTTTTTGGTTTTTTTTTTTTTTTTTAATGCCTGCTCCCTTTATTTTCCCACATGTGGTTTTCTTCACTCTGTCTTCTTCCCTCATCAATCTCCTGGTCTTGTTCCAAATTCACCATGCCCCATCTTCTAGCCCTCCCTGGCTCTTCTCTGCCCTATTCTCCTGTGGCAATTTGAGTCAGGATCTCACCCCCACATCATCCCTCAGCTCTGCTTCAACATTTCATCTCGCCCAAAGGTAGGAATACATTGGAAAGGTCAGTGATCGCTTCTGTGGCGTCAGGACCTCCTAGTGTATACCTTCTGTGTTGTTTCCATTAAGCCTAATCTTTTATGCATGTCAAGATAACTTTTTAAGGTCGGGGAGATAGCATAATGGTTCTGCAAAAGACTTTCATTCCTAAAGTCCCCAGGACCCAAGTTCAATCCTCAGCATCACCATAAGCCAGGGCTGAGTAGTGAGTGTTCTGGTTAAAAATAAAGATAAAGAATTTTAATGTTTTTTTTAAAAAAAGAATTTGTTTCCGAGCCAGTGGTGGTGCACCTGGCTGAGCACATATTACAATGCACAAGGACCCAGGTTCGAGCCCCCAGCCCCCACCTGCAGGGGGAAAGCTTTGCAAGTGGTGATGTAGTGTTGCAGGTGTCTCTCAGTCTCTCTCCCTCTCTGTCACCCCCTCCCCTCTTGATTTCTAGTTGTCTCTATCCAATAAATAAAGATAAAATAAAATAAAATAAAATAAAATTCTACTATTTTAAGACCAAAAGTCCTAATTCATTTAGTCATTTCTCACTTGGCCA
Organism: Erinaceus europaeus; assembly: GCF_950295315.1. NCBI lineage: Eukaryota > Metazoa > Chordata > Mammalia > Eulipotyphla > Erinaceidae > Erinaceus > Erinaceus europaeus. The sequence continues at coordinate 28,534,607 of NC_080181.1, forward strand.
CACTTACAGGCTATCTGTTATCTTCACCATTCCTCCAGGGAATGCATGTTATTGCGAATATAGCATCAGATTCCATTAGTACCTGTGTGCGCTACTGTCACTAATCACTAACAGTCCTGAATCCCTTTGTCCCCCTCATAAACTGCAACTAAGCCACTTCCCCCTCCTTAGTAGCTTTACACTACTGTCCGGGAGGTGGCACAGTGGATAAAGCACTGGATTCTCAACCACAAGGTCCTGAATTCAATCCCCAGCATCACATGTACCAGAATGACGTCTAGTTCTTTCTCTATCTTTCTCATAAATAAGTAAATTCTTAAAAAAAAAAAAAAAAGAAGAAGAAGAATTTTTACATTTCTCTCCAGGAAGTTTCATTTTGTCATGGTTTCTGTTTCCCAGCCTGCCAGGCCCTTTTAAAATTTAAAATTTTAATTTAAATTTTAAATTCTGACATTTTACAGATTAGCTAGTCCCTCCATTTTAAAAAAAGAGTATGCACTTCAGAGAAATAGACAGTAGGTTCTGGAAGCAGATGGATTTGGGTTAAAGTCCTGCTCCCATTACTTAGCAGGTAAGTTTCTCTGAACCTGAGTTTCTTGATTTATAAAGTGAGTACAGTAATAACACATACTTCATAGATTGTTGTAAGAATTAAATAAAACAATATAGATGAGGCCAGGGGTAGAGTGTGTGGCCCTCAGTGCACACCTGGTATTATAAGAGGTTATTGTTACAAGCTGTGTAAGGGCTGAGATGATGTCACCTCCTTCCTCTAACTGAACATGTAACAGGCATTCAGAGACGATGTTTGCAGAAATAGATGCGGGCGGCTCTTTGGGAAATGACATCAATCCTCTTAGGTATGAAAAGGAAATAACTCTGCTGCTAGTGACAGAAACCTCCTTTCCCAGTTGTGAGCGTAGGTCTGAGAACTTCTTCAACTCTACAAGGAAGCGGGACTGAGTATGTTTTTATGGAGTCTGTCGGCTATGCAGATCACACTGCCCAACATTTGAAACACTCAGGCTCCTAAAGGCCTAAAGTCAGTGGCCTCAGGTAAAACATACATTTGTTCTTCCTTTGTCTGTTACATACACGGGACTTGTTCTTTTTTATTTTTTCATTAAGTTAACACTGGTGAGTAACATATTTGCCTAAATATGATCTTTTATTTCTTTCTGATATAGTGAGAACAAGAGAGCAGTGATGGAAGGAAGAGGGAGAAGAAGAGAGAACGGGAGAGGGAGAGAGAAACTGGCTTGGTAGCTGGTGAAGCTTCCTCCCGCAGAAGGGGGCATGATGAAACCAGGTCCACGCACACGGTAGTGTGTGCTCTACGTGTCCCACATAAACACACCCTAATGTGAATTAATTTAACCCAGGAGTTCAGACTTTTGTATGACATTCCATTTGTAGTCAGGAACTTTTAAATTTTTCATATGAGGGGATAAAGTTTCAAGAAGAAGCTTTGACTTCAGGCTCAGCGGGAGTCAAATAAAATACCCACTGAGTTGAGAACTCTACAAGGGCAAGAGCAAGGAATTTGTGGCAATGACATTGCACAGCCACCTCCTGTGCATCACCTGCAGTGGAGCCACTGGTTCCATTTGCTGTATCAGCGCGTGCTTTCCATGTCACCCGTTGTTCTAAGATGCTTTGAGTTTAGGTCAATATAGTGATGAATGTTACCACATACTGGACAAATCAGAAAACATATGCACCTCAACCCCTCCTAAATTCAACTCCTTTCCGTCTTTTTTCCCTTTCCTTCCTCCCTACCTCCCTCTCTTTCTTTTCTCTCTTTCTTCATTTCTTTCTTTCTTTCTTTCTTTCTTTCTTTCTTCCTTTCTTTCTTTCCTCCTTCCTTCCTTCCTTCCTTCCTTCCTTCCTTCCTTCCTTCCTTTCTTTTTCCAGAGCACTACTCAGCTCTGGTTTATGGTGGTGCTAAGGATTTTAGAGCCTCACGCATGAAGTGCTTTTGCATAACCATTATGCTATCTCCCCAGCCACTCGTAATCTCCTTTTCTCTTAGCAGGGTCAATCTAAAAGAATGAGTTCAGCAGCTTGGCATTGCTTCTGTGAAGTTGTAAGGTCCACTAGGCAAGGCTGCTACTGGCTTCTCACCATTGCTGAGGAAGTGGGCGTTTAAAATAGTACTGACTAGGCTCCTGTGCTGAACATGGGCCCCAGATCAAGCCGGTGGGGTTTACAGTTAACAAGATTAAGATACTTTCCCCATATTTGGGGGCTACTCTCTTCCCTGCATATTAGATGTCAGGCAAAGGCAAAAACTAGTAAAGTCATGAGTCCTCTGGAATATATCTGAAATAGACCTACTAGCTTTTTCCAAAACAGGCCTCAAATCTTCATCTGCATTATTCTTGCCTTTAGGTTCATGATTAGTCAACAATTTGTTCTGCATTATATCTTAACTCTTTTTCAGGCACCAGGTTCCAGATGATACCATGATGCCAACCCAACTTCCTTGGGCAGAGGACCCCACCATGTGTCTTGTAGCCCTGCCTCCCCAGAGCCCTGCCCCACTAGGGAAAAAAAGAGAGAGAGAGGCTGGGAGTGTGGATCAACCTGCCAATGCCCATGTTCAGCAGAGAAGCAATTACAGAAGCCAGACCTTCCACTTTCTGCACCCCACAGTGATCCTGGGACCATACTTCGAAAGGGATAAAGAACAGGAAAGCTATCAAGGGAGGGGATTGGATATGGAGCTCTGGAGGTAGGCATTGTGTGGAAATGCATCTCTCTTATCCTACAGACTTGTCGATATTTCCATTTTGTAAATTAAAAAATAATAACTAAATAAATAAATAAAATAGTACTGACAACCTTCCCCTCTTGTGTGCTAAAACTCCCCTAAAACACTGGGGCAAAGAAAAGGAGCATCATGGGATGTCGTGTGGTACATAAAGTGCTAGACTTTCAAGCATGTGGTCATGAGTTTGAGCCCCAGATTTGCAAGTGTTGGAGTGATTCTCTGGTGTTCTCTTTTTATTTAGACAGAACACTGCTCAGCTCTGACTGATGGTGGTGTGGGGGATTGAGCCTGGGACTCAGGAGCCTCAGGCATGAGAGTCTCTTTGCATAACCATTATCCTATCTACCCCTACCACCTCTGGTTAATCTATCCCCCCCCCCCCGCCACACACACACACACACACACACACACACACACTAGTTAAATACTAAACTTTAAAGAAAAAGGGGGTTGGGTGGTGGCACACCAGGTTAAGTGCACATAATACAAAGCACAAGGTTCCCAGTTTGAGTCCTGGGTTCCTCACCTGCAGGGGGATTTGCTTCACAGGTCTGCAGGTGTCTATCTTTCTCTCTCCCTCTGTTTTCCCCTCCTCTCTCAATTTCTCTGTGATATATATATATATATATATATATCCTCAGGAGCAGTGGGTTCGTAGTTCACCAAACCAGAGATAGCCTGGTAGTTCAATCCCTTGTACCACCATAAGCCAAAGCTGAATAGTGCTCTGGTTAAAAAAAAAAAAAAAGAAAGGGAGTTGGGTGGTAGCGCAGCAGGTTAAGCGCAGGTGGCGCAAAGCACGAAGACCGACTGAAGGATCCCGTTCAAGCCCCAGGCTCCCCACCTGCAGGGGAGTTGTTTCACAAGTGGTGAAGCAGGTCTGCAGGTGTCTTTCTCTCCTCATCTCTGTCTTCCCCTCCTCTCTCCATTTCTCTCTATCCTATCCAACAATGACAATAATAATAACTACAACAATAAAACAAGAGCAACAAAAGGGACTAAATAAATATTTTTAAGAAGAGAGAGAGAGACAGAAGGAGATTTTTCACATAAGAGAGAAGTCGGGAGTCGGGTGGTAGTGCAGCGGTTTAAGCGCAGGTGACACAAAGCCCAAGGACCGGCTTAAGGATCCCAGTTCGAGCCCCCGGCTCCCCACCTGGAGGGGAGTCGCTTCACAGGTAGTGAAGCAGGTCTGCAGGTGTCTATCTTCCTCTCCCCTTCTCTGTCTTTCCCTCCTCTCTCCATTTCTCTCTATCCTATCCAACAACACAACATCAATAACAATGACTATAACAATGAAAAGCAACAAAAGGAAAAATAAATATAAAAAAATTTAAAAAAAAAGAAAGAAGAAAAACTGAGAATGAGAATCAAACAGAGCTTGATTGCATACCAGAACAATGCAAACTACTGTTGAGTGGGATAAGAAAAGCTGATGAGAATAATTTTGAGGTTATAATTATATTCCTAGGTAACAGTCACCTTAACACAGCAGGCATGTAGTACAAATATGTCTAATTAATAAGTCAACTTTCAGACTCAAGCCCCCAGCCTCCACTTGCAGGGGGAAGGTTCCCAAGCAGTGGAACAGCGCTGCAGGTTTCTCTCTTTCTCTCCCTCCCCCCTTCTCTCTCCTAATCTGACAGGAAAAAAAAAAATTAATGTATATATGTATATATTATATATATGTAGCATATAATAGAAACAGAAAAAATAAATTAATCAAACGTAAACAAATAATAATTCAAGTTCAGCCTTCATTAACTTGAGTGCTAGGTACATATTTAAATTCATCTGAGGCCAGGTAACATTACCACATAGTTCCTAAGTGGCCAAAACTCAAGTTCTGACTCTGACCTGCCTTTTCCACTACATCACAGTGGCCCCCATGGAGTTAAATCTATTCAGAGGACAGAAGAGTTGGTAAACATCACACAATCCTCCAATTCCCCAGCAACAAGGCAACGACACGGGCTCCCAGAGGCCACCAGCCAGGAGAGGAGGCGGTGAGCAATGTATGCCAATTTAACATGAAGGGGGAAAAAAGAAATAAAAGGCATTGTGATCCTAGCCATTTTGTTAGGCATAATGAAAACACATGAAGTGGAGAAAGAATCTGTCAGACTTATGGAGCACTTTCCCTGTCAGTGATTAGTTCTGAGCTACATGATGTGTGTCAGGATACAATTTATCTGAGAAGTGAAAGATGAAATGACACTGGACAGCCAGCAAACACAACAGAATGCTTCTGGGTTCCTACTGAGACCAATTATCGGTACAGCATATTTCCTTCTCAGTGTGTGGGGAGTCACACATGTTCACTTCCAGCAAACAAAGAAGAGGCTGTGTTTCCAGGTCTGGAGAGCATAGGAGCTTGCTGAAGGAAGAGGGGATGTAATTCCAGAAAGGGGCTTCAGAAAAATCTGGACACCACTAAAAATCAGTGAAAACAGGGACCTTCCTGTTCAGGAGGTGAAAAGAGCACCTGTCAACTGTGTTAACAACCTCACTCCAACTTTCTTTCCAGAATTTACCCAGGTCACAGGATAACTGAAATTAAAAACATACCAGCTGAAAGTGAAGTGCAAATCAAGAAAGAAGCTAAGCTAGGCCACAACCCACAACACTTCTTCTTCTAGCGTTTGCCCTTCTTCCGTAGCCAGTCAACAGCATCAGATTGAGCCAGATGTAAAGTTTCGAGACCTCCTTTGAATCTGGAGAGGTGGCAGTCGTTGACTATGTGGGCCATAGTCTGTCTGGAGCCGCAGGGGCAGTTCGGGTCGTCTCTGGCTCCCCAGCGATGGAACATAGCGGCGCACCGGCCATGGCCTGTTCGATAGCGATTGAGGAGGGCCCAATCATAACGTGCTAGGTCAAAGCCGGGTTGACCCACAACACTATCTGAATACAGCTCTTCTTTTGAGGCTGGGTGGTGGTGCACCTGGTTGAGTGTACATGTTACAGTGCTCAGGGACCCAGGTTCAAGTCCCCAGTTCCCACCTGTAGGGGGAAAGCTTTGCAAGTAGAGAAGCAGTGCTGCAGGTGTCTCTCTCCCTCTCTATCATCTATCACTTCTTTCCCTCTCAATTTCTGGCTGTCTCTATCCAATAAATAAATAAAGATAATGCAGAAAATACTTAAAAAAATTTTTTTTCTTTGGTATGAAATAAACAATAAGAAGGTTGTTTCTGAAGACTGGAGATGCAAGCCCCTTTAAGGAGCAACAAAATTTCTAATTAAAACTATGCACTATGGTCCGGGAGATGGTGCAGTGGCTAAGGCACTAGACTCTCAAGCATGAGGTCCTGAGTTCAATCCCCGGCAGCACATGTACCAGAGTGATGTCTGGTTCTTTCTCTCTCTCCTATCTTTCTCATTAATAAATAAATAAATAAATAAATCTTAAAAAAAAAAACTATGCCCTAATCCTAAAACAACAAAGTACTGTATGCCAATCAGATTGGCCAATGCTGCAAAGACCCCATGTGGAATGGGCGTGTGGAAACTTGCATCCTTGTGGACTACTGGTGGGAGTGTAAATTCATTTCACCATCTGAGAAGCAATTCAGAAAGGCCTGCTAAAATCATCTTTCCACTTACAAAGACAAGTTTCAAACATATATCAAATATAGGGCACAGTATAGTAAACGTCTTGTGCCCCTCGCTCACCTTCGACAAATTATTAACTCACAGCTCACCTGACTTACACTGTTCTCCCACACACTCACCCACCTCACTGGAGTATTCTGCAGTAAAACTCAGACAGGATACCTTTTCATCTGTAAACAGACCAGCAGATGAGGGGCCAAGCAGTGGCACACCTGGTTGGGAGTACATGTCGCAGTGTATAAGGATGCAGGTTCAAACCCTGGGTCCCCACCTGTAGAGTGGAAACTTCAAAAGTTGTGAAGTAGTGCTGCAGGTGTGTGTGTGTGTGTGTGTGTGTGTGTGTGTGTCCCCTCCTCCTCTCAATTTCTCTGCCTCTACCCAAAAAATAAGTAAATAAATAAATAAAGCAAGTCCATAGGTAACTCTGGAAGAAAAGAATTTCCATAGTTTATTATATGTAATCTTCCTTAAAAAACATAAGCCACTACAATGGGGAGACTGAAGATTCAGAACTCTGTTGGTGGGAATGGTATAAAACTATATAGCCCTGTTGACATGTAATTTTGTAAATCAATATTAAATCACTAGTAATTTTTTTTAAATGTAAGCCACTCCTTAATGTCCTCAAATACCCCTACTAGAGTTAGAATTTTTACCAATTGTTTCTTTCTTCACCCCCTGCCACATACACACAATTAAAACTATGCTTTAATCCTAAAACAACAAAATACCACATGCCAGAAGATATGAAAATGCTTAAAAAACTGCAAAGACCCCATGTGGAATGGGCGTATAGCAATGTGCAAAGCAGAGCCTTCAACAAGGTCCATACATTACATCTGACTGATAGGTCTCTGGTTTCTTGTAAGCCCCACTACTTTTTTTTTTTGTTGTTCTTTACAAATTACCATTGGAAGAAATGAAGCCATTTATCCTAGAGTTTCCCATAGTTTGGATTTGGTTGGTTGCATACCTAGGTGCCTTTTCACTTGCTCTATTGACTTACCATGCATCCTACAAGCACATAATAGAAGTGAGTGACCCAATTAGATTTAGGTTCAGTTTGGCAGGAGAAAGACTTCAGAGATGGTAAATTGCAGGTCCACATACCAGGAGGCCTACAGAGAACACCTCTCTTTTCAACTACATGACCACTGTCTAGAGGGTTAATCTGATCCACCTATTATAAAGTGCCCCATCAGCTTATTTTTTCCTGATGGCTTCAGGCCGCTGTTGATAACCACTGCCTAGATCCATATTTCATCAGGAGATGAAAAATGAAGACATTTTAAGCCAATCAGCCCCTCTTTGTTTATTGGTTGGCATGCTTCTATCAAGAAATTGCCCTCATTGAGTAACTGTTTACTGAGAACATTAAGGGAAAGGCTGGATTCTTTCCCGTCACTTACCAGATTTATTTACTTATTTTTAATGAAAGAGAGATACAGGAAGAAAGAAACCAGAGCATTGCTCTGCTCTGGCTTGTGGTGGTGCTGGAGATTGAACTTGGGACCTCAGAACCTCAGGCATGAAAGTCATTTGCAAAACTACTATGCTATCTCCCTAGCCCTTTATACCAGACCTCCGAATAGTGTGAAGGTCCTCTAACAAATGCAGTAAGTGATCAGAGTGAATGTACTAAAGTAATAATTTCAATATCAGCATGAGTTTGTGGATTTTAAATATATCTGGTGTAGTTCCATCTATGACAATGTTCCCTACAGTGACTAAAAACAGAATAACGTACATATAAAACAATATATGTAGAATCTCATCATAAGTCTTTTTGTGAGCTTCCTCAGGATCTTCCCCTCATGATAAAGTAGCCATGGTAGGGACTGCCCCACTTTCTGAAGGGAGGCTGGGTCTTCCTACTCCGCCACTCGAGGAAGCCTGGCCCCGAAATGAGTGCAGCCTAGAATGTTCCCAGCTATGACCATGGACTGTGAGCTCAATCTGACAGGGCTGTGGAGGCTATACAGAGTCCTGTGCTAAATGTGAATAGATATAGACCCTGGGTCAGATCAATATGGTAAACAGTTAGTTGTATTTATATACTTTCTTGAAGCTTGGGAGCTACTCTCTGCCCTCATCCAGTCCTATTCTCAATTCTCATACCATCTTCTCAGACAATATTTCTAGTCCACCTCCATGTCAACTACAAATCTCAAGCAAAGTTATTAAGTTATGCACCCCTAGAAACATACTGAAAATAGACTTCCTAGTTTCTTTTCACACTAAGGCCCATATTCGCATTGGCTCTATTCCTTCTTTTTTGGTTCCTATTTATTAGACATTTTAATAAATAGGAACCTGCTGTGGTCTGGGAGATAGCACAGTGGATAAAGCATTGGACTCTCAAGCATGAGGTCCAGAGTTCAATCCCCTGCAGCACATGTACCGGAGTGATATCTGATTCTTTCTCTTTCTCTTCCTATCTTTCACATTAATAAATAAATAAAATCTTTAAAAAAAAAAAAATTTGTCCTGCTGTGTCCAGGAAATGGCACAGTGAAAAAAGCATTAGACTCTCAAGCATAAGGTTCCGAGTTCATGGTAGCGCAGTGGGTTAAGCACACGTGGCACAAAAGTGCAAGGACCGGCGTAAGGTCCCGAGTTCAATCCCTGGCAGCACATGTATCAGAGCAATGTCTGGTTCTTTCTCTCTCCTCCTATCTTTCTCATTAATAAATAAATAAAATCTTTAAAAAAATTTTTTTTTATGTCCTGCTTTATATCTTACTGCCTTTCAGCCACCGATTTATAAATCCTGACCTCTATAGGCAGAAAATCTCACCAATGCTTCCTGGAACCTCACCTCTCCAGAGCCTTATCCCACTAGGCAAACATAGAAACAGGTCGTAGGTATGGATCGACCTGCCAACACCCATGCTCAGCAGAGGAGCAATTACAGAAGTTCTACCCTCTACACTCCTAAAATAACCTTGATCTATACTCCCAGAGAAGTAAAGGACAGGAGAAGATGGGCAGAAGGCTCTTAATCCCAATTCCACCAGGACCCAAAGTGTTGTCACCAGGAATCTTGTTTTTCTGTTCTTTTCTTTTTAATCTTTTATTGGCGATATAATAATGATTAATGAGATTGTAAAATAATAAGAGTACAATTCCGCCCAGTTCCCATCATCAGAGTTCTGTGTCCCATCCCCTCCACTGGAAGCTTCCCTATTCTTTATCCCTCTCTGGGAGTATGGACCAAAATTCTTTATGGGCTGCAGAAGGTGTAAGGTTGGGCTTCTGAAATTGCTTCTTCACTAGACAAAGAATGTTGGTTTTATATCATCACTGAGTGGAAAGTGAATCTGGAAAGCACCAGAGGAAGTCAGGCACTGTTGCTCTTATCTGGGAAACAGGAAAAAAGGAAGGCCACTTAGAAGTAGTACTAGGTAGAGGGGTGACTTAGAAAGGAAGTGAAGGCAGAACTACAGAAGAAAAACAGGCCCAAAAAAAGTTCTACATATTTGTTGATACATGTATAGATATAGATAGATAGAGATATAGAGAGAGATACAAATAGTTAGAAAGTCAGCCTATATCTGTGACCTTGGGAGAAATACGGCAGTTTCCAATGAAGGGAACGGGGACACAGAACTCTGGTGGTGGGAATGTTGTGGAATTATACACATGTTATCTATGGTCTTATAATAAATATTAAATCATTGATAAAAAATTAAAAGGGGGGTCAAGTGATAGTGCAACAGGTTAAGTGCACATGGCACAAAGTGCAAGGATCAGCAGAAGAATCCCGGTTCGAGTCCCCAGCTCCCCACAAGCAGTGAAGCAGGTCTGCAGGTGTCTATCTTTCTCTCCCCCGTCTGCCCCTACTCTCTCCATTTCTCTCTGTCGTACCCAACAACAATGGCATCAACAATAATAATAATAACCACAACAACGATAAAACAACAAGGTCAACAAAAGGGAAAAAAATAGCCTCCAGGAGCAGTGGATTCCTGGTGCAGGCACCGAGCCCCAGCAATAACCCTGGAGGCAAAAATAAATAAATAAATAAATAAATAAATAAATAAATAAATAAATAAATAAAAGTAAAACCACTTTCAAAAGGCTGGGGAGGTAGCATAATGGTTATGCTAAAAGACTTTCATGTCTGAGGATCTGAGGTCCCAGGTTCAAACCCAGCATGACCATAAACCAGAGCTGAGCAGTGCTCTGGAGAAAAAACAAAAAACTTTCAAAAATTTGGTTCCAAACTAGATGGCAACAACAGTACAACTAACACAGAACCTTGGGAGAAGAGTGGGAGTAAAGGTCAGTGCGCTGAAGTCCACACCTTCGTCATGGGAATCAAAGACAGAACAGGACTGAAGTTCAATTACAGTTTAAGAAAACATGACTCATGGTCTGGGAGGGGGTGCAGTGGATAAGGCACTGACTCAAGCATAAGGTCCTGAGTACAATCTCTGGCAGCAAACGTATCAAAGTGATGTCTGGTTCTTTCTCTCTCATCTTTCTTATTAATAAGTAAATAAAATCTTAAAAGAAGGAATGGAAGGAAAGAAGAGAAAGAGAGAGGAGAGAAGGAAGGAAGGAAGGAAGGAAGGAAGGAAGGAAGGAAGGAAGGAAGGAAGGAAGGAAGGAGGAAGGAAGAAAGGGAGGGAGGGAGGGAGGGAGGGAGGAGGAAATATGACTCCAATCTCTTTCAGTTTCACTCCTCCTGCTACTGCCAAACTCTCAAAAAATTGCACAGTGCCATTTCCCCCACTGCTTGTTTATCTCTCTCTGTTTAGATGTCTGCAAGGGTGTCTGGAATAAAAGTTGTCAACTGCTAAGGTAATAAGATGCTTTTGCAAAATCTGTGTATCTTTGTTTGTTTGTTTTGCTTGTTTCAACTTTCCATAATAATTTTTTAAAAAATCATTAGACTGGGGCCAGGTTGTGGTGCATGTGGTTGAGAAGACACATCATAATACATTAAGACTCTGGTAAAAAGCCCCCAGTCCCCACCTGCAGCGGGGGTGAAGTTTCATGAATGGGGGGAAGCAGGGCTGCAGATGTCTAGCTCCACTACCTTCTCCTTCCCTCTCAATTTCTCTCTGTCTCTATCGCTGAATAAATAAACAGATATCGTTACTCTAAAAGTTAGGGGATGAATGAGTGAATGATTTCTGCAAGTCAGACTAGGCATTTCACTCCACTTGTCAGAGAGATTTCGTTTTCTTCTTTCCTGCCACCTTGTAAAAATGAATTAAAGCCTTCCCACTGTTTACTTGATGGAATCAATATCACTTAGTGGATATGCAAAAACTTTTATGCCTGAGGCTCCAAGTTCCTAGGTTCAATCTCCATCACCATAAGCCAGAGCTGAATAATGCTCTAGTTAAAGAGAGAGTTAGTTGTGTGTTTGTGTAATTATTACAGAACTGTTAAAATAAAATAACCTTATTACAGAAGGAATGTTTGTGAGCCCCTATAGTACATATCCTGAAAGCTAATCTCTAATATGAAAGTATTAGGAGATGGGCTTCTGTATATAGCCATACCACCCTAAACACACCCCATCTCGTCCAAAGCTAAGCAGGGTGAGGCCTGGTTAGTACTTAAATGAAAGATAGGCCTCAAAGAAATGATTAGGTCAGAAAATAGGAGCTCCTCACCCTTATAAAAGAGACCCCTCCCCTAAGGCTCTCTCACCCCTTTTGTCATGTGAAACAAGATGGCCATCAGTGAACCAACAAATGGACTCTCAGCAGACAACAAATCTACCAGTGCCTTGATCTTGAACTTGCCAACTGCAAGAGCCGTCATTAATAAATGTCTATGGTTTGTAAGTCACCCAGTTTATACGTGAGTGTCAGGCTGTAATCACAGTCTGAACAAATCAAGACAAATTCTTACTCAAGATCACAGTCCTCACAAAAGTACAGGTCTTTGTCAATCAGGTATAAATTCAACCATAACTCATATGACAGAGATGCCTAAGAATTCCTCTCCAGGGTACATATGTAATATTATGGTCATGCATCATTTAATGATGTTTCTGTCAGCAACAGAATATAAATTCCCAGGTGTGGTCAGTAGGCAATGCCAGGCAGCCTGGGTGTGCAGTGGGTTATATTATCTGATTGTGTAATTACACCCTTTGAGGGCTGCACAACACAATCACCTAGCAATGCAGTTCTCAGAATGTGCACCCTTCTGGAAGCAGTGTATGACTGCAATACAACTACTGTTCATATTTCAAGTTTTAAAGTGGAATTACCCAAATAATTCACTAGAAACCCTACATAGCAAGAAAGTGCTCACCAGTGAGAATTTACTTGCTAATCACTGACAAATGTCGCTGGCACACCTGAACTCTACTCATACTTCCAATAGTCAACGAGAAAACAAAACTCTCTGGATCCGTATTTCCTTCAAAGTGAGACCGACACCAACTAGCTTCCACACTTCTTTCTTCCTTTCTTTCCCCCTGACCCCTAACAGAACACTAATCAGCTCTGGCTTATGACAGTGTGGGGGATTGAACCTGGCGCGGTAGAGCCTATGGCATGACAGTCTGTTTGCATGACCATTATGTTATCTACCTCCTGCCCGCGTCTGCATTTACCACTTTCACAGCCCAGAAGAAAATGAGGAAGAAATCCCTCAGAGTCAAGTAGGACATATCAGACATGGAGAAAAAGAAAAATGTTTCAAAATAAAACCAGTGGCTCAGCAGACAGAACACAAAACTAACACATGTGAGCGAGGCCTTGGGCGCCATCTTTGATAGCACAATGCCAGGGTGCTGCTTCAGCCTCAGTCTCTCTCTCTCATAAAAATAAGCAACTCTCTCTTTTATAATATTGTTAAGACTTTTTTCATCAGATTTTTTCTTATTTATTTATTTGTTTATTTGAGACAGAGAGAAACCAAAAGGGAAGAGAGTGAAGGAGAAAGAAAGAGGACACCTGCAGAGCTACTTCACTGTTCATGAAACTTCCCCTGCAGGTGGGGAACTGTATGCTCAACCATGTGCACTGATGCCCAACCCCAAAAAGATATAAATCAAGAGGAAGAAAGGACTTTCCTTCCCCCTCCCCTCCACTATAAAAAAAAAAAAAAAAGAAAAAGAAAAAACACTCAATGTTGGGGCCTGGAAAATAGCTTCCTGGCTTTATACAATTCTGATGTATGCAATACCCAGGTTTGAGCCTGGCCCCATCACACTGGAAGAAGCTTCAATGCTGTAGTCTCATTTCCTCCTCCTCTTCTTCCTCCTCCTCCCCTCTCCTTTCTCTCAGCTTCTGTCTAAAAAAATAATCTCAATTTTTAGAAGCTAGAATGAGAAAGGTTGCCAACAAATTTATATGTGGCTTAGGCAAAAAATATTAACTTAATACTTTAAACACTTTAAAATGGAACAAATAATAAAATGTCTCCAAAGTCCTAAAAGTAGAGACCTTTAAAAACTCAGGATTGGGAATCGGGTGGTAGCACAGCAGGTTAAGTGCATGTAGCACAAAGGATCCCGGTTCGAATCCCTGGCTCCTCACCTGCAGGGGAGTCACTTCAAAAGAGGTGAAGCAGGTCTGCAGGTGTCTCTCTTTCTCTCCCCTCTCTGTCTTCCCCTCCTCTCTCCATTTCTCTCTGTCCTATCTAACAACAACGACATCAATAACAACAACAGTAAGTACAACAATAAAACAACAAGGGCAACAAATGGAAATAAATATTTTTTTAAAAACTCAGGATTACTTATTGCAACCTAAACTAATATATGTGCTTTTTTTTCATTTTCTCAACAAATAATTTCTATTAGCAAGACATATGTATATATATATATAATTATATATATTATATATATATAATATATATATTATAAATTATACATATATAATTTAATTATCAGTAAAGTTATGAAGCATTTCTGCACAGAATATGTCATGACTTTTCCAACAAATATGTGTGTGCATATAGTATATATATTGGATTCTGTTTTTACTAAAGAAGATGAATAATGTTCTTATTACATAAAAACAAGTATCTAGAGAATGTGGATGGCTGGAGAGGGGTGGGCACTACAGAAAATAGTATTATTCACAGTATTATCGCCAAATTAAAAAAGGCAAAAAGAAAATTCATTACCTGCTGAGCCGTGGCATCCTGCTGGACATAAGTTACCTGGCCTGGATCTGTAAACAGAGTCTAGATAAAAGCAAACAAAATTTACCAGCAGATCTTTAAACAGGTCACTTACACAGCAAAAATTATTCCACTGCTAAGCACCTATTCTTAGAAGAGTTAATTCCATATAACTAAAAGTAATCCTTCATTAATAAGGAGGATAAAGACAGCAATCTTATATTTAGCTAGAGCCTTTCATTTGGATGGCTTCAGAGATTGTATAAACTAACCATCTCTACTGGCTAATTATACTTTAAGACTTTTACTCTCTCAAGGTAGAAAGTCACCTCTAATTTAAAAAGCATATCAGGAAAACATAAATGGCAAGCCATGTTTAAGGATGTGTGTGTCTATACATAACACTATGTGTCATATGAGTAGGCTTGTGACTAAATACCTACGAGTACTATATGACGCCTTCAAATCTAACGGTGCACTTGTCAGAGACACAGTAGGAAAACAGACTGGATCTAATGATCCAGAGATTTTTCTTTATAAAGTCCATAAAATCATAGTGTTTTAAAAGTCATCATTATAAAATCATAACACTCTGGACCATGATACAATAAAGCTAACTACAAAGAAAATCTTCCAAGTTATCTTAGCCAGGATCCCATAGAAAAATTCCCTTGCAGAGAGACATTTTTTCCTCTGAATCTTTTAAGATCTTAATTAGCCCAAGCTTTCAAGCAAACCTAAGGGACTAAAAGTTAATTTTATTTCAGAGGAATAATATAGAGAATGGGGGGGGAGCATAATGGTTATGCAAAGAGACTGTCATGCCTGAGGCTCCAAAGTACCAGGTTCAATCCACCCCACCCCTACTGCCATAAGCCAGAGCTGAGCAGTGCTTTGGTTAAAAAAAAAAAGAGAGAGAAAGAGGCCAGATAGTGGTGCACCTGGTTGAGCGCACAAGTTACAATGCGCAAGGACCCAGGTTCAAGCCCCCAGTCCCCACCTGCAGGGAATGCTTTGCAAGTGGTGAAGTAGTGTTGCAGGTGTCTCTCTGTCTCTCTCTCTCTATTCCCCCCCCTCAATTTCTGACTGTCTCTACCCAATAAGTAAAATAAAGATAATTTTTTTTAAAAATTAAAAACTTAAAAAAGAGAATCTGAACCACTGTCAAACATCCTAGATTTTACACAAGAAATTATCATAATTTAGACATTTTGTAACACAGTAATTAAAAGTGGGTAGAGAACATTTTTTATTTAAACTGTCTGATGTGATCTTAAGCTATGATCAGGGGACTAAAACTGCAAGACTGTCATCTGACTAGTTGGTAATTTCATCTTCATATTAATTTGAAAGGCATGTATTAGATGTGTTCCATTTCTTCTTGGGAGTGATTTAAACTTCTCGATTAAATATTACATGAAGACAAATGTTTATGGCCAGAGTCTTATTGCAAAGGTATGGGAATTATTTTTAATGTATTTTTAATTACTATGTACACTGTAAAGTGCTAACATCAGAAACTAACTTTTGCATGTTGAAGACTGTTCGTGTCATATACACATTTAAAAACTGGCACTTCAAGAAAGAGCTATACTACAGAGTTTGCTTGTTTTCTTCTTTGTTCCTGTTTTTTACCTGAGCACTATTCAGCTCCGGCTTTGGGTGGTGCAGAAAATTGAATTAGGATTTTGAAGCCTCAGGTATGAGAGTCTCTTTGCATAACCATTGTGCTATCTCCCTTGTCCATAACCTTTGCTTCTACACAGTTTGACAGATCAGTAAATTAGTAAATATCACGAAGCTACTAGGACCTTTTTTTTTTACATTTAAGTACATTTTACATTTAAGTACAATAATCTACATGTTTTCACTGATCCATTTTTGATTAAGCTAATCAGAAGTAAATGTTATTTTTGGCCTTTTTTCTTGATATTTAGGAAAAATAATCTCATAAATGGTCACTTTGACGAACTGACAAGGATAGTGCTCTTTTTCCTTCTTACGCCTAATTTAAACAAACACTATCTTCTGCTAAATTGATCGTCAGCATATTGAGAACACAAATCTTAACTGGATAGCTCCTGTATCACTAGCACCTAGCTCAGAGACTAACAGAAAAGTAAACACGAGTCCTTGGCAAATCCATTAATAAATACTAGCCAACAACCCTTCACATGCCTGCGCAGCTTCCACAGGATGAATGTACACCAGAGTGTGCTCCGGACCATCCACTGACGTGTAGGAGGCACCATCTGTCGTGTATACCACCTGCTGGGGTGGGCGGACCTGGTCATCGGTGTAGACAATCTGAGTCACAGTCCCAGTGTCTGGCACAAAGTGTACCTGTGGAAAAAAGGAGCAAGTCTGCAGCAACTACTCCTACAGAATAAAAGCTGTATACACAGATGTGTGACATCGAGAAATTGGGGGGGGGGCTGATAGATTGGGAGAAAGAGAGACACCTGGAGTATTGCTGCACCACTCATGAAGCTCTCCTTGCATCTGGGGTCCATGGTCTTGAACCCTGCACTATAATATGTTTGCTTCACTGGGTGCACCACCGCTCATCCCCCCAATAAACTTATTTTTTATTTAGAAGGTTTTTTTTTAATTATCTTTATTTATTTATTTATTTGGATAGAGACTGCCAGAAATCTAGAGGGAAGGGGGTGATAGAGAGGGAGAGAGACAGAGAGGCACCTGCAGCACTGCTTCACCACTTGTGAAGCTTTCCCTCTGCAGGTGAGGGCTGGGGGCTCGAACCCAGGTCCCTGTGCACTGCAACACATGCGCTCAACCAGGCCCTTAAACTTCTACTTCTATACTAAGCTTCAGTCTAACCTGTCTATCAAGATACAGCATAGATGGTGTCATAGAGACCGAGAGAGTGCAGCATACAACCTCTTTGTACAGTTTAAATTGCTGCAAGACAATCTGATGAGTTTAGATTTGTTTCTTGACATCAAAACCTTGAAAGAGGGGGTCGGGTGGTAGCATAGCAGATTAAGAACACATGGTGCATGGCACAAAGTGCAAGGACCTGCATAAGCATTGCGATTCGAGTACCTGGCTCCCCACCTGCAGGGGTTTTGCTTCACAAGTGGTAAAACAAGTCTACAGGCGCCTTTCTCTCCCCCTCTGTCTTCTCCTCTTGATTTCTCTCTGTCCTAGCCAACAACAACGACAGCAATGACAACAATAATAATAACAACAATGATAAACAGGGGCAACAAAAGGGAAAAGATGGCCTTCAGGAGCAGTGGATTCGTAGTGCAGGCACTGAACCCCAGCAATAACCCTAGAGGCAAAAAAAGGAGGGGGGCCTGCAGTAGCGCACCAGGTTAAGCGCACACAGCATAAAGCGCAAGGAACCGTGCAATGATAGTTCAAGCCCGGTGCTCCCCACCTGCAAGGGAGTCGCTTCACAAGCGTTGAAGCAGGTCTGCAAGTGTCTTTCTTTCCCCCTTCCCTCTCAATTTCTACGTCTTATTCAACAACAGTGGAAAAAAGATGGCCGCTAGGAGCAGTAGATTCATAGTGCAGGCAATGAACCCCAGCAATAACCCTGGAGGCAAAAAAAAAAAATCTCCTTACCACGTGTGCACCCAGCACCACAGGGGAGCGCCAAAGCAAAGCGAAGCTCCATGGATGGTGGAGCATATGATAAAATAAGACAAGGTCATGCAACAGATTATGACAAGTTGGGGAAAAGGCACAAAAGCCTGTAGGTGGTATTTCAGCTCTTGGAAATCACTGAACCAAAACGACAAGACAAAGTGCTGAAACACTGCCTCTTCCTTCCACAGCAAGCTGTGATCCAGCTCCTCCCAAATTATGCTTACGATTAATACAGAGATCAGTATTTCTTGGGGGCTGAGCGGTAGCACACCTAGTTGAACGTTCAAGGACCCCGATACCAGGACCCCCCCCCTCCACACAAGCAATGGGGGGATGCTTCACTAGCAGCGAAGCCCCTTCTCTGCATCCCCCATCTCTCTCAGTTTCTCTCTGACTTACCTAATAAAAAGAAAGGGGTAAAATATAGGAGGGAAAATGGCTGCCAGAAGCAGCAGACTCATGGCGCAAGGCCACGCCCTAGCGAAAATCCTGGTGGTTAACTAAAAAATAAAACTAAAAAGATAAAAACCAGCATTTCTGTACTCAACCAAAACAAGCAAACAAGCAAGCAAGCAAACAAGCAAGCAAGCAAGCAAACAAACATCTATCTGCACCTGCGTAGTGCCGCCTTCGTGCTCCGCAGCCGTAGGCCACACATGTGAGCTCTGGTCTTTGGAATCCATCCTTCCCCGCACACCAGCTCCGCATCAGGGGCTGGGGCAGCTCTAGGGCAGCGCGCGCCCCGCGGCCGTCATCTGTGCACCAGGCGCATGTTCGTGGGGGGCAAAGAGGGCTCTGCACCGCGCCTGAAGAAAGAGTAACAGAACCAAGGCAACTCTCAGTAGATGGATACTTTTCGACCGATGACGTTTGAATTGTAATTGAATCACATTCAATCAAATATATTTCAGTCTGGTTCCCCCCACAGACACACACATAGATATAGCGAGGCAGAGAAAATGAGGGCAGATAGCATGGGGTAGATAGCATGACGGTTATGCAAAGACACTCTCATGCCGGAGGCTCCATAGTCCCAGATTCAATCCCCAGCAGCACCGTAAGTCAGTGCTGAGTGGTCCTCTGGTCTCCTTGTATCTTTCTCTCTGCATCTTTGTTTCATGAAAAATAAACTAAATAAATATTAAAAGGGGGCAGGCAGTGGTGCACCTCGCTAAGCACAGTGCACAAAGGCCCAGGTTCAAGCCCCTGGTCTTCACCTGCAGAGTGGGAAATTGCACAAGCAGTGAAACAGTGCTGCAGGTGGCTCTCTCCCCTTTCCCTCTCAGTTTCTCTTCTGTCTCTATCCAGAAGTAAATAAATTATGTTAAAATATTAGGAAAAATATACGGGTTGGGGGTAGGGCGGTAGCACAGCGGGTTAAGCGCACGTGGCGCAAAGCGCAAGAACCGGCCTAAGGATCCAAGTTCGAGCCCCCGGCTCCCCACCTGCAGGGGAGTCGCTTCACGAGCGGTGAAGCAGGTCTGCAGGTGTCTATCTTTCTCTCCCCCCCCTCTGTCTTCCCCTCCTCTCTCCATTTCTCTGTCCTATCCAACAATGAACGACATCAACAACAATAATAATGATCACAACAAGGCTATAACAACAAGTGCAACAAAGGGGGGGAATGGCCTCCAGGAGCAGTGGATTCATGGTGCAGGCACTGAACCCCAGCAATAACCCTGGAGGCAAATTATATATATATATAACTTTCCCCTACCAGAGCACTGCACAGCTCTGGTTTATGGTGGTGTAGGTGACTGAACCAGGAACTTAGGAATCTCAGGCATGAGAGTCTCTTGGCATAACCATTATGCTATCTACCCCAACCCAGTAAATATTTTTCTTTATTTATTTTTAATTATTTGTTTATTCCTTTTTGTTGCCCTTGTTGTCTTATTGTTGTATTTATTGTTTATTTATTGTTGTTGTTGTTGGATAGGACAGAGAGAAATGGAGAGAGGAGGGGAAGACAGAGAGGAGGAGAGAAAGATAGACACCTGCAGACCTACTTCATCACCTGTGAAGCGACTCCCCTGCAGGTGGGGAGCCAGGGGCTCGAACCAGGATCCTTACACTGGTCCTTGCTCTTTGTGCCACGTGTGCTTAACCTGCTGCACTACCGCCCGACTCCCAGTAAATATTCTTAAAGCATATCTTCCTTACATCACAGTACCATTTAAGCACAGATAAGAAGATATTCAGGGTGTTGTTATCATGTGAGTTAAATCTTCAACAATGTGGCTACATTTTTTAAAGTAGAATTAAAATTATTGAGAAAACTAGGAATACATGCCATCAATAATACACACATCCATA
Source organism: Erinaceus europaeus (assembly GCF_950295315.1). Taxonomy (NCBI): domain Eukaryota; kingdom Metazoa; phylum Chordata; class Mammalia; order Eulipotyphla; family Erinaceidae; genus Erinaceus; species Erinaceus europaeus. The sequence continues at coordinate 28,555,023 of NC_080181.1, forward strand.
TGAAGAAAACCACAACATTGTACCTAAAAACATAAAAGGCTCAGTATCATAAAACCATAAAATGTTCTCCACAGGAAGCATTTTAAAATGCTTTTAAAAATAATTCCAGGAGTCCGGCGGTACAAAGCACAAGGACCCACGTAAGGATCCGGGTTGGAGCCCCCGGCTCCCCACCTACAGGGGAGTCCCTTCACAGGCAGTGAAGCAGGTCTGCAGGTGTCTATCTTTCTCTCCCCCTCTGTCTTCCCCTCCTCTCTCCATTTCTCTCTGTCCTATCCAACAATGACAACAACAATAACAACAACAATAATAATTATAACAAGAATAAAAAGACAAGGAAACAAAAGGGAAAATAAATCAATAAAATTTTTTAAAAATTAAAAATAATAAACTCATACAGAAAGGCTATAAAAAATAGTACACAGAATTCCTGTATTTACTGATTCCCCAAATACCTTTTTTTCTTTCTTTTTTCTCTTTTTTTTTCTTTTTTCTTTACCAGAACACTGCCCAGCTCTGGATAATAGTGCCAGAGATTGAATCAGGGACCTTGGAGCCTCAGGTGTGAGAATCTGCATAACCAGTATGCTACCCCTCCCAAATGCTAATTTACCTTGTTTGCTTTTATTATCTTTCTCACTTTCTTCTTTTTATTGAACCATTTAAAAGCAACTCCTAGCCATAATGTTTCTTTTTTCTTCAATGATTTTTTTAATTTTTATTTATTTCCTTTTGTTGCCCTTGTTTTTGTATTGTTGTAGTTATTGTTGTTATTGATATCATTGTTGTTGGATAGGACAGAGAGAAATGGAGAGAGGAGGGGAAGACAGAGAGGGGAGAGAAAGACAGACACCTGCAGACCTGTTTCACCGCTTGTGAAGCGACTCCCCTGTAGGTGGAGAGCCGGGGGCTCCAACCTCCTAGGATCTGTCCGCTGGTCCTTGCGCTTTGCACCACCTGCGCTTAAGCCACTGCACTACTGCCCGAATCCCCATAATGTTTAATTGCAAAGTTCTTAAATACCTACTTCCAAAAAATAGGACATTTCCCCACATGATTATAGTGCTACTATTATTAAAACTAGCAGTTTCAAATAACATTATTCCCTAATTTACCGATCTCATTTAAATGCTGAAATTTTCCGATTAGTATCCACTATAGAGAAAGAAACAGCTTTATTTTCCCCAGACCAGAATGTGGGTATCCAACCTGGTGTCATACCCTTCACCCTCTCTGATCTGGGACAGTCTTTCCCAGCCCTCCAGTCCCTGGATTTTTCTTTTAATGCACAAGTCATTCATTCTTCAGAAGGTTCTTCAATTTGAGCTGGTCCGATGTTTCTTCATGGTTAGAATGAGGATACATATATATTTTTAAAGATTTTATTTATTTATTAATGAGAAACATAGGAGGAGAGAGAAAGAGCCAGACATCACTCTGGTACATGGGGACTGAACTCGGGACCTCATGCTTGAGAGTCCAATGCTTTATCCACTGCACCACCAGGATACATATTTTTATCAACACCACAAGAGTTGTTTTCCCCTACACAGGAATTTTAGAGTTGTTTTTTCTCTCTCTCTTAACTTGTTCATCAGTTGCACAAATGTTTGACTGCATACTACACTGATTAATAGTGGTGCTTACAAGATTCTAAAATTATATGGTCTCGTTCCACACCACATCCATCATCAAGGTTCTATGTCCCCATCCCCCCATTTCCCAAAGATAACACATAACCACCATCATTCTCACAAAGTCGCTAAGCTACTTTAACTCCTCTGGCATTGGTGTCCTGAACTGTGAATTGAATAAAATTGTAAAATGATTTATAAAGCCTAATCTAGGGCAAGAGTGATAGCATAATAGTTATGCAAAGATTTTTTTTTTCCTCCAGGGTTATTGCTGGGCTCTGTGCCTGCACCATGAATCCACCGCTCCTGGAAGCCATTTTCCCCCCTTTTTGTTGCCCTTGTTGTTGTAGCCTCGTTGTGGTTATTATTATTACCATTATTGATGTTGTTCGTTGTTGGATAGGACAAAGAGAAATGGAGAGAGGAGGGGAAGACAGAGAGGGGGAGAGAAAGATAGACACCTGCAGACCTGCTTCACCGCCTGTGAAGCGACTCCCCTGCAGGTGGGGAGCCGGGGGCTCGAACCGGGATCCTTACGCCATGCGCCACGTGCGCTTAACCCACTGCGCCACCGACCCCCACAAAGATATTTTTATACTGAAGCTCCAAAGTCTCAGGTTAGTCCCCCAGTACCACCATAAACCAGAGCTGAGCAGTGCTCCGGTTTAAAAAAGTGTGTGTGTGTGTGTGTGTGTGTGTGTGTGTGTGTGTGTGTGTGTGTCTGTCTGTCTGTCTACACACACACATCCTTGTTTTCAATTTAGTAAGGAAGCAGCAGACCTGAAAATCAATGGACTGAATTAAACATCTTGGTTGTACTGTTCTCTTACACATAACCTTGGTCAAATCACATTAGTTCTCAGCCCCTCAATGTCATCCTATATAAACGGATTTAAGAATCTTCTCTTTGTGGGCCAGGCAGTGGCACACCTGGTTAAGCACTCACATTACAGTGCACAAGGACCCAGGTTCAAGCCCCTGGTCCCCACCTGTAGGGGGGAACTTCACAAGTGGTGAAGCAGTGTTGCAGGTGTCGCTCTGTCTCTCCCTACCTCCCCCACCCCTCTAAATTTCTTTGTCTCTAATCTAATAATAAATTAAAATATCTTTTAAAAATCTCCTAGAGGGGGCCAGGTGGTAGCACAGCAGGTTAAGCAAACATGGCGCAAAGCGCAAGGACCTGCACAAGAATCCCTGTTCCGAGCCCCCGGCTCCCTACCTGCAGGGGGGTCACTTCATAAGCAGTGAAGCAGGTCTGCAGTATCTATCTTTCTCCCTCTCTGTCTTCCTCTCCTCTCTCAATTTCTCTCTGTCCTATCCAACAATGACAGCAATAACAACAATAATAATGACAATGACAGTGATAAACAATAAGGGCAACATGTGGGAAAAAATAGCCTCCAGGGGCAGTAGATTCATAGTGCAGGCACCAAGCCCCAGCAAGAACCCTGGAGGCAAAAAAAAAAAAAAAATCCTGTCATCTGAGGATTGCATGCTACATGCAAAAAAGTTCAGGCTTAAGACCCAGCACATAGAGAGTGGGTACTCAAAAATATCAATTTTCATATTTTACAAATGATCTATAAAATCCTCCAGATTTCTGAATCATTTCAGGTTTTTAAGAGCCTGGCAACTGACTGCATAACAAATACCCCGTATATGAACTCCCTTTTCTATAAAACTTGGGTCACCTTTATTTTCTTTTTTATATAAGTTTTCTTTCTTTTTTTTTTTCAGCTGGCCCAGTTTTGTAAAGCTTTAGGGGAGGAGGGAAAAATTCCAAGAGCCACTTAGCGCTGTCCAGTAGGAAGGTGCTGACAGGCTCTACTAGCCAGTGACAGATTTCCTTCCACTGCCCAGCCTTCTGCCACTCCTCCAGATCTGAAACAACCAGAGAACACCAGGCTACTCCTTATCTATGAAGTAGTCAGCATCCTGTCTCCTTTAATCCATTGTTTAGTGGAGACTTTATCACCAGGAAGAGAAGGACATGCTTGTATATCTACCCACTCTCTGATGACATTCATCTGAAAATACATGACGTAGCAGATATTGTTCTAGACCAGGAGTGGGAAAGCTTTTTTCTTCTGCCAAGGGCCATTTGAATATTTATAGCATCATTTGTGGGCCATATAAAATAATCTACCTAAAAATTAGCACTTGAATTTCTGAGGCTTTAAAGTCCTAGGTTCAATCCCCAGTACCATATGTAAGCCAGAACTCCACAGTGTTCTGGTTAAAAGTAATAATAATAAAGTTAGAGGAGATAGCGTAACAGTTATGCAAAAAAGACTCTCATGCATGCGGCTCCAAGGTCTCCAGTTCAATCCCTCAAACCACCATAAGCCAGGGCTGAGCAAGGCTCTGGTTAAAAAAAAAAAAAAATCCAGTTACCTTGGCAGAACCACACCAAATTGATGAGATTTCATGGGCGGGCAGGACATTCCCCATCCCAGTTCTAGGTTGATGAAGACATAACACCAATCAAGTCCAAAACTTAATTTTGGCACAGCTCAGAAAATGCTCAACTGGCAAAGTGTTGGTTGGGTTTGCCTATTTGGTTCAATCCCCAGCATGTACTGGCATCGTGCTCTGGCTTCTCTCTCTCAAATCTTTTCCATATATATAAATTCAATAAATCTTACGAGGAAAAAAAAACGGATCTGCAGCCTGAGAGGTGGGGCAGTGGATAAGGCACTGGTTTCTCTCAAGCATGAGGTTCCAAGTTCAATCCTCAGCAACGCATGTGTCAGAACGATGCTCTGATTCTTTTATCATTAATTGGGTAAATAATTTTTAATGAAACAAAAAGCAACCCTTGCTTTAAGTTTCTAGTCCTGGAAATATTTCTTAGTGTGGTAAAGATGATTGAGATAAGTCTCAGTTCTATAATCCTAGGTCTACCAGGTGCCTAGCAAATGTGATGTTAGTAAACTCTGCCATACACTGTGACATCAGGAAGCCACAAACTGACCCTTGACCACCTTATGCAAGAAAACACATTAGGTAGTAGATAGCATAATGGTTATGGCAAAGAGACTCTCATGCCTGAGGCTCTGAAGTCCCAGGTTCAATTCCCCATACCACCATAAACCAGAGCTGAGCAGTGGTCTGCTTAAAATTAAAAAAAAAATTTACTGGAGGTCAGCAGGTGTCTCACCCAGTAAAAAGCACATGCTAGAGGGCTGGGTGGTAGCACACCTGGTTGAACACACATGTTACAGTGCACAAGGACCCGAGTTCAAGCCCCCAGTCCCCACTTGCATGGGGAAAGCTTTGCGAGTGGTGAAGCAGGGTTGTAGGTGTCCCTCTGTTTCTCTCCCTATCACTCCTTTCCTCTTGATTTCTGGCTGTCTCTATCTAATAAATAGATTTAAAATAACTAAAAATAAAGAGTATATTTAAAAGAAAAAGTGCATACCATCATGTGCAAGGACCCAGGTTCAAGTCCCAGGCATCCACAAGAGAGTTCCTTCAGCAGGGGACACTTTGTGAGTGGTAGATCAGTGCTCTAGTGTCTCTCCCCACCCCACCCTCCATCTAGAGAAAAGGGAAAAAATGACCACCAGGAGCAGTGAAGTCAAGCAGGCATGGAAATGCAGGTTAGATAAGTCTGGTGGGAGAAAAGAAAGCTGATTTTTTTTTTAAAGATTTTATTTACTTATTAACGAGAAAGATAGGAAGAGAGAGGGGCGGAGGGGGAAAGGAAGAACCAGATACCACTCTGGTACATGTGCTGCCAGGGGTCAAATTCAGGACCTCATGCTTAAGAGTCAGGGCTTTATCCACTGCACCACCTCCCAGACAAAAAAGAAATTTTAGAGATGGAAAAATAGCTCACTTTGGCAGTGAGCTGCTTCACCTTGTGTACAACCCAGGTTTAAGTCCAGCCCCAACTACACCAAAGAAAGCGGTGTGGTGTGGTGTGGTGTGGTGTGGTGTGGTGTGGTGTGGTGTGGTGTGGTGTGGTGTGGTGTGGTGTGGTGTGGTGTGGTGTGGTGTGGTGTGGTGTGGTGGTGTGTGTGTGTGTGTGTGTGTGTGTGTGTAGATACATATTTTAAGTACTGCCTGGCATAGTTATAATAATTAATGATCTGCACTGTATCGAGTCAATCAGGCCCCTTCCCTCAGACACACATTTTCCCAATCTCTGAACTCAAGCTCTAGTTTACAATAGCAGTGCCCTGCAATCACTGTCATTCAGGTGGCAGTGAGGATGTGGGAGCCCCTGCCAGCACGTGAGTGACCTTGCTCACAGCAACTCATCAGTTCTGTCCTTGCTTCACTGAGCCATATGTGTCATTAGCTCTAGACACCCTGAGTCGAACTGTCAGTTTCAGACATCTTCAAAAAGACTGCACTGTAAATGGACATCGAAGCCGAGAGACAGGGGAACAGCAGCTGGGCAGAAATTTCATTTGGGTAGCAAATATCCACCACTGGAAAAGTGACCTGAACACTGCAAGGCCCCTGAGGCCTGGGTATGTGATGCTGACTGTGCCTGTGATGACTGAGACCCCTGGGAAAGTCTGGCCTGTCCTGCCCCAGGCTAAGTCAGAACAAACATAAACGCTGGGAGCAATACTCCAAGTGCTGCTAGGTACTCGCTTCTGGAGGAGGTTCCAGGGACAGTGGTGTGCCCTCACAAGCATACTGGAAGGCACATCAGTTACTTTCAGTAAAAAGTGATTCTAGGGGGCTGGAGAGACAGCATAATGGTTATGCAATAAGACTTTCATGCCTGAGGTTCTGAGGTCCCAGGTTCAATTCCCAGCACAACCATAAGCCAGAGCTGAACAATACTCTGGTTAAAATAATAATAATAATAAGAAGAAGAAGAAGAAGAAGAAGAAGAAGAAGAAGAAGAAGTGGAGATTCTAAGGCCAGAATAACTCAGTTAGTAGTGTGTTGCTTTGCCATGTGCAGTGACCCAGATTCAAGCCTGACCTCCGACATATTTAAGGAAGCTTTGGTGCTATAGTCTCAGTCTCTCTCTCTCTCTCTCTCACACACACACACACACACACACACACACACACACACACCTTTACAAGAAAGAAAACTCAGAATCATATTTTTTCTTTTAAAAAAAGACATAGGGAGTCGGGTGGTGGCGCAGTGGGTTAAGTGCATGTGGCGCAAAGCGCAGGGACCGGCGTAAGGATCCCGGTTCGAGCCCCCGGCTCCCCACCTGCAGGGGAGTCGCTTCACGGGCGGTGAAGCAGGTCTGCAGGTGTCTATCTTTATCTCCTCCTCTCTGTCTTCCCCTCCTCTCTCCATTTCTCTCTGTCCTATCCAACAACAAAGCAACGTCAACAATGGCAACAATGACTGCAACGAGGCTGCAACAACTAGGGCAACAAAAAGGGGAAAAAATGGCCTCCAGGAGCGGTGGATTCATGGTGCAGGCACCGAGCCTAGCAATAACCCTGGAGGAAAAAAAAAAAAAAAAAAGACATTACGTGAAGAAGCAGACTCTGAAAGTGGTGAAGCTTTAGGAGTGCTTGAATTTATTTCACTTTCATTTTCCCTTTTCTGCATAAAAGAGTAACAGGATCAAACTCCAGGCATAAGTAAAGCTGAAAGTGCTCTCTCCAAAAGTACATCATAAAAATTCTAAGTAGCAAAAAACACTTGGATCTGAGTTTTATGGGCAAGACGTTTTCTTTCATGGTGATAGATAAAATAATGTGTATCTTGCCACTGAGAGCGTAGATCCCATAAAACAGTGATATTTGGGATTGTGAAGCAAAATGATAAGCATTCAGGAGGTGCTCATTGTCTTTTTTCATGCTTTGTGAACATCACGCATAAGAAGGTGAAAGAGAAAAAAAAATAAAATAAAGTGGTCCGGGAAGTGGTGCACTGGATTCTCAACCATGAGGTCCCGAGTTCAATCCCCGGCAGCACATGTACCAGAGTGATGCCTAGTTGTCTGGTTCTTTCTTTCTCTCCTTTCTCATGAATAAATAAATTCTTAAAAATAATAATAATAATAGGGAGTCGGGCAGTAGCACAGCGGGTTAAGCGCACATGGCACAAATTGGAAAGACGGGCACAAGGATCCCTGTTCAAACCCCCAGCTCCCCACCCGCAGGGGAGTCACTTCACAGGCGGTGAAGCAGGTCTGCAGGTGTCTATCTTTCTCTCCCCCTCTCTGTCTTCCCCTCCTCTCTCTATTTCTCTCTGTCCTATCCAACAATGACGACATCAATAACAACAACAAGGGCAAGAAAAGGGAATAAATAAATATTAAAAGAATTTTTAAATAATAATAATAATAATAAAATAAAACTGTTTCCATGGGACTCACAATCCAGTGGGAGAGATGGACAGCTCACTTCCAGCGCATCCCCTGGGTGATATCAGGGCAACCTGGTGAGCCTGAGACTGCAGAAAGGAAAAAAAAAAAAAAAGATCAATGCTGACTTTTCCACACCAAGCCAGAAGAGAGAGTATCCTGGAGGAGCCTCCACACACTGCCTCCTTGGGCTGCCTACAGCTCCCACTCTGCCAGAGTCGTACCTCTCTTAAGCTACTAGCCTGGTTCCTACCACCACTGAGCGCCTCAGCTCAATGAAGCCATCATACCAGAAGCGCTCTTGGCTTCAGGGTGAAAGCAGCCTGGGAGGTGATGCAGTAGCTAGAGCACTGGACTCTCAAGCAGGAGGTCCCGAGTTTGATCCCTGGCATCACATCTACCAGAACGGTAATCTGGTTCCCTCTCTCTCCTCTCTCGTTAATAAATCAATAAATAATATATTTTTTCTTATCTTATTATTATAATTATTCTGCCACCAGATTATTGCTGGGGCTTGGTGTCAGCACTATGAATCTGTCATTCCTGAGGCCATTTTTTTCTTTCTTCTTCTTCCTTTTTTTTTTTTTCCATTTCTTTTTCTATTTTATTTGATAGAACAAAGAGAAATTAAGAGAGGAAGGGGAGATAGAGGAGAGTGATCCAGGAGGTGGCACAGTGGGTAGAGCATTGGACTTTCAAGCATAAGGTCCTGAGTTCAATCCCTAGCAGCACATGTACCAGAGTGATGTCTGGTTCTTTCTTTTTCTTTCTATCTATCTATCTCATGAATAATTAAATAAAATCTTAAAAGGGGGGAGAGAAAGATAAACACCTGAAGACCTGTTTTACTACTCTTGAAGTGTTCTGCTTGTGCTGAAAGAAGGCTTGAACTCAGGTCCTTGCTAAATATCTTGTTTTTTTTAAAGACTTCAAAGTGTGAAATTTCTGCTTTATCATTGGCTGGCAGCAGCAGAAGAAAAGTTCCAGATCCATCTTCAAAGGTGGGTGCCTGGGGTGACAAGTTGGACTGTAAATTTGCTCTGTCCCTGTAAATGGTGCTCTACATCGTGAAGATATTCTGTAGGAGTATTAACTCAGAAACAGGAAGCATCCCAGGGGTCTCCAGACTGGCACCTGATGCCTGCTGCAGCATTACTGATGGGAAGAAGTCACCACACTCCAGACAGTGCCCTTATAGGCGCATTTTCCTTATTACATAATAACTAGCAAAAGCTGCTGGCCTCTTCCCTAAAGTTCAATGCTAGACATGCCAAAGAAAGCTGTTAGAGGGAGACTAATGAACCTACCCAATGAGCATAAGTGCTAGAAGAAAAACAAGCGAAATAAAATAAACTGGGACCAGGTGGTAGCACATAGTTACAATGCACAAGGTCACGAATTCAAGTCCCCATTCCCCACCTGCAGGGAGAAAGTTTCATGACTGGGGTCTCTCTGTATCTCTCCCTCTCCATCACCTCCTTCCCTCTTGATTTCTGGCTATCTCTACCCAATAAATAATTTTTAAAAAATAAAATATAATAAAATGAATGCGGAGTTTGAGCTCCAGCTGAGGACAGGCCACACTGGCAGAACAGAAGAGGACCAATTATCCATCCCATAGGGAGGCAGGTTTGTTTTTTAAGATTTTTAAAAATATTTATTTTTTCCCTTTTGTTGCCCTTGTTTTTTTATTGTTGTAGTTATTATTGGTGTGTTATTGATGTCATTATTGTTGGATAGGACAGAGAGAAATGGAGAGAGGAGGGGAAGACAGAGAGAGGGAGAGAAAGATAGATACCTGCAGACCTGCTTCACCGCTTGTGAAGTGACTCCCCTGCAGGTGGGGAGCTAGGGGTTCAAACCGGGATCCTGCGCTTTGCACCACCTGTGCTTAACCCGCTGCGCTACCACCCGATTCCCAGGGAGGCAGATTTTTAATCATTCTTGTGTCCCATATGCTCTGAATACCCACTGTACAGGCCTGTGCCCACTATCAGAAAGAAACCCAGTAGCCAGCCTAGTCCAGCCCAGCCCAGCAAGCAGCAGGAAACCTCAGGCAGCCCAAGAGAGGCTGGGTAAGATGCAGGTGCCAAGAGCAGAGTCACAGGCCTGCTGTCTCCCTCCAGGAAAATGAACAAGTCCTGGCAGGGAGCTCTGGAAAAGCATGAAGTGGGTCATCCCTTGGGCTCTCTGATCCACATGTTGAGTAGTTGTGTCTTTGTTGTTGGTGTTTTATATTTCGCCTTTCCTTTAATGAGTATGAACAGCTATGTGGTGACTTCTGCTGACCCAAGTTGAAAAAGAGCATCCTTCAGGCACGCAGATACAGAAATCAGCCTCCATTTACAGGGTGCCCACCTGAGCAAGCTTTAAAGTTGTTTCCATAAATACTACAGCCACTAGAATAGGAATTTGGATCTGCCATATCTGTATTAGAGTCAGTCTGGCTTAAAATCTTGAATGCATTACTTACAGCTTTTTGCAATTTGTTTACTCAGATCTCAAGCTCATCTTCCACAAAGACAAAGAACAAAAAAGTGTGTTCAGTATAAATAAACACAGAGCAATGGGGGTAGATAGCATAATAGTTAAAAAAAAGACTATCGGGATTCAGGTGCTAGCGCAGCGGGTTAACCGGACATGGCGCAAAGTACAAGGACCCGCTTAAGGATCCCGGTTCAAGCCCCCGTCTACCCACCTGCAGGGGAGTCGCTTCACAGGCAGTGAAGCAGGTTTGAAGGTATCTGTCTTTCTCTCCCCTCTGTCTTCCCCTCCTCTCCATTTCTTTCTGTCCTATCTAACAATGACAACATCAATAACAACAATAACTAAAACAAAAAGGGCAACAAAAGTGAAAATAAATAGAAGACTATCATGCCTGAGGCTCCAAAATCTCAGGTTCAACCCCCTACACCACCATAAATCCTGGCTGAGTAGTGCTCTGGTGTTAAAAAAAAAAAATTAATTCAACAAAAAAGTGAAATAAACTTATGCCTAAGGAGCTTAAAATTTCTGAAAAAATAAGCTTTCAACAAATTCTAAAAATAATAACAAGCTTTTGTATGGGTTGAAGATAAAAGTGTATTTTGGGGGTCAGGCAGTGGTAGCACAGCTGGTTAAGTGCACGTGGCACAAAGTGCAAGGACCAGAGTAAGGATCCCGGTTCCAGCCCCCAGCTCCCCACCTGCAGGGGAGTAGCTTCACAAGTGGTGAAACAGGTCTGCAGGTGTCTATCTTTCTCTCCCCCTCTCTATCTTCCCCATTTCTCTCAATTTCTCTCTGTCCTATCCAACAATGACATCAATATCAACAACAATAATAACCACAACAACAATAAAACAACAAGGGCAACAAAAGGGAGGGGGGGATAGCCTTCAGGAGCAATGGATTCCTGGTGCAGGCACAGAGCCCCAGTAATAACCCTCGAAGCAAGAAAAAAAAAATTTTTAAGTGTTTTTTAATTTTATTTTATTTATTTATTCCCTTTTGTTGCCCTTGTTGTTTTATTGTTGTAGTTATTATTGTTGTCGTAGTTGTTGGATAGGACAGAGAGAAATGGAGAGAGGTGGGGAAGATAGAGAGGGGGAGAGAAAGATAGACACCTGCAGACCTGCTTCACCGCTTGTGAAGCGACTCCCCTGCAGGTGGGGAGCCGGGGGCTCAAACCAGGATCCTCATGCTGGTCCTTGTGCTTTGCGCCACCTGCGCTTAACCTGCTGTGCTACAGCCTGACTCCCAAAAAGTGTATTTTTAATTCAACTGTAATAAATTTGTAAAAATTCTTGACTATACATAAAGGACCCTAAGGGTAAAGGTCAAGAATGAAAATGAGACAATAATAAATATTTCTACTGCTGTCATTCACATTTAATTTCTAGTATAACTGTTAACAATGAAACAAACAAGACATCCACAATTGCAGAGAAACTCCTAAAACTTATGCCAGTGGAAAAATAAACTCCACAAAAACCTTTAGAAACTGAACAGAAATTATTTGGAATAAATTTCAAAATAAATACTTTTAATATTATAAAAGTAAAGGCCAGGCGCTCGCACCTTCTCGGTCTCGCCCGCCTGCCCGCTCCCTTGCTAGCTCTCGCTCTTCTCACTGATCGGAGAGGCTCTGACCACAGCTTGCGGCTGGGAAGAGAGACAGAGACGGCAGCTCACGGGGCACGAGGTTGCAGTGGGGGTAGTGGTGGTGGGAAGATGTCGGGCGAGGACAAGCAGCAGGAGCAAACTATCGCCGAGGACCTGGTCGTGACCAAGTATAAGATGGGGAGCAACATCGCCAACCGAGTACTTCAGTCTTTGGTAGAAACATCGAATTCAGGTGTGTCAGTACTCAGCCTGTGTGAGAAAGGTGATGCCATGATTATGGAAAAGACAGGGAAAATTTTCAAGAAAGAAGGAAATGAAAAAAGGTATTGCCTTTCCCACCAGCATATCCGTTAATAACTGTGTGTGTCACTTCTCCCTTTAGAAGAGTGATCAGGACTATATTCTCGAGGAAGGTGACTTGGTAAAAATTGACCAAGGTGTCCATGTGGATGGCTTCATCACTGATGTGGCCCATACTTTTGTGGTTGATGTAGCTCAGGAGACCCAAGTAACAGGGCAGAAAGCAGATGTCATAAAGGCAGCTCACCTTTGTGCTGAAGCGGCTCTACGCCTGGTCAAACCTGGGAACCAGAACACGCAGGTGACAGAAGCCTGGAACATAGTTGCCCACTCATTTAATTGTATACCAATTGAAGGTATGTTGTCACACCAGTTGAAACAGCATGGATGGAGAGAAACAGCATGGATGGAGAGAAAACCATTATCCAGAATCCCACAGACCAGCAGAAGAAGGACCATGAAAAGGCTGAAGTCGAGGTACATGAAGTATATGCAGTGGATGTTCTTGTGAGCTCAGGAGAGGGCAAGGCTAAGGATGCAGGACAGGGAACAACTATTTACAAATGAGATCCTTCTCAACAGTACGGCCTAAAAATGAAAACTTCACGTGCCTTCTTCAGTGAGGTGGAAAGGTGTTTTGATGCCATGCCGTTTACTTTAAGAGCATTTGAAGATGAGAAGAAGGCTCGGATGGGTGCGGTGGAGTGCGCGAAACATGAATCGCTGCAACCATTTAATGTTCTCTATGAGAAGGAGGGTGAATTTGTTGCCCAGTTTAAATTTACAGTTTTGCTCATGCCCAATGATCCCATGCGGATAACCAGTGGTTCTTTTGTGCCTGACCTTTACAAGTCTGAGTTGGAGGTCCAGGATGCCGAGATAAAGGCCCTCCTCCAGAGTTCTGCAAGTCGGAAAACTCAGAAAAAGGGAAAGGAAAAAAAAAAGAAGACCTCCAAAGAAGGTATGCAGAGAATACCACCAGTGGGGAAACATTAGAAGAGAATGAAGCTGAGGGCTGAGGTGGGTCCCATCTCCCCAGTCTGCCGTTCCTGCCGCATCCCCTACCCACCACACCCCAAGCTCTGTGAAAACCAGTTTGTCTTCACCCAGGACAGCGAGCAGAGTGGGGTGTCCCTGCCCCCCAGCCCCCTTCCAACAACAACCAGCTCCAACTGACTCTGGTCTTGGGAGGCCATGCTTCCCAGCCACCGAAGACTACTTTAAATAGAAAAAGAAAAACTGAATAATAAAATCAGGAGTCAAAAGAAAAAGTAAAGGCCAGACGGGAGTGAACCCAGTTGAGTGTACATACTACTATAATGATCGTGTGCAAGGACCTGGGTTCAAGCTGCCAGTCCCCTGCAGGGGGAAGTTTCTTTAAAAATTAATATTACGGGGAGTCGGGTGGTAGTGCAGCAGCAGATTAAGCGCATGTGGCACAAAGCACAAGGACCGGCGTAAGGATCCTGGTTCCAGCCCCCAGCTCCCCACCTGCAGGGGAGTCGCTTCACAGGTGGTGAAGCAGGTCTGCAAGTGTCTATCTTTCTCTCCCGCTCAGTCTTCCCCTCCTCTCTCCATTTCTCTCTGTCCTATCCAACAACAATGGCATCAATAATAACTACAACAATAAAACAACAAGGGCAACAAAAGGGAATAAATAAGTAAATATAAAAAATTAAAAATAAAAATTAATATTATACCACCAGCAGTGAAACTGTGCAGTAGGTGTCTCTCTTTCTCCCCATCTCCCCCTTCTCCCTCAATTTCTGTCCTATCAAATAATAAAAATAAATAAATAAATAAATAATAAAACAAAAAGAATAAAATGATCTCTGGGATCAGTGGATTTATTGTGCAGGTACCAAGTCCCAGTAATAACTCTGGTGGCAAAAAAAAACATATGTTTCTAATATATATTAATAATTAATATTATAAATGTGAACTATCTGGACTAGTCCAATAGCTACTATAGAATAGATTCTAAAGAAAATATCCTAATTTGGTTTTGGCCATTATCAAAGACAGTGTAACCAGAAGGTAAGTGAACTGAGGTTAAAAATAACAGATTAGTTTGTAGTCACCAGAACCTGGAAGCAACCCAGATGTCCAACATCAGTTGAATGGCTAAAAAAAAAAATGTGGTGTGTATACATGCTGGACTACTACTTAGTTGTTAAAGATGATGAGGCTGTCTCCTTTGCATCCTCTTGGATGAAACTTGAGGACATCCTGTTGAGAGAGGTAAGCCAAAAAGAGAAGGACAAATATCAAAATAGTCTTACTTATTAGTGGGACTTAGTAAAGTAGGGGTGGGGAAGAAGAGCACAAAGTGAAACATGGGGGCCAGGCACTGGCACAGCTGGTTAAGCAAACAGATCACAGTGCACAAGGATCCAGGTTCAAGCCCCTGGTTCCCACCTGCAGGGGAAAGCTTCACAAGCGGTGAAGCAGAGCTGCAGGTGTCTCTCTGTCTCTCTCCCTCTCTATCTACCTCTCCCCTCTCAATTTCTCTGGGTCTCTACCCAATAAATAAATAAATAAATAGATAGATTTTTAAAAATAAAAAAAAAGTGAAACATGGATTGGACATTGTGTATTGCACCAAAGCAAAGGACTCTGGGGAGAGAGAGGGGAGAGGAGATAGGAAGAAAACTTTGGGGACCTATCACATAATGAAATTGTATACATCAGTCAGTGATTTTACTGAAAAGAATTCACCCCTCAATAAAAACAAATAGGAAGTCGGGTGGTAGCGCAGCGGGTTAAGCGCAGGTGGCACAAAGCGCAAGGACTGGCACAAGGTTCCCAGTTCAAACCCCTGGCTCCCCACCTACAGGGGGGATCGCTTCACAAGCGGTGAAGCAGGTCTGCAGGTGTCTATCTTTCCCTCCCCGTCTCTATCTTCCTCTTCTCTCTCAATTTCTCTCTGTCCTATCCAACGAAAACAAAAATAGAAAAAAAAAAATGGCCTTCAGGAGCAGTGGATTCATAAAGGCAGGCACTGAACCCCAGCAAATACCCTAGAGGCAAAATAAAATAAATAAATAAATAAATAAGTAAATAACAGATTAGATCCAAAGGAAACAAAAGTACCTATCAGAAAATATCTATGTATGCCTATGTTGATAGCAGCACAATTTATAATGGCCAGAACCTGGAAGTAGAACAATGTCCAACAACAGATGAGTGGTTTAAAAAAAAAAAAAAAAAAACTGTGTTCAGCAGAAAAACAACTGCAGAAGCCAGATCTTCCATCTTCTACATCCCATAATGATCCTGGGTCCATATTCCCAGAGGGATAAAGAATAGGAAAGCTTTCAAGGGAAGGGATAGGATATGGAGTTCTGGTGGTGGGAATTGTGTGGAATTGTAACCCTCTTATCCTATAGTTTTGTCAATATTTCCCTTTTATAAGCAAATAAATGTTTTAAAAAACATATATATGTGTGTGTATATATATATATATATGTGGAATATTACTCAGCTGTCAAAAACAAACCTAGCTGTCAAAAACAAAACTAGAGGACATCATGTTAAGTGAGATAAGCCAAAAAGAGAATAACAAATACCAAATGGTCTCACTTGTAGGTGAGATTTAATAAATAAGGACAGGGAGGGAGAACATGAAATGAAACATGGACATGGAGTATTACATCAAATCAAAGAACTTGAGGGAAAGAGAGGGATGGGTGGAAGAGAACTGTAGAATCCTAATACATAATGAAATAGTACATATATATATCAATGACTGTTCTTTAAAGCATAAAGCACCTCAATTAAAAATATATATATTAGAATATACAGGAAGACAAAAGCCAACAAGGAAAGCAGGCCTCAAGTGGTAACCTTGACCTTTTTACCCCTCTCCACCAAGTCTGTCCCAAGTCTGTCCACCAAGTCTTCCTATGCAGAAATCTTCACATCAGAAATCTTCACCTACCACTTTCCTTGTGCACAAAAGGACTCCAGGGATTATCAACTAAAGGATTTTTTTTTTTTGAAAGAAGGTACTGGGACAACAAAATGGCCTAAGTGGATAGCAAGCTACTTTGCCATTTGTGACTTGACCCAGCTTCAAGCCTATTCCCCACATTACAGGAAGCCTCAGTGCTGTTGCTCTATGTCCCTCTCCATCTCTAAGATAGTCAGGAGATAGAGATAGAGAGATAGAGAGAGAAAGGGAGACTTATTTTCCATCCAGAGTTGTAAGACTCCTTTCCTCATTCCTCAAATAAAACAAGCCAGCAAATTTGTTCTTGACAACCTAAGAAACATGGGCTTTATAATTCAACTAAGAACTTTTCATGTACCAAAAAAAAAAAAAAAAAACCTGATCCTCCCACCCCATTTGATAGCTTGTTAGCAATACATTAGAATCCCATCAAGTCATTCAAAAGAATTCTTACCACTCACTCAAAGTAAGAAAGGAGAAAAACAAAACAAAACAAAGCCCTAGGCTAAGACTCAGGGCCTCAGCCTGACAATACCACATTAAAATCCTTGAGTTCAAAAGGAACCAGCACTCAGCTTGAGTTCTAAAGAATGACCAACTTTGATGTTTGTCTTTGTCTTTTTTTTTTTTTTTCTTACAAGAATCAGCTGGCTGACTGGTAAAATGTGAAGGCAATTTCAAAGAGAAATCTATAGGAGTGCTCTATTCCACTCTCAAAAAGATTTTAGGTGTCAGCCTCAAAGCAGGAGAATGTATCACGCGCCTACAGAAAAGTGCTCCCATCTTTAGTGTCTGGATTGAAGGATGCTCACAAAGTCATGGCTGGGGATCAAGAAACAGACCACCATCAGGAGCAGCTGAAAGCTTCATGGCAGCCTCTCCCAAATCAAAGGAAACCACCTCCTCCTCCGAGATCCACATCTCCCTCAGGACAGGATGGGGTTCCTCGACTCCACCCAGCTCACTCCAAGCAGGCTGGCAGCCTCTGGAAGATAATAAGGCTGGGTATCCTCTTCTAGAAACTGCCAGGGAGACTTGGGAATATTTCTTAGAATTGAAACTACCAAAACCTCTGTTCGTATCTAGTTGCTTTCGCTTGACTTAATCTGACTCACTTCCTTGCCCTATCTCATTGCTTCCACAGCCCAAATATATTTTAATCTCTCCTGCCCTATCAAGTGGTCTAGAACTCTGTATAGGCTTTGCTGCCTCACCCCAAGAATCAGGGGTTTTTCTAGTCAATTCCTCTAATTCTTGTTTTCTAATTCTAGATGTGTCATCGGTCATGCAACTTCATTTTAGATACGAATTCTTGGAGTTGTCTATTTTATTTCCTCCTCCTTTTTCTTAGAATCTATGACATTTTAAAACTGCTGCTGTTTGCATTATTTACAAGCTAGAAACTGTAAGACAAGAGCTTTCTGCCAGTCTTTAAACGAAGTTTACAGTTGTTAAAAGTTGCAGGATCCTTTAACATGCGGATAACTAGCTCCTTTGCTTGGACTTTTTTTTTTTTTCCCTCCAGGGGAAACACAAACAAGAAATGTTCATAGAAAAACATTAAAATGTCATTATAAGAACTCCTACAATCTCTTAACCCAAAATGGTGATGTTATCTGGAAAGCTTGCCTGAGTAAGGTTTCAGAGCATCAGACCTGATCTTTCTTTGGTGCCCAGGAAGAGTGTGAGTGAGCGAGCAAGAAAACCTAATCTATAAACATTGTTTCTGAACTGGTAACACTCATGTATGAGTCACTTTCTTTGTTTTTCCTCCAGGGTTATTGCTAGGCTCGGTGCCTGCACCATGAATCCACCGCTCCTGGAGGCCATTTTTCCCCCTTTTTGTTGCCCTAGTTGTTGCAGCAGCCTCGTTGGGGTTATCATTGCCATTGTTGACGTTGCTTTGTTGTTGGATAGGACAGAGAGAAATGGAGAGAGGAGGGGAAGACAGAGAGAGAGGGGGAGAGAAAGATAGACACCTGCAGACCCGCTTCACCGCCTGTGAAGCGACTCCCCTGCAGGTGGGGAGTCGGGGGCTCGAACCGGGATCCTTACGCCAAGCGCCACGTGCGCTTAACCCACTGCGCCACCGCCCGACCCCCTGCTTTGACTTTTAAACATAAGAATGTTTCACTGGTATTAACTCATACTGCCCCAATCTGTTTTGAATTCCATTCTATCATCAAAAGTTTACATGTAGGGTGGGGGTAGCTAACATAACGGTTACACAAAGAGACTCTCATGCCTGACGCTCCATAGTCCCAGGTTCAATTCCTGCACCACCATAAGCCAGAACTGAGCAGTGCTCTGGTAAAAAGAAAAAGAAAAGTTTACATGTAGTATTTCCATTGATAATAATATTCAGTTGAAATGACAAAAGAAGTCACTTTATCAGGAGTCAGCGGTAGTGCAGCGGGTTAAGAGCACGTGGCAAGAAGCACAAGGACCGGGTTAAGGATCCTGGTTCGAGCCCCCAGCTGGGGAGTTGCTTCACAGGCAGTGAAGCAGGTCTGCAGGTGACTTTCTCTTCTCCTCCTCTCCCCATTTCTCTCTGTCCTATCTAACAACGATGACATCAGTTACAACAGCAATAAAAAACAACAAGGGCAACAAAAGGGAAAATAAGTAAATAAATAAAAGAAAGAAAGAAAGAAAGAATGAATGAATGAAAGAAGTCACTTTATCCAGGGATAGTAGTTTTCAAGTCAATCAGAAAACAAATTCTGGAGCTTCATGGTTTATGTAGCAGCAGCAGCAGCATGTTAAATGGAGACTCTTGGTGAATCAGCTACAAAGGTAACAGTGTAGTAAAATCTTGGGGTGGGGGTGGGGTCTATGAAAGCAAGAGCAAAGCAATACCCATTACATGGTTGCCAGAGATTGCACATGAGGCCTCAAGCACATAAGGCAAGAAGCACTCTACCCACTGAGCCACCTCCCCAGCCCTGAAGTCAGGTGTGTCAGATTTAGAAGACAGACAGAGAATGCTCTGAGGAGAAGAGCAGGTGCAGAGAACTCATTTTAGCAAGCCTCCCTTATCTCCAGCTCCTCTCCTTGGGGGCTGGTAGTGAACCCAGGGTAAATCCACAAGGATTTGAAAAGACTATGAAAAACATCTCCCCTTTTACCTTAAGATTGTGCTTTCAAAACAAATAAATAAAAGCAAGAATCTGTATGTAGAGAAGTAATGGGTAGTCTGTGATTTTAAAAAAAAAATTTTTTTTAATTGAAAAACTCATCAAATAATATGAACTAGCCACATTTGTCAACTACAGATAATGGATTTGCATAGTTCCAAGCAGCCTCCCTTCAGCTCTCTTCTGAACAATAGTGATCATTCATGAGTCTACTGGCAAAGGTGTACATGTGACCTGTGGTCTGGGCACACCTACAGACAGACCACAGACACAAAGTTCTCTGGCCTGCATATCTCCAGTTCTTTTGCTGACTGAGCAATTGCACAAATAAGTAGGAGACTTGCAGGTGGGTCTCTGGGGGGAGCCCTAAAACCTTTCTTACAGGGAGCCGGACACAACGGGTTAAGCACACATGGAGCTAAGCGCAGGGACCAGCATAAGGATCCCGGTTCGAGCCCCCAGCTCCCCACCGGCAGAGGGGTCACTTCACTGGCGGTGAAGCAGGTCTGAAGGTGTCTTTCTCTTCCCCTCTCTGTCTTCTTCTCCTCCCTTGGTTTCTTTCTTTTTTTTAATATTTATTTATTCCCTTTTATTGCCCTTGTTTTATTGTTGTGGTTATTAATTATTGCTGTTATTGTTATCGTCATTGTTGGATAGGACAGTGAGAAATGGAGAGAGATGGGGAAGACAGAGAGGGAGAGAGAAAGATAGACACCTGCAGACCTGCTTCACCGCTTGAGAAGTGACTCCCCTGCAGGTGAGGAGCCGGGGGCTTGAACCGGGATCCTTATGCCGGTCCTTGTGCTTTGCGCCACCTGCACTTAACCTGCCCGACTCCCTCTCGATTTCTCTCTGTTCTATCCAACAATAACGATAGCAATAACAACAACAATAATAAAAACAATGACAACAATAAACAAGGACAACAGAAGGGGAAAAAATTTAAAAAATAAAGTGTCTAAATAAAAATTATTTTAAAAAAAACTTTCTTACAGCCAGTTCTGGGTAGTTACTCTAACTTGATAATGACGACTCCAAGTTGTTAGGATAAAGTAGTGGGTAATATAAAAAAACAACCCTGAGTGCTAAGAGGGGGGGAACTGAAAGTTGCTTAGAGGCAATTAGTCTACAGCAGTCTCAATGACGTAGCACTATGCACACAGTGCAAGAGATAACTAACTACCTGTTTGCTCTACCTCAGCTCAGGAAACACACACAGCAGTAAGCCTTTTGTTCAAAAGATGGAGCCAGGACTAACAGGCAAACTGTTAGTGGTTTGAAGTAATTACATTTATATCCAATTCACTCTCCCTCTGAACAGATTAATATGAACCTTAACTACAGTCTCATTTCAAAGTCTTCTACCTCAGCCTCAGTCTCTTACTTGCAAAGTTAAATGGGCAACACCAAATGGTTAATATAATGCTTGTGTTTGACAAGATGGTGAACCCACACAGACAGCATAGCGAAACAGATGCCACCTTCAGAAAAGGTCTGTCTTAGCAGTGTGTGTTTAAGACCTATAATCTAACAAATTCAACCTCCTTCACTTTAGAACAGCTATGAGGGAATGCCAGCACTCGGATCCAGACAACTCAGAGTTGTCTTCAGCTAGCCAAACAGGTTTAGAAAACGTTTTCTCAGCATGAAGAAAAAAAGAAAGACTGAATGTGAAGGCAAGTACAAGTTCTTTATCTTGACAGCCACAATCCTACCAACGCTTTTACCTAACTCATACAGTATTAAGAAAAAGTGAAGTGTGTTATACTATAGAGCAGTAATTAAAAATTACAACAAATGTTGATAGCTATTTAAGTGAACAATCACCACGGTCTAAGAATCAGATTGTGAAGATATGTTACCTAGGGCTGGGGAGAGAGTCTATGGTTCTGCAAAAGACTTTCACGCCTTTGGCTCTGAAGTCCCAGCTACAATCCACATAGCACCAATCCACATAAGCCAGGGCCTCTTCTCTCTGTGTGATTTTCTCACATTAAAATAACTTAAGTAAAATATTTTAAAAGATGTATTACTCAGAAAAGATTGATGTGTGGCTCTTTCTCTCCTCCTATCTTTCTAGTAAATAAATTTTTAAAAGTATTTGTCGGGAGTCAGGCAGTAGCACAGCTGGTTAAGCACACGTGGCGCAAAGTGCAAGGACCAGACAAGAATCCCAGTTCAAGCCCCCAGCTCCCCACCTGCAGGGAAGTCGCTTCACAAGTGGTGAAGCAGGTCTGCAGGTGTTTATCTTTCTCTCCCCCTCTCTGTCTTCCCCTCCTCTTTCCATTTCTCTCTGTCCTATACAACAGCAACGACAACAATAACTACAACAATAAAATAGCAAAGGCAACAAAAGGGATTAATAAATAAATATTTGTCACCAAATGGTATTAAGTTGTTTTTTTTTAAAGAAAGAAAGAAAGAAAGAAAGAAAGAAAGAAAGAAAGAAAGAAAGAAAGAAATAGACAGACAGTGA
This sequence comes from Erinaceus europaeus, assembly GCF_950295315.1. Taxonomy (NCBI): domain Eukaryota; kingdom Metazoa; phylum Chordata; class Mammalia; order Eulipotyphla; family Erinaceidae; genus Erinaceus; species Erinaceus europaeus. The sequence continues at coordinate 28,576,924 of NC_080181.1, forward strand.
AAGAGACCATAGCACCAAAAGCTTCCTTCAATGTGGTGGGAGCCAGTCTCAAACTTGGATCATGGACATGGCAAAGCAGAGCACTATCCAAATGATCTGTTTCCCTAGCCCTTTGGCTGTTCCCAAAGTTGGCCTTTTTTATGTTTGCTAGGCATCAGGATTTCTCTTCTCCTGAAGTACCTGTTCAAGGCTTTAGACTCAGTTAAGATGGATACTACTTGCATCATTTTCTGTGGATTCATTGACCATGGTCTGAAAACATTCCACACAGCAAGACAATTTGAGAGAACACAGTCACATACCTTTTATTTTAGTGAACTATTATAATCTTCCAGTTTCTTATTAGTGATTGTTTAAGTTAAACTTCATCACAGGTATATGTGTATTAAAAATATATAAAAAGAGAAAAACACCGTATGTGTAGGGCAGTCTCAAGCATCAACGGGGGAATCTCAAAACATACCCCCATGGGTGGGGGGGACTACTGTATATACCCCCACTTGGGATTGAGAATCCAGACACCTCTCTCCTCTGAGCCACAGTTCCCACTACTCATTTGCAATTCAGTAGTTGCATTGTTCTGTCAAAGCCATACATTAAGAACTAAATGAAAACAGACGCCTTAGAAGGACACTTTTGTTGGCCAGACACAAAGCAATAATTAGTTAAAGGAACTATAACTATCCAGCTAGCAGAACTGCATTATAATCAGGTTGCCTATAAGCAGAGCTTGTGGCAAGACTAAAAATAACCCCCAATAGACTGGCTTCCAAATTACAAGTGATTCTAAGCAAAGGGTAGGCTTTGATTCCACGAAAGACTCTCCTTTTGTGCCTTTCTAGTTATTATGATGAATTCTCAAACCATGTGAAAACAGGGTGACCCTTGGGCTGCAGTATGCCTGCCCCTGTGCTCTGCAGGCTCCATACATAGTGCCAAACTGGAACACACACAACCTTGCTGTCACACTGTTTGGCAGCAGTAGCTGCAACAGGGACTACATGGCTTAGATTGCTAAAATGGTTACTGCCTAGTCTTTAAAACATATATATATATATATATATATATATATATATATATATATATATATATATATATAGTTGGCTGCTCCAGGAGAACGGATGGGATTGTGATGGGCCGGTGTGGGAGAAGAGCAACATAGGCTACGGGGAAGGAGGGAAGGCGAACTAACATTTAAGAAGTGAAGGCGAACAAACAAATCAAGGCATCCAGAGAGCTAGCACAGTAGTTGATGCAACCAAACCTAAGGCCTAAATCTGAGGCTAAGAGGTCTCAGGTTCAATCCCCAGCAAGAGCATAAATTAGAGCTGAGAGTTGGGGGCAGATAGCATAATGGTTATGTGCAAAGAGCCTCCCCTGCCTGAGGCTCCGAAGTCCTTCATTTAATCCCCCACACCACCATAAGCCAGAGCTGAGCAGTCCTCTGGTTAAAAAGTGGCCCAAGGGGGTCAGGCAGTAATGTGTGGCGCAAAGCGCAAGGACCGGCATAAGGATCTTGGTTCGAGTCCCAGGCTCCCCATCTGCAAGGGAATCGCTTCACTGGCAGTGAAGCAGGTCTGCAGGTATCTATCTTTATCTCCCCCCCCCCCCCCGGTCTTCCCCTCCTTTCTCCATTTCTCTCTGTCCTGTCCAATGATGAAATCAATAACAACAACAATAATAACTGCAATAAAAAAAAAAAGGGCAACAAAAGGGGAAGCAAAAAAAAAAAAAAAGTGGCCCAAGTGCTGGCAAGGTAGATAAAGTTGTACCACCTCCTGAACTTTCAAGCATGATGTCCTGCATTCAGACCCCAGTGTTACATGTGTCAGCATTCAAGCTCTTGTTCTCTCCCTCTCCCTTACACATAAAATCTGTAAGAAAAGCAAAAATATGAGGGCCAGGCAGTAGCACATCTGGGAGAGCACACACTGTCCCATGCATATGGACCATGGTTTCGGGGGGAAAGCTTCACACAGCATGAAGCAGTTCTGCAGGTGTCTCTCTTTCTCTCCCTTGCCCTCCCCTCTCAATTTCTATCTCTATCAAAAAGAGAGAGAAGAATCTGATTATATCTGGTTCCCCATGGCTATGATCTCCCAACTATGTGTAAAAGGACAGTTGTCTCAGAAGCCAGTCCAACACCAGCACTTAGAATCCCTAAATTATTGTGGTCTTTGCTTAAATCATGGGGCAGTGAGGGGGACAAAAAGGGAGCCTGATTTTATCAACTTCAAATTTTGCCCGGAGATATCTTTTTTGTTTTTAATATTTCCTAGATTTTTGAAAAATGGCATATTAAGGGTTAGGGAGATAGCATAATGGTTATGTAAAAAGACTTCCATGCCTGAGGCAACAAAGGTCCCAGGTTCAATCGCCAGCAACACCATAAGCCAGACCTGAGCAATAACCTGATTAAAAGAAAAAAAAAATATATATATATATATACATATATATATATATATATATAAAATCAATAAGTAAGTTGTAGACCAATTTGGGAAAATTCAGCTGATTGTGCTTAGTTCAACATTTTTTAATGGATTATGTACTCAACAGATGTCATTTTCTTATTTCAAGTTCAAAATGATTGAGTATATTAATGCAATAACACTTAATTCAATTAGCTGGAAGTGGTTTCAAGATAACAGTAGTCTCCAAAAGAGTAATAGTGCTTTTGCTGAGGGCTAACAGTAACACACACACACACACACACAGCATATTTACACATTAGCAGTATCTATTACTTGACACTAGAAACCGAAAGACAAGACACTATGTGGGGCTGAAGAGACAACATACTGTTTATGCAAATGGCCTTCATGCCTAAGGCTCTGAGCTCTCACGTTCTATTCCCGGCACCATCACAAGCCAGAAGTGAGCAGTGCTCTGGTGTCTCTCTCTCATTCTGTATCTCTCTCATTAAGATAAATAAAAATAAAACACTGTTCAAATGTTTATTGCTAGTTGGAAACATCTTGTCCTTATGTGGCTGCACTATTTATAGAAATAGCATGCAGCGGGGGTCGGGCGGTGGCGCAGTGGGTTAAGCGCATGTGGCGCAAAGCGCAAGGACCACCGTAAGGATCCCAGTTCGAGCCCCCAGCTCCCCACCTGCAGGGGAGTCGCTTCACAGGCGGTGAAGCAGGTCTGCAGGAGTCTGTCTTTCTCTCCCCCTCTGTCTTCCCCTCCTCTCTCCATTTCTCTCTGTCCTGTCCAACAACGAACAACATCAACAATGGCAATAATAATAACCACAACGAGGCTACAACAAGGGCAACAAAAGGGGGAAAAATGGCCTCCAGGAGCGGTGGATTCATGGTGCAGGCACCGAGCCCAGCAATAACCCTGGAGGAAAAAAAAAGAAGAAAAAAAGAAAAAAGACATAGCATGCAGCAAGGCACAACACACTGCAAATCTTGTCAAAGCCACCACATTTTTAAGAAATAGAAGTAGGGATGACGTGGTGGTACACCTAGTTAAGCACACACATCACAGTGTAAAAGGACCTGGGTTCAAGCCCTGCATGGGGGAAGGCTCAAGAGTGGTAAAGCAGTGCTGCAGGTGTCTCTTTCTCTTCCTCTCTAGCTCCCATTTTTCACTCAATTTCTGTCTCTATCCACAATAGTATCTTTTAAAAAGTAGAAACGAGTGAAATGATTCATTATAATAGTTTAGGCTAGCATATGCAATATATTATCATTTCAATATGCAACCGGTACTTCAGAAGATGTTTTCATATTAAATCGCAGAAGTTGGCACAGTTTTCACACTAACAGCATTGGTGTGAGCCATAAGTGACTGCTGTTGACCACACTGGACAACACAGAGAGATCTATGGGACAGCTCTTCTACAGATCACAGCAGTTATTGCACGGTGTTGGTTTCTTTGTTTAGAACATCCTTTTAAGACTGGGGAGGGGGTTGCTAAAGCACAGCTCAGCTCGGTCATAAGGTGGTGCTGGGAGTTGAACCTTTGGTCTCTAGTTGATACTCTGAGCTACCTCTAGGACCAGAGGGCACTGATTTCATAGTGATTGGTTTCACATTTTAACAAGTGCTGGTGTAATGTGATTTGGTATTCTTCAAAACCTCCTCCTTCACTTTCTCACCCCTCAAACAATTCCCTAAACTAGTTCAAAGTTATGCAAAAACAATCTACCACTAGGAGCTTCCCACTACCTGAATGAATTGAATTTAAAGCTCCATGTTGTAATAGGAAGCCACTGGCAGATTTTAAAAGGGCAACAAAATAATGTTTCTGGACTCATAGGCATCAATGTTACAAAAAGAACCGTAGGAAGTGATGAATTCAGGAGGCAGCAGTTCAGAGTGTTCCACTGAAGTCTTGAACTAAGGTTATAACATTGCTACTAAAATGAAACAAACAAAACAGAAATGCACTAGGCACCTGGTTGAGCACACATTACTGTCCACAGGGCCAGGGTTCCAGCCCTTTGTCTTCACCTCCAAGTGGTGAAGCAGTGCTGCAGGTGTCTGTCTTTCTCCCTCTCCATCTCCCCCTTCCCTCTCAATGTCTTTGTCTCTATCCAGAATAAATAAATAATAACGCTGGGCTCTGTGGTTAGAGTACAAGCATTATATGCATGAAAGCCCAGGCTTTGTTCACAGCCAACACATGTTATCAGAGAAAGTTTATGCTCTGGCCTCTCTCTCTCTCTCTAAATCTTTTTATCTTATTTAATATTTATTTATATCCCTTTTGTTGCCCTTGTTATTATTGTTGTTGTTATTGATGTCATTGTTGTTGGATAGGACAGAGGGAAATGGAGAGAGGAGAGGAAGACAGAGAGGAGGAGAGAAAGATAGACACCTGCAGACCTGCTTCACCGCCTGTGAAGCGACTCCCCTGCAGGTGGGGTGCCAGGAGCTCAAACTGGGATCTTTAAGCTGGTCAATGTGCTTTGCGCCACCTGCACTTAACCCACTGTGCTACCCACCTGATTCCCATCCTTTTTATTTTTAAAGACATTGGTCAACTACCCTTTAATCAGCAGTGATTCAAAAAAATATTATACACACACACACACACACACACACACATTTAACAGAGAGAGAGAGAAAAAAAAATAGAGAAGCAGAGAATGAAAGAAGTCATAGTGGGCTCATTCCTTCATTGTGGAGGGGGGCTGGGCTCAAACCTAGGTCACCTACATGGTGAAGAAGCCCACTATTCAAGTGACTATTTCCCCGGCCATAATATAAACCATTTAATACCAAAAAAGGGCAGAAGGCTTCCACTGTGCCTACTAGAGAATGACTAAAATAATAATGTCGTGCAAAGTGCAAGGACCAGACTAAGGAATCAGGTTCGAACCCCTGGTTCCCCACCTGCAGGGGGGTTACTTCACGGGCGGTGAAGCAGGTCTGCAGGTGTCTTATCTTTCTCTCTCTCCTAACTTTCTCATTAATAAATAAAATCATTTTTAAAAAATTTAAAGAAAAAATAATGTCGGGAGTCAGGAGGTAGCTCAATGAGTTAAGCGCAGGTGGCACAAAGCGCAAGGACCGGCGTATGTATGTATCCGTTTGAGCCTCCAGCTCCCCACCTGCAGGGGAGTGCTTCACAGGTGGTGAAGCAGGTCTGCAGGTGTCTGTCTTTCTCTCCCCCTCTGTCTTCCTCTCCTCTCTCCATTTCTCTCTGTCCTATCCAACAATGAGGACATCAGTAACTACAACAACAAAACAAAGGCAACAAAACAGAATATTAAAATAATAATAATAGTAATAATAATGTCAGGAAAAGGTCCCCACCAAAACTCTTTAAAATAAGATTTACTTCTAAGAAATCGAGGAGAGAGAACCAGAGCATCACTCTGGCACCTGCTATGCCAGCGACAGAACTCAGGACCTCGTGCTTCAGAGTCCAACACTTTATCCACTGCTCCACCTCCCAGGCCTGCATTTATTTTAAAGCCAAACTTTTATAACTTCCTTTCTAAATACACCAAGTTGAATCAATATAGCTTTAAACCCAGCTCTACCCCCAGCCGACCCTAATTCTCGTGTCCATCTCAATTCTAGAGCCACATGACACTCCGGTCCATCGAGGCAGCAGCTATTACGGTGCTGGAGGGGGCTGCAGTGGGTAGGAGAGGGCTGAACTTTCATTCATTCACCTTCCCGCCTTCGAAGAGCTGAATGCAAACAAGAGAGGGGCACTGACAAAACAAAGTGAGGCCACACAACAGCCGGGGGTGACTTCGTTTCCAGTTGATTTTAAAGGGGATGAACCGAAGGTGTGTGGGGGGGGCACCCCGCGTCTGACCGCGCTGGCAGCACCGAGGCCACTGCTGCTGCTGCTCTGAAACATTCCTGAAACCCAGTCGATCCTCCAGCAGGGCTGGGCATGCACGCGCACAAAACCCAGCTGCGCCGCGGGTTTATTACTGAGGCCAGTGGCCTGATTCCTGTCCACGGACTTTAAAAAAAAAAAGTTTTTTAATGCAAACGATATACCATCGAGACGCCCCAAGTCGTCGTCACCGTGTCCCCCCGACCCCCCGCGCCTTTGCAGCTGCCCCCCGAGCGCAGGTTGACCTCGGCCTCCGCCCAGAACACTGTTCCCCAAGAAGGACGGGAGAAGAGCCCCCCCCGCGCCCCCAGCTTGTCAAGAAGGGCCGCGGGGAAGCAGCGGGCAATGGCAGGTGGGCGGCGCGGGCTGGGCAGACAAAGCCGGCCGCCCCGGGGCCGCGGGAACCTTCCCGCTCGCCGGCCGCTGCCCCCGCGCCGCTCCCCGGCGCCCGGCCCGCGCAGTCCGGCCCGCGGCTCCCCGGGCGCCCGGCCGCCCAACCGCCGCCGCGGGAGAGCGAGCGCAGGGCGCCCAACGGCCGTCCCGGCCCAACCAACGCGGGCAGGGGAGGCGAGGTGCGCGCGGCCGGCGGGGCGTGCGAGCCGCTCGGGGGTCGCGGGGGGGAGGCTGCGCGCAGGGAAGACAGGGGCGCGGAGGCGCCGAAGCCGTCGGCCAGCGCAGCGCCAAGAAGAGCCCCCATAGGGGGTTTGGCCCCTTTCCCCTTAGAAGGTGCAAATGGTTTGACCCCCCCACCCCGAGTGAGGTGCCTCGTCCCAGCCCCGGCTGGACTGTACCATCGGGCGGTGCCGCCGGGATTTCTCCCCCCCGCCACCAGCACCACCATCAATCCCCCCCCACCCGGGTCCGCGGTCGGTTGGCCCCGGCCGGGCTCTAAGACGCGGAAAGAGCTCGGCGCCATTTTGGGTGGGACTAAGCAAAGACGAAACACCCTCCCAGTCGAAGGGGTCCTCCGGACGCTGGCTTATCCGGTTCCCTTAATCCTTTAGGTACTTACACGACGTTGGGTGAGGGGAGCTGGAAGATCAGCGGGTCCCCGATCCTCTCTCCGTAGGGGTGATGGAAATCAAACCCCCCCGCCACCTCCAGGTGGTTCTTCCCGCCGCAGAGTGGGAGCAACATAAAAGGCGGGGCTTCATTAGCATAATCTACCCGGCAACCCGACCCTGATGTTACGTGATTGGTTGAACTCGTAAACCCCCATGCCCTGCCTTGAGACGAGTAACGTTGGGGAGAACTGACAGGCCCAGATTTAAGAGTCATGACGAGGATCCAGAGACGCTTATTCAGCCGGCAAAGAAGCCAAAAGGAGATTCACACAATGGCCCAATGACTGAAGGCCTCTTTATTTCGCGCTCTGCTGTTCCAGTGTAAGCCAATCAAAGAGTGGGTCTCGGGAGGGGCTCCCTAGATGTGTTGTCTAAGCCAATCAGAAGAGCCGACTCTTCGGGTTTGGGGTTAAGCGAGCTCTGCAAGTTCCGTGGCTGCAGAGGTGGGAAAGCGCCAATCTTCTGCTTGGTGGCCCAGGTGGGGAGCATGAGCTGCTCTTGGGGTTCCCAGCCTGCTCCGCACACAACCAACCCAGCAGGCGGGTTTGGAGAGAAGCAGCTCCGGGAGGTGTGGCGGGATGAGCGCCCCCCTCCCCATAGCGTTTGTACCTGAACCTGTGTTCCCAACCTAATGCACGCTCCGCGCCTCCCTCCACTTAAACCTCCCCGGGGCTCGGGGTGCACCTCTCCGAGCTCGGCGCTTCCCTCTGTGCTCATCGGGTGCCATGCCCCGGAGCACCTCCCTTCAATCCCTCCCTTTCGCCGGCTGAACATCTGCGAGGGGATGTTTTTCAGAAACACGATGCCCGATGACTTTACTCATCCATTTATTATTATTATTAAAGATAGGAGGGGAAAGTGAGAACCAGATGTAACTCTGGTACATGTACTGCCGGGAATTAAACTTGGGGCCTCATGCTTGAGAGTCCAATGTACAACTTCCCCAGACCACCTCATCCATTTCTTAATGCCAAGCTTCTGCGTCCCTCCTGTTCCTTAAAATTACCTCCAGATAAGAGCAGCAAAGTGCACAAAAAGGAGCTCAGCTTTGAAGGCAGAACTGCGAGAGTTCGCTTACTTACTGACATAGTGACAGCCAGATAACCAAGAGACCCTGGGCCTCTGGGCCTGCTGGGAGTAGTTTTTCTATCCTTGCCACCTACACTGCAACTGCATCGTGACTTTGAAGATTAAATGAGATTTACGTGTTAAGGCAAAAAGGTTAACACACTGGAATTTAGCCTAATAGAAGCATGAATGGTGGGATGGGGAAATAGCATAATGGTTATGCAAAAGACTTTCACACCTGAGGTCCTAGGTTCAATCCTTACGGTAGTTCAGCACTACCGTAAACCAGAGCTGAGCAGTGCTCTGTTGTCTATCCCCTAAAGTTAAATAAATAAGCAAAATATTTTCTTAAAGTAAGGGTGGTGATAAAACATGCTAAATTGGGCATGGGGTGGGCCATGCTTATGTCAAAGACTTCAATGCCTAAAGCTCTGAGTCCCAGGTTGAATATCCTGTGTCACCATAAGCCAGAACTGACAGGTGCTACAGTTAAAAAAAAATTTTAAAGGGGGGGGGTAGCATAAGGATCATGCCAACAGACTCTCATGCCTGAGGCTCCCAGGTCCCAGGTTTAATTCCCACACCACCATAAACCAGAGCTGAGCAGTGCTCTGGTAAAAACAAACAAACAAACAAAAAAACCAGTCTCAAAATTGTTGGCTAACCAAGAAAAAAAGGAATTCCTAAAAGTACAACTAAGCGAAAGACTTGAAAATAGAAAACACCCTGAGGACAGGGAGGCTTCAAAATTCATTGAATATTCTTGGCTGTGTTTTATTAAAAACTAAACAAACTGGGTGGTCTGGGAGGTGGCACAGTGGATAAGGCACTAGACTCTAAAGCATGAGGCCCTGAGTTCAATCCCCGGCAGCACATGTACCAGAGTCATGTCTGATTCTTTCTCTCTTCCTCCTGTCTTTCTCATTAATAAATAAAATCTTAAAAAAAAAAAAAAACTGGATAGAAGACCATTTCTTCTTCTTCTAGCGTTTGCCCTTCTTCCGTAGCCAGTCAACAGGTCAGGTTGAAAGCTGTCAGGAGCTGCTTGTTGCTGGCTTTGAAAGTGACTGGGATCCATGTGGATTCAGTCGGCTAGGAAGGATCGTCAGTTTCCCCAATGAATGGGTACTCACAGGATGCACCACGCGAGAAGGTCGATCCAATGCATCCCAGACCATTTCAATAGGCTGTAAAAACAGCTCAAATGTTGTTTATGCTGTTTGCAAAAGCCTTTACAAATGCATCACAGGTGACCCAGGAGGTGGTACAGTGGACAAGTTGTGGGATTCTTAGGCCTCAGTTCCCAAGTGTGATCCCTAGCATTGCATGTGCCCAAATGGTGCTTTGGTTCCTTCTTTTTTTTCCAATGCTTTCATATATAAATAAATCTTTCATTGGCCCAGGAGGTGGAACAGTGGATAAAACATTGAACCGCGGTGGTCTGGGAGGTGGCACAGTGGATAAAGCGTTGAACTGTCACGCATGAGGTCCTGCATTCGATCCCTGGCAGCACATGTACCAGAATAATTTGTGGTTCTCTCTCTCTCTCTCCTCCTACCCCTCTCATTAATTAATAAATAAAATATATATTTAAAAATATTAACCAAGGGGAGTCGGGCTGTAGTGCAGCGGGTTAAGCGCATGTGGCGCAAAGCGCAAGGACCGGCATAAGGATCCTGGTTCGAGCCCCGGCTCCCCACTTGCAGGGGAGTCGCTTCACAGGCGGTGAAGCAGGTCTGCAGGTGTCTATCTTTCTCTCCTCCTCTCTGTCTTCCTCCCCTCTCTCCATTTCTCTCTATCCTATCCAACAATGACAACAATAATAACTATAACAATAAAACAACAAGGACAACAAAAAGGGAATAAATAAATATTAAATATATATATATATTAACCAAGGAGCAACGTATATTACAATGTTCAGTGACACAGGGGTTCAAACCCCCAGTCCCCATCTACAGGGAAGAAGCTTAACTAATGATGTCTCCCTTCTCTGTCTCTTTTTAAAATTTTTTATTATCTGCATTTTTTAGATAGAGACAATCAGAAATTGAGAGGGGAGGGAGAGATAGAAAGGAAGAGAGACAGACTCCTATACCACTGCTTCCTCACTTGCAAAGCTTTCCTCCTTCAGGTGGGGACCAAGGGCTCAAACCCAGGTCCTGGCATTTTGTAGCATATGTGCTCAACCAGGTGTGCCATGACCTGGCTCCTCTCTCTTCCTCTCTATCTCCCCCAGCCCTCTCAATTTCTTTCTGTCTGTATCCAATAAAAAAATTAATATTGAGGGAGTCGGGCTGTAGCGCGGGGGTTAAGCGCAGGTGGCGCAAAGCACAAGGACCGGCATAAGGATACCGGTTCGAACCCCGGCTCCCCACCTGCAGGGGAGTCGCTTCACAGGCGGTGAAGCAGGTCTGCAGGTGTCTATCTTTCTCTCCTCCTCTCTGTCTTCCCCTCCTCTCTCCATTTCTCTCTGTCCTATCCAACAACGACAACAACAATAATAACTACAACAATAAAACAACAAGGGCAACAAAAGGGAATAAATAGGGAGTTGGGCTGTAGCACAGCGGGTTAAGCACAGGTGGCGCAAAGCACAAGGACCGGCATAAGGATCCCGGTTCGAGCCCCGGCTCCCCACCTGCAGGGGAGTAGCTTTACAGGCGGTGAAGCAGGTCTGCAGGTGTCTGTCTTTCTCTCCTCCTCTCTGTCTTCTCCTCCTCTCTCCATTTCTCTCTGTCCTATCCAACAATGACAACAACAATAATAACTACAACAATAAAACAACAAGGACAACAAAGGGAATAAATAAATAAAATAAATATTTTTAAAAAATTTTTAAAGGGAATAAATAAATAAAATAAATATTTTAAATAAATTTTAAAAAATAAATAAATATTGAGCTGAAAATCACAAGGTCCCAAATTCCATTCCCAGTAGCACATGTGCCAGAGTGATGCTCTTTCCCAATCATAAAAAGGAGGTCTCGAAACTTTACATCAGGCTCAACCTGATGCTGTTGACTGGCTACGGAAGAAGGGCAAACGCTAGAAGAAGAAGAAATCATAAAAAAATAAATATTTTATTACTTTTTTCTAAATATTTTTATTTATTTATTATTGGATAGAGACAGTGAAGAACTGAGGATGGGACAGGGATATAGAGAAGGAAAGAGACAGACACACCTGCAGCCCTGAACCTTTCCCTTTGCAGGTAGGGACCAGAAGCTTAAACCTGGGTCCTACGCCCTGTAATGTGAGCATTTAATTGCCTGCCTTTTTTTTTCCCTTTTAAAAAATATTTATTTATTTATTTATTCCCTTTTGTTGCCCTTGTTGTTTTATTGTTGTGGTTATTATTGTTGTTGATGATGATGTTGTTGTTGGATAGGACAGAGAGAAATTCAGAGAGGAGGGGAATACAGAAAGGGGGAGAGAAAGACAGACACCTGCAGACCTGCCTCACCGCTTGTGAAGAGACTTCCCTGCAGGTGGGGAGCCAGGAGGTCGAACCAGGAGGTAGAACCGGGATCCTTATGCAGGTCCTTTGTGCCACCTGCACTTAACCCGCTGTGCTACCGCCAGACTCCCTTCCCTTTCTTTCTTTCTTTTTCTTCTTTTTTTTTTTTTTACCAGAACACTGCTCAGCTCTGGCTTACGGTGATATGAGGAGATTGAACCCAGGACCTTAGAGTCTCAGGCATTATGCTATCTCCCTCACCCTGAAGATTTATCTGTTAGTGAAAGAAAGAGGAGGAGAAAAAGGTTGAGAGAGAGAGAGAACCAGAGCATCAGTCTAGAATATGTAATGCCAAGAATCAAATTTGGGGCCTCATGCTTGAGAGTCTAATGCTTTATTCACTGAACCACCTCCCTCCTTGATGATAAAAGTAAATCCCGGAGGATGAGGATGGGGAGGGGGTAGAGGAGAAGGAGGAAGGATAAGTGCATCCTAGAGGCAGCAGCAGGATGAGGACTCAACTAAGGTTGAAAAACAAACTTGGGGACTTTGTGATAGTGCACCCAGTTATATAACATACATGGTATAATGCACGAAGGCCCTAGTTCAAACCTCCAGTCATCACCTGCAGGGGGAGAAGTTTCATAGGCAGTGTTGCAGGATTCTCTCTCTCTCTCTGTCTCTCTGTCTCTATCCAGTAAATAAATAACAGAGATGACATGCTGCAGCAAAGCCCTTTTCATAGCAGGATAGGAAGACAATATAACGGTTCTACAAAAGGCTTTCATGCCTAAGGCTCTGAGATCCTAGGTTCAGTCCTCAGCACCACCATAAGCCAGTGCTAGTTTCTCTCTCTCTCTCTCCATGTATATATATGTATATATATTGCGTTTTTTAAACTTTATTTATTGGGGAATTAATGTTTTACATTCAACAGAAAATACAATAGTTTGCACATACATCACATTTCCCAGTTTCCCATATAACAATAACCCCCACTAGGTCCTCTGTCATCCTTCTTGGATCTGTATTCTCCCCACTCACCCACCCACCCCAATGTCTTTTTTATTTTATTTTATTTTATTTATTTATTCCCTTTTGTTGCCCTTATTGTTTTATTGTTGTAGTTATTATTGATGTTGTTGTTGGATAGGACAGAGAAATGGAGAGAGGAGGGGAAGACAGAGAGGGGGAGAGAAAGACAGACACCTGCAGACCTGCTTCACCGCCTGTGAAGTGACTCCTCTGCAAGTGGGGAGCTGGAATTTGAACCAGGATCCTTACGCCACCTGGGCTTAACTGGCTGCGCTACTGCCCGACTCCTGACCCCAGTGTCTTTTACTTTGGTGCAATACACCGATTCCAGTTCAGGTTCTACTTGTGTTTTCTTTTCTGATCTTGGTTTTCAACTTCTGCCTGAGAGTGAGATCATCCCATATTCATCCTTCTGTTTCTGACTTATTTCACTTAACATGAATTTTTCAAGGTTTTTTTTTGTTTTGTTTTGTTTTTTAAGATAGATATAGAGAAGGCAGAGAGTGAAAGACACCACATCACTGAAGCGCCCTTCAACAGTGACACTCAGACTCAGACTTGGGTTGATGGCAAAGCAGAACACTATCCAAGTTAACTCAAATAGATTTTTTAAAAGTATCTGGTAATTGGGGGCCAGGCAGTAATGCAGTGGGTTAAGCGCACATGGCGCCAAGAGCAAGGATGGGCGTAGGAATCCAGGTTCGAGCCCCAGGTTCCCCACCTGCAGGGGAGTCGCTTCACAAGCAGTGAAGCAGGTCTACAAGTGTCTTTCACTCCCCATTTCTGTCTTCCTCTACTCTCTCTGTCCTGTCCTATCCAACAACAATGACATCAATGGCAACAATAATAACAGAAAACAAACAAGGGCAACAAAAGGGGAAAAATGGCCTCCAGGAGCAGTGTATACGTAGTGCAGGCTCCGAGCCCCAGCAATGACCCTAGAGGCAAAAAAAAAAAAGTATGTAGTTATCACTGCACAATCCAGGTTCAAGCCTATTCCCCATCCCCATTGAAGGAAGCTTTGTACTGTAATTCTGCAAACAGAATGTCATGCCTGAGGATTTGAGGTCCCAGGTTCAATCCCCCCACAATGCTCTGGTTTAAAAAAAAGACATATATATATAGTACCACTTACAGGTGATACTTAAAAAGAACAAAGAAAGGGAAAACACAGTATGAAATTTGGCCTAAGCTGGGTCCATCAAGGTCAAGGGCTGGAGGGCTGGAGAGGGCACTGAGTGGGCGTTAGGGACCTAATGCATGATCATGGAGAAAGATCTAACTTGGAGGTGGGCGTAGTGTGCAAACACCTATCCACAAAATAAGAAATTGTAACCAGGTGACAACTGTCTTGTAAATCGTTATTTTGTCAACAAAACACAGATATTTATATATTGACAGGTGGCAGAGATGAATAATAAAATCTTGGACCCACCCAAGACAGTAGACTACTGAATGGCACTTCCATAGAGACTTGAACTGCATAATTAGCAGAAGTATGGCTAAAACAAACTGGCCTTAAACAGTCATTAGGGTCATTTTACTTCTCTTGACCAGGGATATTTTAAAAAGTTTATTAGTGATTTAATATTGATAGACAAAATTATAAAATAACAGAGGTATAATTCTTCACTGTACCCACCACCAGAGTTCTGAGTCCCCATTCCCTCCATTGGATATTGCATTACTTCTCCCAAGATCACAGATAAAGGTTGACTATTTTTTTTTAATTTATTTTTTATTTAAGAAATGATAAATTAACAAAACCATAGGGTAGGAGGGGTACAACTCCCACCTAATTCCCACCACCTAATCTCCCTATCCCATCCCCTCCCCTGATAGCTTTCCCACTCTCTATCCCTCTGGGAGCATGGACCCAGGGTCTTTGTGGGTTGCAGAAGGTGAAAGGTCTGGCTTCTGTAATTGCTTCCCCGCTGAACATGGGCGTTGACTGGTCAATCCATACTCCCAGTCTGCCTCTCTCTTTCCCTAGTAGGGTGGGTCTCTGGGGAAGCAGAGCTCTAGGGCACATTGGCGGGGTCTTCAGTCCAGGGAAGCCTGGCTGCCATCCTGATGGCATCTGGAACCTGGTGGCTGAAAAGAGAGTTAACATACAAAGCCAAACAAATTTTTGAGCAATCATGGACCCAAAGGTTGGAATAGTGGAGAGGAAGTGTTGGGGGGGGTACTCACTGCAAACTCTAGTGTACTTCTGCTTTCAGGTATATATTTTGCACTAATTAATGGATAAGTGTGAACATATCTCTCTTTCACAGAACCTGGTCTATATCTAGGTTTTAGGACTTTGTTAAAAAGTGAACCACCTGGGATGGAATTAGAGAATACTGTGAATACTATGAAAGCAAAGGTCTTACACACACACACACACACACACACACACACACACACACATATATATATATATACATTTTTTTTCTAACCAGGGGTAAAATTTAAATTAAAAGAATGGGGGGCCGGGTGGTAGCACTGTAGGTTAAGCTCACATGGTGCAAAGAGCAAGAACCGGTGTAAGGATCCCGGTTCTAGCCCCTGGCTCCCCACCTGCAGGGGTGTCACTTCACAAGCAGTGAAGCAGGTCTGCAGGTGTCTATCTTTCTCTCCCCCTCTCTGTCTTCCCCTCCTCTCTCCATTTCTCTCTGTCCTATCCAACAACAATGACAGCAACAACAACAACAATGATAAACAACAAGGGCAAGAAAAAGGAAAAAATAGCCTCCAGGAGCACTGGATTCATAGTGTAGGCACCGACTCCCAGTGATAACCCTAGAGGAAAAAAAAAGTTGGACGGGGCCCAGTGGTGGCGCACCTGGTTGAGTGCACATGTTACAATGCACAATAACCCGGATTTGAGCCCCTGGTCCCCACCTGCAAGGGGAAAGCATTGCAACTAGTGAAGCAGTGCTATAGGTGTCTCTCTGTCTCTCTTCTTCTCTATCTTTCCCTTCTCTTTCGATTTCTGTCTCTATCCAATAAATAAAGATAATACTGGGGCCGGGTGATGGCACACCAGATTGAGTGCACATGTCACAGTGAGCAAGGACCAGGGTTTGAGCCCCCAGTCCCCACCTGCAGAGGGAAAGCTTTTCGAATGGTGAAGCAGGGCTGCAGGTGTCTCTCTGTCTCTCTCCCTCTCTCTATCACACCTTCCCTCTCGATTTCTGGCTGTCTCTATCCAATAAATAAAGATAATTTGAAAAAATTAAAGATTATGTTTAAAAAAATTGGACAACTGAACATTTAGCACTAATTAATGTACCATTCTATTGAGCACTACAAGATAGAAGAATATACTCACAAGTGAACTGTGTGAGGTGCAAGAAGAAACTGTGGTTTAGTTTTTTTTTATCTTTTTTTTAAAAATTATTTATTTGAGACAGTGAGAAATTGAGAGGGAAGCGGGGGAGACAGAAACAGACAGACACAGACACAGCAGCTCTGCTTTACCACTCATGAAGCTTTCCCACTGCAGGTGGGGACCAGGGGCTTGAACCTGGGTCTTTGTGCACTGTAATGTGAGTGCTTAACCAGGTGTGCCACCACCTGGCCCCTGATTTCAGTTTTGAAAATGAAACATTTTGAGTCAGTCTTAGAGCTGGTGGTGAGAAAAGTAATTTTGAAGGGAAAGATGAAAACAAATTAGTTTTAAGTAGACTAGAAAGTGAGTGCTATACATTCCAAGAGAGAACACACAGAAAATATTAAAGATTTGATCTGGAAGGTGGCCCAGAGGATAAACCATTGGACTTTTAAGCCTGAGGTCTTGAGTTCAATCCCTAGCATCACATTTATCAGAATAATATCTGCTTTCCTTTCTCTCCTCATAACTCATGAATAAATAAATAAATTAAATATTTAAAAGAAGAAAGAAACTACTTTTGGGGCCAGGTGATGGCTCACCTGTTTGAGCACACATGTTAACAGTGCACAAAGACCCAGGTTCAAGCTTCCAGTTCCCACCTGCAGGAGGAAAACTTCACAAGTGGTGAAGCAGAGCTACAGGTCTCTCTCTCTCTCTCTCTCTCTCTCTTTCTATATATATATATATATATATATATATATATGTATATTCCCCTTCCTCTTGATTTCTAGCTGTCTTTATCAAATACATAAAGATACTTATTTCAAAAAATTTTATTGAGGGCTGGGTAGTGGCGCACCTGGTTGAGCACATGTATTACAATGTGCAAGGATCCAGGTTTGAGCCCCCCGTCCCCACCTGCAGGGGGAAAGCTTTATGAGTGGTGAAGCAGGGCTGCAGGTGTCTCTTTGTCTCTCTCCTTCTCTATTACCCCCCTCCCTCTTGATTTCTGGCTGTCTCTATCCAATAAATAAAGATAATAATAAATAAAAAAAATTTTAAAAACTTTGATTAGTCAACAATTTGTTTGGTTCTATATGTTAACTCTTTTTTCAGCCACCAGGTTCCAGATGGTAACATGATGACAAACAGATTTCCCTGGGCAGATGACCCCACCAGTGTGTCCTGGAGCCCCGCCCCACCAGGGAAAGAGACAGGCTGGGAGTATGGATCAACCTGTCAACGCCCATGTTCAGCGGGGAAGAAATTACAGAAGCCAGATCTTCCACCTCTACATCCCACAATGACTCTGGGTCCATACTCCAAGAGGGATAAAGAATAGGAGAGCTATCAGGGGAGGGGATGGGATACGAGTTCTGGTGGTGGGAATTGTGTGGAGTTGTATCCCTCTTATCCTATGGTTTTTGTCAGTGTTTCCTTTTTATAAAAAAATTTTAAAGTATTATCTCTATTTATTGGATAGAGAAAGCCAGAAATCAAGAGGGAAGGGGACTATAGAGGAGAGAGACAGAGAGACACCTGCAGCATTGCTTCACCACTCACAAAGCTTTCCCCCTGCAGGTGGAGAACAGGGGCTCAAATCTGGGTCCTTATGTATTGTAACATGCGCACTCAACCAGGTGCACCACCATTTGGCCCCTAAGATATTTTTAAAAAGTAAATTTCAGCATAGGAGCCTGTGTAACCTCTACATCCATGTAGGTTCAAATTTGTATTCTGTGATCATCAGTAGGAACATTCCGTGTTGCACCAATTTCAGGGCCTGTCTTGTTCAGGTGGTAGATAGAGTATGTTATCCAATCCCCCTTTGGAGGATGGAACATTCTCTACCACTGTTGATCCGCATTGAGGGCAAGGTCCTATGGAGGGCACTAGAGGGGTCCATTATGTTGTTCCTGATGGAGAGGGATCTATTTGAGGTCCAGGCTCATCATATTTGTGTGGGAATACCAGGACTCCCCGACTAGGGCCACAGCTGATAGGTTAGCCTGATAGTGACTAAAGAGACATCATTAAAGTATGCCAGTCTCTTGCCCTTATTCAGCTTCTGTAGTCCTTACTTTGATAAGGTTAGCTTTGGAGGGCTAAGGGAAATATAATAGGAAGTAGGTGAGGAGGATATCTAGGTCTAAGTAGAAACGATTTCATCAGGTACTTTAAGGTGTCTTATTTCTTTCTAGAAGTTTTTTAAAAATATTTATTCCTTTTTGTTGCCCTTGTTGTTTTATTGTTAAAGTTATTATTGTGGTCGTCAATGTTGGATAGGACAGAGAGAAATGGACAGAGGGGAAGACAGAGAGGGGGAGAGAAAGATAGACATCTGCAGACCTGCTTCATTGCTTGTGAAGCGATTCCCCTGTAGGTGGGGATCCTGGGGCTCAAACTGGGATCCTTATGTCGGTCTTTGTGTTTTGTGCCACATGTGCTTAACCCGCTGCGCTACTGTTTGATTCCCTTAAGATGTCTTTTTAGGTCTTTCTACTTGCTTGCTGGATCCACCATAAGCCAGAGCTGAGCAGTGCTCTAGTAAAATAAATAAATATAATAATAATAATATATTGTGGTCTGGGAGGTGGCGCAGTGGATAAAGCACTGGACTCTCAAGCATGAGGTCTTGAGTTCAGTCCCCAGCAGCACATGTACAAGAGTGATGTCTACAAGAGTGGTTCTGGGAGTCGGGCTATAGCACAGCGGGTTAAGCGCAGGTGGCGCAAAGCACAAGGACCGGCATAAGGATCCCGGTTCAAACCCCGGCTCCCCACCTGCAGGGGAGTCGCTTCACAGGCGTTGAAGCAGGTCTGCAGGTGTCTATCTTTCTCTCCTCCTCTCTGTCTTCCCCTCCTCTCTCCATTTCTCTCTGTCCTATCCAACAACGACAACAACAATAATAACTACAACAATAAAACAACTAGGGCAACAAAAGGGAATAAATAAATAAAATTTAAAAAGAGTGGTTCTTTCTCTCTCTCTCTCTCCTCGTATCTGTCTCATTAATAAAATAAATAGTCTTAAATAATAATAAATATAAATAAAAGTAATCAATGAAACATCCAAAGCACTATTTTTTTATTTTGACTGATTTAAAAAAAATCTCAATTTAAGAAAATCTCTAATGGTTTGGGAGGTGGCACACTGAATAAAGCATTCGACTCTCAAGCGTGAGGTCTTGAGTTCAAGCCTCAGCAGCACATGTACCATAGAGATGTCTCATTCTTTCTCCTATCCTTCTCATCAATCAATAAATAAAGTCTTAAAAATAGGGAGTCGTGGACCAGGAGGTGGCACAGTGGATAAAGCATAGGATTCTCAATCATGAGGTCCTGAGTTTGACCCCCAGTGGCACGTGTACCAGAGTGACGTCTGGTTCTTTCTCTCCTCCTTTCTCATGAGTAAGTAAATAAATTCTTTTAAAAAAAATAGGGAGTCTGGCGGTAGTGCAGCAGATTAAGCACATGTGGCGCTAAGTGCAAGGGCCGGCATAAGGATCCCAGTTTGAGCCCCGGGCTCCCCACCTGCAGGGGAGTCGCTTCACAGGTGGTGAAGCAGGTCTGCAGGTGTCTATCTTTCCCTCCCTCTCTCTGTCTTCCCCTCCTCTCTCCATTTCTCTCTGTCCTATCTAACTATGACAGCATCAATAACAACAATAATAACTACAACAACAATAAAAAGCAATAAAGACAACAAAAGGAAAAATAAATAAATATAAAAAAATCTTTAAAATATTTTTTAAAAAGAAAGAAAATTTCTGCATGACTAGTCTATTTTTATTTTATTTTATTTTATCTTATTTTATTTTTTCATGGCTAGGAGACTGAGAGGAAGAGAGAATGAAAGGGACCACAGCACCATAGCTTTATGCAATTTAGTGGGAGCCTGACTCAAACCTGGGCCATGCACATGGCAAAGCAGTGCATTAAGTGAGCTACTTGTTGAACAATTCCTATTTCCGGTCAAACCCCTCTCTGCTTGCCAAGCCTCTCACAGGGTAAGAGAGATTATAAATATACTGGCTGACCAACTGGTAAATCAGGGTAAGCCTTATCCTGCTTGAGTGGGAGACAGGAAATGGAATTTTTTTTTCTTCAGAAAAAAAAAAAAAAAAAAAAAACCAAATACAGCACAGATTAAGAGTCACAGAAAGATTGTTCTGAATATTGATGGGGAATCCATGAGTAATCCTCAAAAATAGATATTGCTGATGCAAATCAGTAGGAAAAACACACACACACACACACTCACATGCACACTTGGATAGACGTTTCTAGCACATATGGCTGGGAAGAGAAAAGTAAAACACAGCAATACTGCTTCCAGGGCCCAGAACGCATGGTTTTAATGGCTGAGAGAAGGGAATTAGACAGTGGCGAAGTGGGTTAAGCGCAGGTGGCGCAAAGCATAAGGACCTGCGCAAGAACCAGCATAAGGATCCTGGAGTAAGGATCCCAGTTCGAGCCCCCGGCTCCCTACTTGCAGGGGAGTCACTTCACAAGCAGTGAAGCAGGTCAGCAGGTGTTTTTCTCTCTCCCTCTCTGTCTTCCCCTCCTCTCTCCATTTCTCTCTGTCCTATCCAACAATGTGGCAAAAATAACTATATCAATAAAAATAAACAAGGGCAACAAAAGGGAATGAATAAATTAATTAATTAATTAAAATGCTGGCAGGATACTTAACATCATTGGCTAGAGCACTCTGACTGTTTGCTAAGAGAAGCAAATTGCCCTTTGTAAAGAGAAGGAAGGACCCAGTAATGTTACCATGGTACTTCATGCAGAGGTTTGAAAGACCTTAAGGTTGTTGCTCCTTTTCAGCAAACCTAGCCAAAGTGCTATATAACGTGAAACTCAAGTGACACTTTCCCCCTTATCAGTGTTTCTTACTCAATTCCTGTAGTCATGGCATATAAACAGTCTCTTCACTTTTCCTTATCACATGAGCCAAAGCTGGAGAATTAAGGAGTTTTGCTGCTTAAGGCTTCTTTTTCAAATTCCAGTGTGGTCTCTAATTCCTTTTTTTACAACATCATCTTTTATTTTTATTTATTTGTTTGTTTTTTTTGACCAGAGCACTGCTCAGCTCTGATTAATGGTGGTACTGGGAACTGAACCTGGGACTTCACAGCCTCAGACATGGAAGTCTATTTGCAGAAACATTATGCAATCTCTCCAGCTCTTGCCTGGGTTATCAGTTCCAATCACGTTGTTGCATATGGCAACATTTCACCTTTTGTAATAGCAAGTGGTATTCCATTGTGTATCTGTAATATATGAGAGAGAATCATTTCTCTCTGGCAAATGCTATGCCAGGGCCTGAACTCAGGACCTCATGCTTGAGAGTCCAGTGCTTTATCCATTGTGCCAGTTCCCAGGCTGTTATAGATCATCTAACTTTAACCACTATTACTAGGCACTTGTTTACTTACCTTTGCTAGTGAAAACGCTGCTGCAATGAGCAGATGGGTGCATATATCCTTTTAAATGAGTGTGTTTTAATTCTTTGTGAAAATTACATGGTGTAGATTTAAGTAATATCCAGAAGGCTGTAATTAAAGGTTTTGATAATTCATTCTACTACAATGTCAACTTGCTTGTGTGGGTGGCCACACATAGACTAGAATGATGGGGTAGATTCATTAATATATCATTAAATTCACAAATGTATTCAATATATGCTAATTTAAAATAGACTAAAGCTGAACATTCTTTGTGGTTTTATTTTATCCATTTCCAAGAATAGCATTGATAGAACTGCTAAACATTGGGAGTCGGGCGGTAGCGCAGTGTGTTAAGTGCACGTGGCACAAAGCTCAGGACCAGCATAAGGATCCTGGTTCGAGCCCCTGGATCCCCACCTGCAGGGGAGTCACTTCACAATCGGTGAAGCAGGTCTGCAGGTGTCTATCTTTCTCTCCCCCTCTCTGTTTTCCCCTCCTCTCTCCATTTCTCTCTGTCCTAGCCAACAATGACGACAACAATAATAACTACAACAATAAAACACAACAAGGGCAACAAAAGGGAATAAACAAATAAATATTTTTAAAAAAGAACTGTTAAACATTGACCCCATGTATTTTATAAGGATTGAATAGCAGCCCGTGAGGTAACATAGTGGATATAGTACTGGACCCTCAAACATGAGTTTCCAAGTTCAATCCCTTGCATTGCATATGCCATATTGATGCTCTGGTTCTTTCTTCTTATCCACATTAAAAAGAAAGAGAGGAGGGGGGAAAAAAAGAAAGGAAGGAAGGAAGAGAGAGAGAAGGATAGAGCCGGCGAGATACCATAGTGGCTCTGCAAAAGACTTGAATGCCTGAGGCTCTGAGGTCCCAGGTTTAATCCCCATCACCACCATAAACCAGAACTCAGCAGTGCTCTGGTTTTTCTCACTATGTCTTTCTCTCTGGATCTTTCCCTCTCATTAAAATAAAGGAAACAAAATATTTATTAAAAAACAATAATAGAGAAACTGTTACAACCGCCCCCCGCCCCAAGAAAAAACAAAACTTGAACAATCCCCTATGGAGATGCACTTCCTGCCAAACTTCCTTTCTCAAGGATGTATTTAAGTTTTCTACTCAAGCTTTTATTCTGTATTTTTTCCCTTTCCTTTACTAAATATTGGGTTGTCAGAAAAGTCATGATGCACTTTTTTCCTGTAGAGCTCTACATTTTATGTTTCTAATACCAATCCCTTGTTAACTGCGTAGTATGCTAGTATCTTTTCTCATTTGCTAGAATGTCTTCTGAGTAGTTTTTTTTTAAGTTTCTTCCTTCCTTTCTTTCTTTCTTTGAGACAGAGAGAATTGAGAAGGGAGGAGGAGATAGGGAAAGAGACAGAGAGACACCTGCAGCCCTGCTTCACCACCTGTAAAACTTTCCCCCTGTATGTGGGGACTAGGGGCTTGAACCTGGGTCCTTGTGCACTGTAATATGTGTGCTTGACCTGGTGCCGAGATGTACCACCATCTTGTCCCCATGATGCATTTTTTGCATAGAAAAAAATACATAACTTTTCCAACAACCCAGTAAATTTCTTATACCTTGCAGCCTGGGAGATGGCACGGTGGATAAAGCACTGGACTCTGAAGATAGGGTCCTGAACTTGATCCCTATCGCATGGACCAGAGTGATGTGAAGCTTTCATTCTGCCCCCAGCCATTAATAAATAAGTCTTTTTAAAAAAGTTTAAGGGGGGAAGTCAGTCGGTAGCGCAGTGGGTTAAGCGCAGGTGGTACAAAGCGCAAGGATGGACGGGTGTAAGGATCCTGGTTTGAGCCCCCAGTTCCCCACCTGCAGGAGGGGTCACTTCATTGCAGTGAAGCAGGTCTGCCGGTGTCTATCTCTCACTCCCCCTCTCTGTCTTCCCCTCCTCTCTCCATTTCTCTCTGTCCTATCCAACAATGATGACATCAATAACAACAATAATAATAACCACAACAATGATAAAAAAATAAATAAATAAAGGGCAAAAAAAAGGGGGGGGAAATGGCCTCCAGAAGCAGTGGATTTGTGGTGCAGGCACTGAGCCCCAGCAATAACTCTGGAGGCAAAAAAAAAAAAATCTTTAAAAAATAAAAAAAAAGAATTTAACATTTCTAAATTTTTTATTATCTTTATTTATTTGATAGAGAAAGCCAAATAATGAGAGGGAAGGCAGCAATAGAGAGATACCTGCAGACCTGCTTCACCACTTGTGAAGCTTTCCCCCTGCAGGTAGGGACTGGGGGCTTGAACCTGTGTTGTTGCGTTTTTTTTGTTTGTTTGTTTGTTTGTTTTTTGCCTCCAGGGTTATTGCCGGGGCCCGGTGCCTACACTACAAATCCATTGCTCCTGGAGACCATTTTTCCCCCTTTTTGTTACCCTTGTTGTTTTACCATTGTTGTGGTTATTATTATTGTTGTTGTTGGATAGGAGAGAGAGAAATAGAGAGAGATGGAGAAGACAGAGAGGGGGAGAGAAAGACAGACACATGCAGACCTGCTTCACTGCCTGTGAAGCGACTCCCCTGCAGGTGGGGGCTCGAACCGGCACCCTTATGTCCGTCCCACACTTTGCGCCACATGCACTTAACCCACTGAGCTACCGCCGGACCTCCTGTTGTTGCGGATTTTAACATGTGTGTTCAACCAGGTGCACCACCACCCAGCCCCCTTAATTATTATTTTTTTTATCTTCGTGGAATTTGGAGTTAGGTTTTTCTCATTTCCCAAGATCCAGCCTACATTCCACTTTTAGCAGGTGCTCTTCAAATATGTATAAATTTTTTTTTTTTAATGCCAGAACACTGCTCAGCATATGAGCAGTGCTACTGTATGAAAGTGTTTTTGCAGACTAAGGAGATAGCATAATGGCGATGCGAAAATACCGTCCCTCCCAGCATTGTTCAACTCTGGCTTTTGCTGGGGTTTGAACCTGGTACCTTGAAAGGTTAGTCATGAAAGCCTTTGGCCTTACGCTGTGTCTCCAACATACAAAAGATTTCATGCCTGAGGTTCTGAGGTCCCAGCTCCACCATAAGCCCGAGCTGAGCAGTGCTCTGGCCTCTCTGTGCGTATCTCTATTTAAAAAAAATTATGTGGTCCAGGGGGTGGCACAGTGGATAAAGCGCTTGACTCTCAAGCGTGAGGTCCTGAGTTCAAATCCTGGCAGCACGTGTACCAGAGTGATGTCTGTTCTTTCTCTCTCTCCTCCTTTCTTTCTCATCAATCAATAAATAAAATCTTTAAAAAATAATAATAATAATAATAATAAAGCAAAAAAGAGTATTTTTTCATAACCATTTTGCTATCTCAACTCTCAAATATATATAATATATATTTAATATGTAATATATTAAATATTTATATAATAGTATATAAATAATATATATTATCTCCTATGGAATACTTTCACTCATGTTTTCCTTCTCATATTTATTTTTACATTGTCCTAAGCAAAATCATTCACAAGTTTAAATGAGCATTGATGCTTTTTTAAATTACACTTCACAACATCTAATGTTAGAAAAATGAGCACTCTTGATATTTCTTTATGAATGGAGAGGTGAACACTCCTGCAACCTGAAAATAAAATATGTAACCTATAAAAGATTCAAAACATAGGAGGAATGCTTTGGTGTGCCCACTCTGAAGAGAAGGAAAAACAGAGCATCCTGTATTTACCAGCCTCTTAACTCTCCCATTACCAAGAAAGTCACAAGAGTCAGACATCTCCTTTGAAGTCTTATAAGATTAACATAGTTTCTTGACAGGTCAAAACAACTACTGATCCATGGGCAGTACTGACTAAAAGCCATATATATATATTTTTTTCATTTATTTTATTATTTTAATTTTCCTTATTGGGGGTCAATGATTTACAGTCAACAGTGAAATACAGTAATTTGTAATATGCATAACATTTCCACATTACAATACAACCCTCTCTAGGTCCTCCTCTGCCACTGTGATCCAGGACCGGAACCC
Source organism: Erinaceus europaeus (assembly GCF_950295315.1). Lineage (NCBI taxonomy): Eukaryota > Metazoa > Chordata > Mammalia > Eulipotyphla > Erinaceidae > Erinaceus > Erinaceus europaeus. The sequence continues at coordinate 28,602,669 of NC_080181.1, forward strand.
TCCACCTAACTCCAGTCTTTTACTTTGGTGCAATACACCATATTTATTTTATTTATTTTTTACCAGAGCACTAGTCAGCTCTGGTTTATTATTATTACTATTATTTATATATTTATTATATTTATTATTTATCATCTATTATATTATTATCTGGTTTATTATTATTTATTTATTAAATCTGGAACTTCAGAGCCTCAGACAAGAGAGTCTCTTTGCATAGTCATTATGCTATCTACCCCTGCCCATTAATTTTATTTTATTTCTTTATTAGGGGATTAATGTTTTACAGTTGACAGTAAATACAATAGTTTGTACATGCATAACATTTCTCAGTTTTCCACATAACAATACAACCCCCACTAGGTCCTCTGTCATCCTTTTCCAGGACCTGTATTCTCCCCACACACACAAACACACACCCCAGAGTCTTTTACTTTGGTGCAATACACCAACTCCAGTTCAGGTTCTACTTGTGTTTTCTCTTCTGATATTATTTTTCATTAATTTTATTATTTATTTATTTATTCCCTTTTTGTTGCCCTTGTTGTTTTTATTGTTGTTGTTACTGATGTCGTCGTTGTTGGATAGGACAGAGAGAAATGGAGAGAAGAGGGGAAGACAGAGAGGGGGAGAGAAAGACACCTGCAGACCTGCTTCACCGCCTGTGAAGCGACTCCCCTGCAGGTGGGGAGCCTGGGGCTCGAACCTGGATTTTCTCGCTGGTTCTTGCCCTTCGCACCACGTGCGCTTAACTCGCTGCGCTACTGCCCGACTCCCCATTAATTTTATTTTTAATGAACATACAAACACACCAGAGCACTGCTAAACTCTGCTGGGGATTGAGCCTGGGAGCCTCAGGAATTAAATTCTTTTGCAGAATTCTTATGCTACCTCTCCAACCCTATTTATTTAGTCATTACCAAGGGTTTGCTGTGCCAGCCTGGCTTTTTCAGGCAGAGAGAAAGAGAGACAGAGACAGAGAGAGACAGAGACAGAGAGAGACAGAGACACCACAACACTGAAGCTTTCTCAAATGAGATGGGAACCATTCTTGGACCAGGATTACATGTACGGCAATGCAGAGCATTACCCCAATGAGCTCTTTTTACCAGTCCACCAGTTTCACGGTCAGATGGGTATAGTGGGAAGAGTTGTCAGTGTCCACCAAACCTTTCAGTAACTTGATATTAGCATCAGGTAACGTGCTCTGGCCCCCTTTCGTGGTCCTGCTCACTGTGCTTAGCAGCAGCTTCTATTTTTTTCAGACAGCAAAACTCAGGCTGGCGCAAAAGTGCTTCAGAAATTGGCCAACCTCCTAAGTCCTTTCCCGTTTTGTTCTTTTTGACACTGGTGTCTGAGGTCAAAGTTTATCATTTCTCTTTGAGTAGGAAACTGTGCTTTTAGAAAGCTCACTCAGAGGGTCAGGTGGTGGCATACTTGGTTAAATGCTCACATTACAGTGCACAAGGACCCTAGTACAAGCCCGTGGCCCCCACCTGCAGGGGGAAAGTTTCACACAGGGTTGCAGGTGTCTTTCTGTCTCTCTCCGTCTCTATTATACCTTTCCCTCTCAATTTCTCTCTGCCTCTATTCAATAATTAAAAAAAATAAAAATAGGTCACCGGGCTGTGGTGCAGCGGGTTAAGTGCACATGGCGTGAAGCGTAGGGACAGGCCTAAGGATCCTGGTTCAAGCCCCGGCTCCCCACCTGCAGGGAGGTCCCTTCACAGGCGGTGAAGCAGGTCTGCAGTTGTCTATCTTTCTCTCCCCCTCTCTGTTTTCCCCTCCTCTCTCCATTTCTCTCTGTCCTATCCAACAACAATACTACTAACAACAATAATGATAACAGCAATGATAAACAACAAGGGCAACAAAAGGGGAAAAAATAGCCTCCAGGAGCAGTGAATTCATGGTGCAGGCACCATGTTCCCCAGATAACCTAGGAGGTAAATAAAAATGAACAAATAAATAAATAAATATCCCTTTCTACCTCCCTCTTGATTTCTGGCTGTCTATCAAATAAATAAATAAATAAATACATAAATAAATATAATAAAAAGAAAGAAAGATCATTCAAGGGTCCAGGCAGAGGTGCACCTATTTGAGTATAGTTTACCATGTACAAGGACCCATGTTGAAACCCCTAGTCCCCACCTTCAGCAAGGAAGTTTCACGAGCAGTGAAGCAGGTCTGCAGGTGTCTCTCTCTCTCTCTTCCTCTGTCTTCCCACCCCCTTCAATTTCTCTCTGTACTATCAAGTCAAATAAATAAGTAGAAAGAAAGAGAGGGGGGAAGAAAGGAAGGATGGAAGGAAGGAAGGTGGAAAGAAAGAAAAAAGAAAGGAAGGAAAGAAATCTTTCAGGGGGCAATGTAGAAATGGACTACAGGAAGGAGATAAGGAGGGCCAGGTGGTGGCGCACCTGGTTAAGTGCACACATTATAGTGCACAAGGACCTAGGTTCAAGCCCCCAGCTCCCATCTGCAAGGGGAAAGCTTCACAAGTGGTGAAGCAGGACTGCAGGTGTCTCTCTCTCTCTATCTCTGCCTTCCCTCTCAATTTCTGGCTGTCTCTAGCCAATAAATAAAGATAATAAAAAATGTTTTTAAAAAAAGGAGATAAGGATGGAGGGCCATCTTAAGGAGACGAGTTGCAATATTCCAGGTGAGTACACTGCTTGAAGCACTTCAGGGAACACAAAACTGAACAAGACATGGACTACACTGTGCAAGATGAATGAATGAATGAATGAATGAATGAATGAATGAATGAATGAATGAAAATGCCAGTGCCTGTGTTCATTTATCATAGCATGACACCCCTGGAGACAGTGGTGTCGCACAGTAAGAATAAGAGAAAACAGTGTTTTTTAAAAAATTTCTTTATTGGGGAATTAATATTCTACATTTGACAATAAATACAGTAGTTTGTATATGCATAACATTTCTCAGTTTTCCATATAACAATACAACCCCCACTAGGTCCTCTGTCATCCTTTTTGGACCTGTATTCTCCCCCCACCCCAGAGTCTTTTACTTTGGTGCAATACACCAATTCCAGTTCAGGTTCTACTTGTGAGAAAACAGACTTTTATCAAGATCCTGCTGAAGGGAAAGATCAGAGTAAACAGTGACTCCTGCCTGCTCTTTTCCATTACACTCTGTTGTCTCCCTGGTCCTTATGGAATCTATTTCTTCATCCTGCTGTTTACGCTTCCACCAACCATGTGGAACGAGACAGCTGGAAGCAATGTAGTCAGCAGTTTTCCGCACTTGTTAAGAGAATGTGCTTTAGTAACTAGGCCTTGCTGACTCAAAGACAAGAGGATAGCAAAAAGAATAAGAACAAAAACGAGAACAGGAACAGGAAAAACAAAAGGAAAAGAGAAAGGAAGGAAGGAAGGAAGGAAGGAAGGAAGGAAGGAAGGAAGGAAGGAAGGAAGGGGAGTTGGGCAGTAGAGCAGCAGGTTAAGTGCAGGCGGTGCAAAGTGCAAGGACCTGCATAAGAATCCCAGTACGAGCCCCCGGCTCCCCACCTGCAGGGGAGTCGCTTCACAGGCGGTGAAGCAGGTCTGCAGGTGTCTGTCTTTCTCTCCCTCTCTGTCTTGCCCTCCTCTCTCCATTTCTCTCTGTCCTATCCAACAACGACATCAATAACTACAACAGTAAAACAACAAGGACAAGAACAGGGAATAAACAAACAAATAAATAAAACATTCAAGAAAAAAAATTTTTTTTAAAAGAAAGTAAAAATAGAGAGAGAGAACTCATCTCTGGGGCCAGGCAGTGACACACCAAGTTGAACCATTATGTTACCATGTGCAAGGACCTGGGTTCAAGCCCTCATCTCTACCTGCAGGGGAGAAGCTCTATGAGTGGTAAAGCAGGTCTGCAGGTGTCTCTTTCTCTCTCCCTCTCTATATCCTCCTCCCTTTTCAATTTCTCTCTGTCCTATCTATCATATAAAAGGAAGAAGGGGCTGAGGAGGTAACACAATGGTTATGTAAAAATCTCTTCATGTTTAAGGCACCGGAGGTACCAGATTTATTCCCCAGCACCAGCATAAACCAGAACTAAGGAGAGAGAGACAGAGAAGCAGTCGTAGTAGAAGAAAGGAGCAATATAATTGTCATGCCCTCAATAAACTGCAACAGCAGAAACAAAACCAACCAACCAAACAACAAAAATCTTCTCTTCCTATTTTGTGACCAGCTAAGTGATTAAAGGACTGTCCCAGTAGGGAAAGAGAGAGACAAGCTGGGAGGATGGATCGACCTGCCAACGCCCATGTTCAGTGGGGAAGCAATTACAGAAGCCAGACCTTCCACCTTCTGTAGCCCATAATGACCCTGGGTCCATACTCTCAGAGAGATAAAGAATAGGAAAGCTATCAGAGGAGGGGATGGGATACGGAGTTCTGGTGGTGGGAACTGTACCCCTCTTCTCCTATGGTCTTGCTGGTGTTTTCATTTTATAAATAAAAATTATAAAAATAAAAAATGTTTTTGAAAAGACTGTCAAAAGGTAGGGGAAGATAGCATAATGATTATGCAAATAAGACTCTCATGCCTGGGGTTCCAAAAACTCCAGGTTCAATCTCCTATACCACCATAAGCCAGAGCTGAGCAGTTCTCTGGTAAAAACAAACAAACGAACAAGGGCCAGGCAGTGGTGAACACACCTGATTAAGCACACACATTCCAGTGCACAAGGACCCAGGTTCAAGCCCCTGGTCCCAACTTGAAGGGGTGAAGCTTCATAAGTAATAAAGCAGGGCTACAGGTGTCTCCCTGTCTCTTTCCCTATCTCTTCAATTTCTCTACATCTTTATCCAATAATAAATAAATGACAGTGGGGCCAGGTGGTGGTGCACCTGGTTGAGCGCACGTTACTGTGCGCAAGGACCCAGGTTCGAGCCCCTGGTCCCCACCTGCAAGGGGAAAGCTTCACAAGTGGTGAAGCAGAGCTGCAGATGTCTCTCTGTTTGTCTCTCTCTCTCTATCACCCCCTTCCCTCTCAATTTCTGACTGCCTCTATCCAACAAATAAATAAAGATAAAAAAATTTAAAAAATAAAATACATGACAGTCAAGATCCAATGTGATGATTCTGTTGCTCAGCTGACTCACTGACTGTGTCATCTCTTAACCAGAATGAAGCTTTCATTCTAAGCTTAAAGAAATAGATGAGTCATGTGAAACATTTCTGGGGCTGGGCAGCCAGGACCAGATGGCAAAGACCAGCCCTCTTTCCCTGGCCTGAGGCTCCATTACTCACCCGATAAGATCCTCTGGCCCCAGAGAATGGGCTTACAAGCAAAGTAACTGCATTGCCCTGTACCTCCATGCTGGAGAAAAGGAGCACCCAACCCTGAGTCTGGTCTCACTCAAGATAAGAGGATGGGAGTTAGAATCAGATATGGTGAAATATGGGCTTCCTTAATGTGATCTCCTTTAAGTCAGTTTCAGTTCACCTCTTAAAGCCTTGGGTTTCCCACTAAAACAACAGTGGTTATGTGACCACACCTGGGTCTAGGAGGTGACAGTGGATAAAGTGTTAGACCCTTACATATGAGATCCTGAGTTTGATCTCCCCCCCACCTCTCTCTCTCTCTCTCTCTCTCTTGCCTCCAGAGTTATCAGTGGGGTTTGGTTCCAGCACTGTGAATCCACTGCCCCTGGCAGCCATTTTTATTGGATAGGACAGAGAGCAATTGAGAGAGAAGGGGAAGATAAATTGGAGAGAGATGCTTGTGAAGCATCTTGTACAGATCGTTATGCTTCATACTATGTGTGCTTAACAGGGGGCACCACCACCTGACACTTTCTTCTTTTAAAAAATATTAATATTTTATTTATTTTTAATATTTATTTCCTTTTGTTGCCCTTGTTTTATTGTTGTAGTTATTATTGTTGTTACTGATGTCATTGTTATTGGATAGGACAGAAAGAAATAGAGAGAGGAGGGCAAGACAGAGAGGGGAAGGGAGTCGGGCTGTAGCGCAACGGGTTAAGCGCAGGTGGCGCAAAGCACAAGGACCGGCATAAGGATCCCGGTTCGAACCCCGGCTCCCCACCTGCAGGGGAGTCGCTTCACAGGCGGTGAAGCAGGTCTGCAGGTGTCTATCTTTCTCTCCTCCTCTCTGTCTTCCCCTCCTCTCTCCATTTATCTCTGTCCTATCCAACAACGACGACAACAACAATAATAACTACAACAATAAAAAAACAAGGGCAACAAAAAGGAATAAATAAATAAAATAAAATATATATAAAAAAAAAAAAGACAGAGGGGGTGAGAGAAAGATAGATACCTGCAGACCTGCTTCACCGCTTGTGAAGCAACCCCCCCCCCACAGGTGGGGAGCCAGGGGCTCGAACTGGGATCCTTAACGCTGGTCCTTAAGTTTTGTGCTACATGTGCTTAACCTGCTGCGCTACCGCCTGACTCCCTGTTTGTTTATTTTTAATGTGAGATACAAAGAGAAAGAAGCAAGAGAGAGCAAGCCTAGAGCGTGGCTCAGCTCTGGCTTATGGTGCTACTGGAAACTGAACCTGGGACTTCAGAGCCTCAGGCATGAAAGTTTTTTTTGCAGAACCGTTATGCTGTCTCCCAGCCCTCTCTCCTGTTTATTTATCATAGATAAATTGATATCTGTGCAAAATAACCTGTTGGTAAGTATAACCCCTGATACTCTCATACTTTGCTGGCAGAGAAGTAACATGGTACCCCTACTTTGGGAGCATTTTGGCAGTTTCTAAAAAAGTCAAATGCAAAGGGCCTGGGGAGTCTTTCGCTTAGGCCCTTGTGATCAGTAGGATGGGCAAGTGTCATGATCTTAGTGCTGCCAGGAAGCTCTGTAGCCACCAATGAGACTAGAAGTGGCATGGTAAGCAGTACAACAAAGCCCAGTTGGGCACAGCCCTGAAGGCCAATCCTTTTGGAGGTGCTTCCCGTACAAAGTGGATTGTGCTAAAAAAAAGTAGGGAGTTGAAACCAAGCAGCAATCGGTAACCACATTCTGCTATCAGTAAATGTTTCTGAGTCCACTTGATCAAAAATGCCAAAAAAAAAAAAAAGGTTTCTGAGTTGTTTTTTTTTTTAATTTCTTTATTGGGGAATTAATGTTTCACATTCAACATTAAATACAGTAGTTTGTACATGCATAACATTCCTCAGTTTCCCATATAACAATACAACCCCCACTAGGTCCTCTGTCATCCTTCTTGGACCTGTATTCTCCCCCACCCACCCACCCCAGAGTCTTTTACTTTGATGCGATACGCCAATTCCAGTTCAGATTCTACTTGTTGTTGTTGTTGTTGTTTTCCTGATCTTGTTTTTCAACTTCTGCCTGAGAGTGAGATCATCCCACATTCATCCTTCTGTTTCTGACTTATTTCACTTAACATGAGTTTTTCAAGGTCCATCCAAGATCGGCTGAAAACGGTGAAGTCACCATTTTTTATTGCTGAGGGTTGCTGAGTTTTATTGAGTGATGTTTGCTAAGTTTTATTGAGGAAAATGATGAAGTTCTGGTTGCTGGGTTTGGTTGTAAAGGTCATACCATTGGTGACATTCCTGGAGTCCAATTTAAGACTGTCAAAGTAGCCAATGTCTCTCTGTTGGCTTTTTTTTAAAAATATTTATTTATTCCCTTTTGTTGCCCTTGTTGTTTTATTGTTGTAGTTATTATTGTTGTTGTCGTTGTTGGATAGGACAGAAAGAAATGGAGAGAGGAGGGGAAGACAGAGAGAGGGAGAGAAAGACAGACACCTGCAGACCTGCTTCACCGCTTGTGAAGGGACTCCCCTGCAGGTGGAGAGCCGGGGCTTGAACCGGGACCCTTATGCCAGTCCTTGCGCTTTGCGCCACCTGCGCTTAACCCGCTGCGCTACAGCCCGACTCCCCTCTGTTGGCTTTATACAAAGGAAAGAAGGAAAAACCAAGATCCTAAGTTTGATGTTAAAAGTGCAGTAGTAATACATTATCATAATACTAGAAAAGGGGGGGGTGCTGGGGTGATAACTTAGTGATTATGCAAAAGATTTTCATGCCTGAAGCACTAAGATCCCAGTTTTAATCCCCTGCATCACTATATAACAGAGTTGAACAGTGCTTTGGTAAAAGTAATTTCAAAAAAAATTTTTTGAAAAGTCAATTACAACTTCAGAATATAGCTCAGCAATTGTACCTGCAGGCAGCTATCCAAGAAAAATGAAAACATATGTTCACAGAAAGACTTGTGTGGGATCGTTTATAGTAGCATTATTCATGAGTGAGCCACAAAAAAACATGCTTAGTGAAAGAAGCCAGACAAAAAGCTCATGTATTATGTAAGTTCAGTCAGATGAGAAAAGGCAAATTCAGAACAGACAGACTTATGGAGACTCACTCTGAGTCAGAACTGTCTGGGGATTCAGGAACTGAGAGGAAGAAGAGTGGCTCCAAATGGACATTAGCATGTTTTTGTTTTTTTTTTTTGGGGGGGAATGAAGAAAATTTTCTGAAATTGAACTTGATATGCAAGGTTGCAGGTTCAAGCCCTTGGTCCCCACCTGCAGGGGGAAAGCTTCACAAGTGGTGGAGCGGGGCTACAGTGTCTCTCTGTCTCTCTCCCTCTCTATCTCCCCCACCCCTCTCAATTCCTCTCTGTCTCGATACAGTAATAAAACAAATTACAAAGAAAACATTGGAATTGGACTCCATACTAAAAGTCATTACACATAGACTTCAGGTGAACCTAGGCTGGCAAAATAGTGCACTGTTTTGCTACACACAGGACCCAGGTTCAAGCCTGGATTCCACTGCATTGAAGGGAGCTTCCATATTGTGGTGTCTTTCACTGACCTAGTAGAACGCATATGTTACCATGCTCAGGACCCAGGTTCAAGATCCCAATCCCTACCTGTAGCAAGGAAGCTTCACAAGCAGTGAAGCAGTGCTGTGGATGTTGCTCCTGGTCTCTCCATTTCTATTTCTGTTCTTTCTTGATTGTCCCCTGTTTCTATCCAATAAATAAATAAATAAAAGACAAACAATATGATTAAATTAAGGGGTGCCAGGCGGTAACACAGTGGGTTAAGCACACATTGCGCAAGGTGCAAGGAGTGGCATAAGGATCCCGGTTCAAGCCCCCGGCTCCCCACCTGTAGGGGAGTCACTTCACAGGCAGTGAAGCAGGTCTGCAGGTGTCTATCTTTCTCTCCCCGTCTCTGTCTTTCCTTCCTCTCAATTTCTCTCTGTCCTATCCAACAACAGCAATGGTGACAACAAGGGCAACAAAATGGGAAAAATGGCCTGCAGGAGCAGTGGATTCATAGTGCTGGCACCAAGCCCCAGAACCCCAGCAATAACCCTTCAGGCAAATAAAATATTAATAATAATAAAAGACTGGGGTGGGGAGGAGGGTTCAGGTCCTGGAACATGATGGCAGAGGTGGGCCTAGAGGGGGTTGAATTGTTATACGGAAAACAGAGAAATGGTTATGTATGTACAAACTACTTTATTTTACTGTAGACTGTAAACTATTAATCTCCCCAATAAACAACAAAACAATGTAAAGCAAAAAAAAAGAAATTCTAAGTTCAAATGTGCTGCTCACAAGAGTATTTGTTAAATAATATTGTGTGTGTGTGCTCAGTCAGAAAATATTTAATGAGGTCTACAATAATCTACTATCAAATACAAACGTTTCTGATGTAGTATAAGTTAAAATCTCCAAAATGTGTCTTATGAGTGAATTAAGTGATATGCTGATTTCCAAGGTTAGTGCTTAGAAAGTTAATTAATGGGGGTCGGGTGGTAGCGCAGCGGGTTAAGCCTACATGGCACTAAGCACAAGGACTGGCGTAAGGATTCCCAGTTGGAGCCCCCAGCTCCAGCCCCCAGCTCCCCACCTGCAGGGGAGCCACTTCACAGGCGGTGAAGCAGGTCTGTAGGTGTCTCTCTTTCTCTCTCCTTCTCTGTTTTCCCCTCCTCTCCATTTCTCTCTGTCCTATCCAACAACAATGACATCAATAACAACAGTAACAATAATAACCACAACAACGATAAAAAACAACAAGGGCAACAAAAGGGGAGAAAACAGCCTCCATGAGCAGTGGATTCATGGTGCAGGCACCGAGCCTCCGCAGTAACCCTGGAGGCAAAAAAAAAAAAAAAGAAAGTTGATTAATTATTTTTCCCATTTGTTGCTGCAATTTCAATACAGTAAGATACCAAAATGAAAAAAAAAAGTAAATAAATAAAGTGGTCCAGGACATAGCACAGTAGATGAACTGTTGGACTTGCAATCATGAGGTTCAATCCCTGGCAACTCATGTGCCAGAGTAACTCTCTAGCTCTTGCTCTCTGTCTCTCTCTCTCTTTTATTATTTTATTTATTTTTAATTTTATTTATAAAAAGGAGACACTGGTAAAACCATAGGATAAGAGGGGTACAACTCCACAAAATTCCCACCACCAGAACTCCGGATCCCATTCCCTCCTCTGATAGCTTTCCTATTCTTTAACTCTCTGGGAGTATGGACCCAAGGTCATTGTGGGAGACAGAAGGTGGAAGGTCTGGCTTCTGTAATTGCTTCCCCGCTGAACATGGGCATTGACAGGTCAATTCATACTCCCAGCCTGTCTTTCACTTTCCCTAGTGGGGAAGGGTTCTGGGGAATTGAAACTCCAGGACACATTGGTGGGGTTGTCTGTCCAGGGAAGTCTGGTGGCATCATGCTAGCATCTGGAACCTGGTGACTGAAAAGAGAGTTAACGTATAAAGCCAATTAAATTGTTGAATAATCATGAACCTAAAGGCTGGAATAGTGCAGATGAAGAGTTGGGGTGTAGGGGCTCCATTTTGTACATAGCTAGTAGGCCCATTTTAATTATATTCCAAAGGGTCTATGACTATATTAGTTTTTGTTTGTTTTTTGTTTTTTGTTTTTTCCCCTGAGCCTAAATCTGATATGCAGGTGGATCCAAGTTATTGTCTGGGGAGATGATGTCATGGCTGGAAAAAGGACCAGAAAGCTGGATCAGGGAAGAGAGTAGCTCCCAAATATGGGAAAGGGGTATAAATATTGTTGACTGTAAACCCCATCGATTTGATCTGATCTGGGGCCTATATTCAGCTTAGGAGCTTATGTGACCTCTGCATCCCTGTAGATCTGAGCTCACATTCTGTGGTCATGAGTAGGAACATTCCAAGCTGGCCCAATATCGACCCATCTTCCTCAGGTGTAACATAGAGTATGTTGTCCAGCCTCCCTTCAGAGGATGGAACATTCTCTACCATTGCTGATCCATCTCTCTCTTTTTCTACCAAAGCACTGCTCAACTCTGATTAATGGTGGTGTAGGGGATTGAACCTGGAACTTTGGATCCTCAGTCATGAGAATTTCTTTGCATAACCATTATGTTGTTTACCCCCCCATGTTCTATTTCTCATTAATAAATCATAAGAAAATATACATTAAAATAATGGGACTTTTGTGGTAGATAATTACACCCCAGTAAGCCATTTACAAAAAAGAAACCCATTAGCATGTATCAGTAGTAGACACTCAATAACCACTAATGAATCATTAACATTTAAAAGAGATTTATTTATTTTTGTTGTTGTTGTCACCTGTGCCCCACTGCTCTGAGCTGAATTTTTCTGATAGAGGCAGAGGGAGAGAAGGAAAGACCACACAGAGGGGCCAGGCAGTGGCACACCTAGCTGAGTGCTCACATTACAGTGCGCAAGGACCCAGGTTCAAGTCCCTGGTCCTCACCTACTAGGGGGAATTCCTCATGAGTGGTGAAGCAGTGCTGCAGGTGTCTCTCTGTCTCTTTCCCTCTCAATTCTCTTCCCTTCTCTATCTTCCCATCCCTTCTATATTTCTCTGTCTCTATCCAATAATAAATAAATAAAATTTTAAAAAGAAAAACCTCAGTAGTGAAGCAGCAGGTTAAGTGCAGGTGGCACAAAGCGCAAGGACCGGCGCAAGGTTCACAGTTCGAGCCCCCAGGTCCCCACCTGCAGGGGAGTCACTTCACAAGTGATGAAGCAGGTCATCAGGTGTCTTTCTCTCCTCTCTGTCTTCCCCTCCTCTCTCCATTTCTCTCTGTCCTATCCAACAACAACGACATCAACAACAATAATAACTACAACAAGGGCAACAAAAGGAAATAAATAAATAAATATAAAAAACAAACCAGGAACTTTAGGCATGAAAATCTGAAGTACTCCCAGTTAGGTTATTTACCCTTGGCCCATTTGCAGCAGGAACTGATTATACAAATCCCATGCCTTTACTCAACCTAACTCCTATTTCTTTCTTTCTCTTTTAAAGATTTTTATGATTTATTAATGAGAAAGATAGGAGGAGAGAGAGAGAAAGAACCAGACATCACTCTGGTACATGTGCTGCCGGGATTGAACTCAGGACCTCATGATTGAGAGTCTGATGCTTTATCTACTGCACCACCTCCTGGACCACTCTAACTCCTATTTCTTTCTTTATTTCTTTCTTTTCTTTATTGGGGAATTAATGTTTTACATTCAACAGTAAATACAATAGTTTGTACATGCATACCCCCACGATGTCATTTATCATCCTTCATGGACCTGTATTCTCCCCACCCACCCACCCACCCCAGAGTCTTTTACTTTGGTGCGATATGCCAATTCCATTACAGGTTCTACTTGTGTTTTCTTTTCTGATCTTGTTTTTCAACTTCGGCCTGAGAGTGAGATCATCCCATATTCATCCTTCTGTTTCTGACTTATTTCACTCAACATGATTTTTTCAAGGTCCATCCAAGATCGGCTGGAAACGGTGAAGTCACCATTTTTTACAGCTGAGTAGTATTCCATTGTGAATATATACCACAACTTGCTCAGCCACTCATCTGTTGTTGGACACCTGGGTTGCTTCCAGGTTTTGGCTATTATAAATTGTGCTGTCAAGAACATATGTGTACACAGATCTTTTTGGATGGATGTGTTGGGTTCCTTAGGATATACCCCCAGGACAGGAATTGCAGGGTCACAGGGTAGGTCCATTTCTAGCCTTTTGAGAGTTCTCCAGACTGTTCTCCACAGAGGTTGGACCAATTTACATTCCCACCAGCAGTGCAGGAGGGTTCCTTTGACCCCACACCCTCTCCAGCATTTGCTGCTGTTACCTTTTCTGATGTATGACATTCTCACAGGAGTGAAGTGATATCTCATTGTTGTCTTTATTTGCATTTCTCTGACAATCAGAGACTTGGAGCATTTTCAATGAAATGAATCCAATTACAAAGAAGACTAAGGCAAGTATAAACCTATGGGACTACATCAAATTAAAAAGCTTCTTCACAGCAAAAGAAACCACTACCCAAACCAAGAGACCCCTCACAGAATGGGAGAAGATCTTTACATGCCATACATCTGATAAGAGTTTAATAACCAACATATATAAAGAGCTTGCCAGACTCAACAACAAGACAACAAATAACCCCATCCAAAAATGGGGGGAGGACATGGACAGAATATTCACCACAGAAGAGATCCAAAAGGCCGAGAAACACATGAAAAAATGCTCTAACTCCTATTTCTAAGTAGATTGCTGTTTTCTTTCTTCCTTCCTTCCTTTCTTTCTTTCTTTCTTTCTTTCTTTCTTTCTTTCTTTCTTTCTTTCTTTCTTTCTTTCTTTCTTTTTTACCAGAGCACTGCTCAGCTCTTTTTTATGGTGGTGCGGGGAGATGGAACCTGGGACTTTGGAGCCTCAGGCATGAGAGTCTCTTTGCATAACCATTATACTCCTGCCCTGCCCGGTAGATTGCTAGGTTTCATAAACATCTGTCTTCTACAAACCACTTTCACACTTCTTGCATTCCCACTTACCTTCTGCATAATTATTAACGGAATACTTTTTTTTTTACACCAAGATACTTAAAGAAAATGGTCATAGCTCACTGTAAAATAAAACATGGCCTCACTACAACCAGGATTTCTTGTCATATGCAAAATTCATTGTGAAAATAAGCACGAAGAAAGAAGACAAGTGTCCTTAGTTGGTAGAGGGTTGTTACTGCCTGAGAAGGCTTGTTCTCTGCTTGAAATAAAGGAGACTGAAAATGTCAGAGAAGTGACATTAGACCTGCTCAAATCAAGCCAGTGGAGATTTGATGTAATCAGAACTGGCGACCAGAATCCCTGCTGAGAACAAAGCCTTTTTTTTTTTTTCCTCTGCTCTCAACACACAGTTGAAAACAACTGAGGTCAAATACCTTGAGAGGCAGCTGAGGCTGCTCCTACTACTTTATCATTCTCTTCTTCTATGCCCACAAAAAAAAGGAGGGGGGGGAAGTGGTAGTGAAACCATTAGTACCAGCTCCTCAGGCCTGGTCTGAGGTGAGAAAGTTAGGGCTGAAGGCTCTGGAGGGCTACATTCCCTAAGGCAGTGAAACCAGGCAACAGTGTGAAGGGAGGGGGGCATCTTTCTCCTCTCTGGAGGTTGGACTCAGTCTTGGGGCTTAAGGCTGCTCTCCCAAGCTGAGGTGAGGAGATTAACTCAGAGGAAGAGTCTGACTGTGACCCTAGTGTTTGAATGTGTACATGAGCTTAGTTGTGACCTCTGGAAATGGGAGCTAAAGGACAGTTGAAGTTATTGAGCCAGAGTGAGGGAGGAAGCTATTCTGAAGTGTTGGTCCAGGCTCACTGATGTAAGAATCAGAATCTGAGTTCCTGGAACAAGGGGACACTAGTAGCCAAGTGAATTTTAGTCAAAAAGGCAACATAGCCAACAGAGGGTCAGACCACATCATGTAAGGAAATATTTGTCCCCTTACCCTTTGTCCCCCAAATTAAGGGAAAGACTAGCAAATTGAAGAGATTTCATTTTCACTGTCACCAACAAAAGCCTAGACTATTCTTTCAAAAGTCGTCCTAATGTATGGATCGACCTGCCAATGCCCATGTTCAGCAAAGCAGCAATTACAGAAGCCAGAGCTCCCACCTTCTGCACCCCATAATGACCCTGGGTCCATGTTCCCAGAGGGATAAAGAATAGGAAAGCTTCCAACTATGACACCATCTCCCCAGACAATAACTTGGATCCACCTGCATATTAGATGTCAAGCTAAGGCAAAAACTAGTAAAATCTGGGAGTCGGGTGGTAGCGCAGTGGGTTAAGTGCACTTGGCACAAAACACAAGGACCAGCATAGGGATCCTGGTTCGAGCCCCTACCTCCCCACCTGCAGGGGAGTCCCTTCACAGGTGGTGAAGCAGGTCTGCAGGTGTCTATCTTTCTCTCCCCCTCTCTGTTTCCCCTCCTCTCTCGATTTCTCTCTGTCCTATTCAATGACAGCAACAGCAGCAACAACAACAATTATAGCCACAACAATGATAAAAACAACAAGGGCAACAAAAGGGGAAAAAAATGGTCTCCAGGAGCAGTGGATTTGTGGTGCAGGCACTGAGCCCCGGCAATAACCCTGGAGGAAAAAAAAATGAATAAAGTCATGGGCCCCTTGGAATATGCCTAAAATAGACCTACTAGCTTTTTCCAAAACAGAGACCCCAAATCTTCATCTGCAATATTCTTGCCTTTAGGTTCATGATTAATCAACATTTTGTTCTGCATTATATCTTAACTCTTTTTCAGCCACCAGGTTCCAGATGCTACCATGATGCCAACCTGACTTCCCTGGGCAGACCAATGTGTCACACCAATGTGTCCCAGAGCCCTGCCTCCCCAGAGCCCTGCCCCACTAGGAAAAGAGAAAGACAGGCTGGTAGTATGGATAGACCTGCCAATACTCATGTCCAGCAGGGAAGCAATTACAGAAGCCAGACCTTCCACCTTCTGCATCCCATAATGATCCTGGGTCCATACTCCCAGAGGGACAACAAATAGGAAAGCTTTGGGACCAGGTGGTATTGCACTTGGTTGAGTACACATGTTATAATGTTCAAGGACTCCTTTCAAGCCCCTGGGCCCCACCTGCAGGGGGAAAGCTTTGCAAATGGTGAAGAAGTGTTGCAGGTGTCTCCCTGTCTTTCTCTCTATCATCCCTTTCCCTCTCAATGTCTGGCTGTCTCTATGTAATAAATAAATAAAGATAATTTTAAAAAAAGAATAGGAAAGCTTTGAAAGGAGGGGATAGGCTATGGAGTTCTGGTGGTGGGAATTGTGTGGAATTGTACTACTCTTATCCTATAGTCTTGTCGATATTTTTTTACTTTATAAATAAATTAATAACAATAGAAAAAAGTCATCCCATCATCTGGGAAATATTGCTCTAAGGAATGTGAACGACTTCCTTTCTCTCTACTCTCTAATCCGAGGGTTGCCAATTTGGGGCATCTAGATCCTCTGAGGTCCTGTTTCAATCCCCAGCTCCACACCAGTGCTCTGGTCTCTTTGTATTTCTATCTCTCATTCAAATAAATAAAATATTTGAAAAAGGAAATACTTTGTGGCCGAGGAGGTGGCATAGTGAACAAGGCTTTGAGCTCTCTAAGTATGAGGTCCCAAGTTCAATCCCCAGCATTTCAAGAGCCAGAGTAATGCTCTGGTTTTCTCTCTCTTTTGCCATTCATTAATAAATATATGATTTTCACCCCATATGAATATTTTTAATTCAAATTATTAGTAACTATTCAGTCATGAAAGTTGACTACATCATTCTCTATCTCTCTTTTTAAAATTATCTTTATTTATTTGTTGGAGAGAGACAGTCAGAAATCTAGAGGAGAGGGGAAGATAAAGAGTGAGAGAGACAGAAACACCTGAAGCACTGCTTTACCACTTGCAAAGCTTTCCCCCTGCAGTTGGGGACCAGGCCCCAAACCTGGGTCCTTGTGCATTGCAACATGTGCACTTAACCAGGTACACCACCACCTGACCCCCACTATATCATTCTCTCTCTTTTAAGATTTTATTTACTTATTAATGAGGAAGAGAGAAAGAACCAGACATCACTCTGGTTCATGTGCGGCTGGGGATTGAACTCAGGACCTCATGCTTGAGAGTCCAATGCTTTATCCACTGTGCCACCTCCCAGACCACTATCATTCTCTATTTTTTTTTTACTGAAACTTTTTTTAAAAAATGTTTATTTATCAACATGCTTCACCTCAGTGTGTATCCAGAGACTTCACGTGTGGAATGACAACCCTTCAGCTTCATTACTCGGGTGAGACCTTTCCTTTTATAGTACACTCTAATTTCATCTCAGGTAGTTCACTTTCTAACAAAGTCCCATAACCTAGACATACACCAGTTTCTGTGAGAGAGAGCGTATGTGCACACGTATCCATAAACTACTGCAAAATATATACCTGAAAGCAGGATTACACTAGAGTTTGCAGTGAGTACCTCCCTAACACTTCCTCTCCACTATTCCAATCTTGGGATCCATGATTGCTCAACAAATTGTTTGGCTTTGTATGTTAACTCTCTTTTCAATCACCAGGTTCCAGATGCCACCAGGATGCTGGCTAGGCTTCCCTGGATTGAAGACCCCACCAATGTGTCCTGGAGCTCAGCTTCCCCAGAGACACACCTTACTAGGGAAAGAGAGAGGCAGACTGGGAGTATGGACCGACCAGTCAACGCCCATGTTCAGCGGGGAAGCAATTACAGAAGCCAGACCCTCTACCTTCTGCAACCCTCAACGACCCTGGGTCCATGCTCCCAGAGGGCTAGAGAATGGGAAGGCTATCATGGGAGAGGGTGGGTTATGGGGATTGGGTGGTGGGAATTGTGTGGAGTTGTACCCCTCCTACCTTATGCTTTTGTTCACTAATCCTTTCTTAAATTAAAAATTTAAATAAAAAAAAATGTTTAATTTATTTATTCCCTTTTGTTGCCCTTGTTTTTTTATTGTTGTTGTCGTTGTTGGATAGGACAGAGAGAAATGGAGAGAGGAGGGGAAGACAGAGAGGAGGAGAGAAAGACAGACACCTGCAGACCTGCTTCACCGCCTGTGAAGCGACTCCCCTGCAGGTGGGGAGCCGGGGTTCGAACTGGGATCCTTATTTCGGTCCTTGTGCTTTGCGCCACCTGCGCTTAACCCACTGCGCTACAGCCCGACTCCCTTACTGAAACTTTTTTAAAGATTTATTTTCCCTTTTATTGCCCTTGTTGTTCTTTTATTGTTGTAATTGTTATTGTTGTTGTTATTGATGTTGTCATTGTTGGTAGGACAGAGAGAAATGGAGAGAGGAGGGGAAGACAAAGAGGGGGAGAGAAAGACAGACACCTGCAGACCTGCTTCACTGCTTGTGAAGTTACTCCCCTGCAGGTGGGGAGCTGGGACTTGAACAGGGATCCTTCTACCAGTCCTTGGGCTTCACGCCATGTGCGCTTAACCTGCTGCGCTACTGCCTGACTCCCAGCTGAAACTTTTTAAAAAAATCTATTTGATCTTTTTTTTTCAATTTCTTTATTGGGGAATTCACAAAAAATATTTATTTATATATTTCTTACAGAGACAGAGAGAGAAATTGAGAGGGAAAGGATAGCTAGAAGAAGAAGGATACCTGTAGCACTGCTTCACAGCTCTTAGAGCTTCCCCTCCTGCAAGTGGGGACTGGAGACTTGAATTCAGGTCCTTGTGCAATGTCACATGGGTGTGCTACCAGATGAGCCACTTCCTGGTCCCAGCTTTTTTTCTTAAATGTTTCAGTTTCATGCTGAGAAAACAGAAAAGGAGAAAGACTGCAACAACAAAAAGGGAATTAAAGTAGTTGCTGTTGCACTAATTGTAACAGCTCAAACATGGACTCAATCTAGATACCCAACAACCAAGGAGTGGTTAAGAGTGTTGTACATGTGGTCTGGGAGGTGGTGCAGTGGTAAAGCTTTGGGCTCTTAAGCATGAGGTCCCGAGTTTGATCCCCGGCAGCACATGTGCCAGAGTGATGTCTGGTTCTTTCTCTCTCCTATCTTTCTCATAAATAAATTTTAAAAAAATTTAAAAAGAGTTTTGTACATATACATAAGGAAATACTTCTCAGCTGTTATGAATGATGAAATCCTCTCCTTTCCTCATCTTGGCACTTGCAGGGATCATGTTAAGTGAGATCTGCCAGAAGAAGAAGTCTAAATACCCAGTCATCTCACTTATGGGTGGAACTTAAAAAAAAAAAAAAAAAAAAAGAGGGAAGAGCAAGACACAGGGTGAAATTTGGACTAGACATGATCTTTTTTTTTTAAATTTCTTTATTGGCGTATTAATAGTTTACAGCCGACAGTAAAATATAATAGTTTGTATGTGCGTAACATTTCTCAGTTTTCCACATAACAATTCAACCCCCATTAGATCTGCCTCTGCCATCACGTTCCAGGACCTGAGCTGTCTCCCACAGCCTAGAGTCTTTTTTTTTTTAATTAATTATTATTATTATTATTTTTTGAGAAAGATGCAGAGAGAGAGACAGAAAGACCAGAGCACTGCTCAGCTCTGGCTTATGGTGGTGTGGGGGATTGAACCTGGGACTTTTGGAGCCTCAGGCATGAGAGTCTCTTTGCATAACCATTATGCTATCTACCCCCACTAGAGTCTTTTTTTAAAAAAAAAAAACTTTATTTATTTATTTTTATTAGATAAAGACAGAGAGAAATTGAGGGGAAGGGGAGGTAGAGATGGAGAGAGACAGAGAGACACCTGCAGCCCTGCTTTACCACTCGCAAAGCTTGCCCCCTGCAAATGGGAACCAGAGGCTTAAACCCGGGTCCTTGAGCACTGTAGTGTGTGCTTAACCAGGTGCGCCACCACCTGATCCCTTACCCTAGAGTCTTTTACTTTGGTGCAATACACCAACTCCAGTCCAAGTTCTGCTTTGTATTTTTTCCCTTCTGATCTTGTTTTTCAACTTTTGTCTATGAGTGAGATCATCCCATACTCATCCTTCTCTTTCTGACTTATCTCTCTTAGCACGATTCCTTCAAGATCCATGATGAGGCGAAGAAGATGAATTCATCATTCTTAATAGCTGAGTCGTATTCTATTGTGTATATAGACCATAACTTAACTTGGCCACTCATCTGCTGTTGGACACCTGGGTTGCTTCAAAGTTTTAACTATTACAAATTGTGTTGCTATAACCATATGTGTACACAAATCTTTTTGGATGGGTGTGTTTGGCTCCTTAGGATATATCCTCAGGAGAGGTATTGAAGGGTCATAGAGTAGGTCCACTTCTAGTCTTCTAAGAGTTTTCCAGACTACTCTCCACCGGGCTTGGACTAATTTATATTCCACCAGCAGTGCAGAAGGGTTCCTTTGTTCTCACAACCTCTCCAGTATTTGTTGCTGCTACCTTTTTTTCCCTTTTTTCTTTTTCTTTTTTTAGATATTATTTATTGATTCATGAGAAATGATAGGAGAGAGAGAAAGAACCAGACATCACTCTGGCACTTGTGCTGCCGGGGACTGAACTCGAGACCTCATACTTGAGAGTTCAAAGCCTTATCCACTGTGCCACCTCCCGGACCACGCTGCTACCTTTTCTGATGTGACATGCTCACAAGAATAAAGTGGTATTTCACTGTTGTCTTTATTTGCATTTCTCTGACAATTAATGACTTGGAGCATTTTCTCATATATTTGTTGGCCTTTTGGATTACTTCTGTTTTGAATATTCTGTTGATATCCTCTCTAGACATGTTATTTTATTTTATTTTTAAAGACTTTATTTATTTACTAATGAGAAAGATATGTATGTTGCTGGGGATTGAACTCAGGACCTCATGCTTGAGAGTCCACTGTACCACCTCTCGGACCACAAGACATGTTCTTTTACAATAAGGCCAAGGACATAGGGACTTGGATAGCGTTGAGTTGCCAATACACAATGATGGAGGAGGATCTAAGTCACTGCTAGGATTCATGTGACCACACCTATACAGAAGCATAAGAAATTGTATCCATGGGCTTTGAGGTAGCATAGTGGATAAGCTGCTAGACTCTCAAATGTAAGGCCCTGAGTTTGATCCCTGGCAGCACATGTATTAGAGTGATATCTGGTTCTTTCTGTCTCTTCCTCTCCTTCTCATTAATAAATAAATAAAATAATTTTAAGAGGCTTTAAAAAACATACCCATGTGATAACTGCATGGTTTATTTATTAATTTGCTTGTTTTTACCAGATCACTGCTCAGTTTTGGCTTGCCATGGTGCTGAGGACTGAACCTGGTACCTTTGGTGTTGCAGGCATGAAAGTCTTTTTGCATAACCATTATGCTATCTTCCTAGTCCTGACAACTATCTAGTAAGCCATGATTTCTCTAATAAAATATAAACAAATAAAAAGAAATAAAATAAAGTAGCTACTGTCAACAGTTATTGGCACACGTGTTCTATCCTTTGGATTCTGTTTCACTCTCAAATGTGGTTGGCACACAGCTCGGCCATTTTACTTTGTGACATTCAAGTCACCTGCCAGCAGCTGGACTGACTGCCTTTGGCCTAAGGTGTCAAACTGCTGGCCTTACACAAACAGAATTCTTCCCCTCTGTCTTTCACTATGGACGTTTCTGGTTCCTAAAATTGCCCTTTACAAAAGATCTGCTGTGTAGAGTGTAAATATTTAATTTAATCCACATCCACTTAGGCCTGCCTAGTGTTTGCCTTTCATTTGTGTTTCACTGTGTTACATAATGCCAACCCTGGCTGCCAGCTCTCTCCATTCAGTTCAGGACAAAAAAAAGGCAAATTGACTTTTTTTGTTGTTTGTCTCATGTTGCATGGAGAACAAATGTGCAGGTGGCCCACTAAAATCTTCTCCTTTTCTTTCTCTTTTTAATAAACATTTATTTAGTTGCTTTTCTAGGTTTTTATTGTTCCCTTGTTTGATAATTCAGAGAGAATTTGAAATAAGGAAGGAGATAAAAAAAAAGGAGAGAAGCGCTTGTGACATTATTCCACGGCTTGTGAAGCTTCCCCCCTGTAGGTATGGAACAGGGGCTTGACCCTGGATCCTCATACGTAGCGTTATGTACACTCAATTGAGTGTGCTACAACATGGCCTTAAATTTTCATTTTTACTTCTTAATTTTTTGGTTTAGAATGGGCTTAATGTGTCTCCTCCTGACTCAATGATAGACAAGGTCATTTATTTATTTTCTCCTCCCTCTCCTTTGTCAGCCACCTACTTCTTTTCATCTGGGTTTAAGCTCAGGGGTTGGTTAAAATTAAGGTTTCCATATCCATCAATTAAGAAGTCTGAATTTGACCATTAGTATCTAGAAAAATCACCTAAACACCTAGAGCTGAACTGACAGATATAGTAATGACCTGACTGTTTTGTTTTATTTCAGTCAGAATGTGTGATTTCACTAGTCTGGACTGGCTTTTTTTAGAGAGACTGAAAGAGAGAGAGAGAGAGAGAAGAAACACAGAATCTACACTTCCAGGTGCCATAGCACTCCCACGCTGTGTGCTGGGTAGGTAACCTGGGTCACCATGGCAAAGCAGATGCAGACTCCATACCAGATGAACTATCCTCCCGACCTCTACATGTGGCTATTTGTAAAAGAGATTATTTACTTGCTTACTTGAGACAGAGAACCAGAACATCAGTCCAGCACACTCAGTGCCAGGGATTGAACTCAGGACCCCATGTTTGAGAATCCCGTACCCTATCCACTGCACGACCTCTTAGGCTGCACATTTGTTTATTTGCTTGCTTGCATTGTCTAGAGACAAAGACAGAGAGGCAGAAAGTGAAATGAGATTACAGCACCAAAGCTTCATTTTGTATGGTGGGGGCCAAGCTTAAACCCAGGTCCTACATATAGCAAAGCAACACACTTTCCAAGTGGCTATGTCACCAGCCCTGCCCATAGGCCCTTTAGGTCAAATTATTTTCTAAATTTTATTTATTTATTTATCTATCTATTTATTTGATAGAGACAGCAAGAAATCAACAGGGAAGGGAAGAGAGAGAGAGACGGCTGGGTGGTGGTGCACTGGGTTAAGAACTCATAGTATGGGAGTCGGGCAGTAGCGCAGCAGGTTAAGCGCAGGTGGTGCAAAGCGCAAGGACCAGCTTAAGGATCCCGGTTCGAGCCCCCCCGGCTCCCCACCTGCAGGGGAGTTGCTTCACAAGCGGTGAAGCAGGTCTGCAGGTGTCTGTCTTTCTCTCCCCCTCTCTTCCCCTGCCTCTCCATTTCTCTCTGTCCTATCCAACAACAATGACATCAATAACTATAATAGTAAAGCAACAAGGGCAACAAAAATAAATAAATACACTAAAAATAAAAAAGAACACATAGTATGAAGCACAAGGACCCACTCAGTGATCTAGGTTCAAAGCCCAGGGTCCCCATCTGCAGGGGCTAGTTTCACAAGTGGTGAAGCAGGTCTGCAGGTGTCTGTCTCTCTCCCTCTCTATCTTTCCATCACCTTTCAGTTTCTCTCTGTTTTATAAAAATAAAAAATGGCCACCAGGAGCAGTGGATTCACAGTGCCCATAGTGCAGGCACTGAGCCTCAGTGATAACCCCGGAGCCAAAGACAGAGAGAGAGAGGTGCTACACTGTTTCACTGCTTGCAAGTTTTCCTCTTGAGGGCTTGAACTCGGGTCCTTGCACACGGTAATGTGTGCTCAGCCACATGTGCACACTACCCAGTCCCTTAAATCAGTTTATTAAGACCAAATAAAGCTTAACAAACTAGGCACATTTCTGAGTGGTCAGCAGTCTAGGTTGGAGGACACAGCTCTGGACAATTTCTATGTCACAGAGGAAGCTGCTGAGAGCTTGCTTGGAGCTACATGGCAGTGGGTATGACTATTACATGCTCTTTCCAAATCTTCTTGAATGAGGAAACTATAGGCAATACGTGAATGATGAAGGCACAGCTAGCTGATTATTCTAGAACTCCAGTCACTTTTCCCTAGAGAGAGATATTTCTGGTAAGCCACTCAAGCTTCTGCCCTGGCTTACAACTTTGGTTTGTTGTAAGATCTTCAGATAAAGAGCTTACCAAGAGGTAGAAATAGATCCACCTACCACAGGCTCCTGATTATGCTTCTTAATTAAGAGTTTAAGGATCTGAGGCAAAGCAGACCAGGAGGAGGTGCAGTAGATCAAGTGCTGGACTGACAAGCGTGAGGTTCTAAGTTTGATCCCCAGTATTGCAAAGTGTAAACAAAAACAAAAAAAAACAGGGAGTCGGGCTAGCGCAGCGGGTTAAGCGGTTAATGGACTGGCGTAAGGATCCCGGTTCTATCTTTCTCTCCCCCTCTCTGTTTTCCCCTCCTCTTTCCATTTCTCTCTGTCCTATCCAACAAGGACTACATCAATAACAACAACAATAATAACTACAACAATAAAACAACAAGGGCAAAAAAAGGGAATAAATAAATAAAATAAATATTAAAAAAAAAAAAAACCAACAAAATATATATATGGTGCTACAATGTGCAGGGGCCTGTGTTCAAGCCTCCAGTCTCCACCTGCAAGGCAGAAGCTTCACAAGTGGTGAAGCAGTGCTGCAGGTCTCTCTCTGTGTCTCCCTCCTTCCCTCCCCTCTTGATTTCTGTGTGTTTCCATACAAAATAAATAAAGAAATAAAATATTTTTAATAGGATCTGAGGTAAATGTGATGTATAATTGATATATAATTCAGTTTTGTCCCTAGACATCCTACTGCTTACTACATCTATTGATATTTCCTTCTTGGAAAACTCACTCACTCAACCAATGAATGCAGAATATGAAAATCAGGAAATTGACCTATATGAGTTCAGTGACTACGTAAGGTCTGCTGGTGGCCACAGCTCAGAATGAGTCTTATTTTGACAGTGGGTGTAAAAGCTCTATGAACAGATAGTGCCATGAGATCATCTTTGCTACTCTTTGAATCAAAGAAACATAGTTAGCTATCGGTCTGCTCATGAACATCTTCCCCAAAGTCATGAAGGGACAATTTCTCTTACAATTTTCTCCGTGCTTCCTGTGTTCTCAACTCATGGGCCATTATTTAACTTGTCAGTGGGTTTATTCTCCTTCTGTGTTTTTCCATTTGGCTTTTTATAAAAATGTATTGTGTGGCTAGCCTAGAGTGGTAAGCCCCCATTTAAACTCCAACTTACCATTTTGCGTGAGAGGACCTGTAAAACATTTATTATCTCAGTGAACCAAAGTATTCAGTGACAAATTTGTGCTTTTAGCAAGAAACCACATTTCATCATTTGAAAGCAGCCTTTGCATCATTCTCTCTTCCTCTTTCTCTCTTTCTCTCTCCCTCCCTCTCTCTCATATTTTATATTTATTTTAATGAGAAAGAGAGAGATAGATGGCTGGGGAGACAGCATAATGGTTATACAAAAAGGCTGTCATGCCTGAGACTCTAAGGTCCCAGGTTCAATCTCCAGCCCACCATAGACCAGAGCTGAGCAGTGCTGTGGTACCTCTCTCTCTCTTATTAGAAATAAATAGAAGAAAAAAAGAGAATTACTGAGAGAGAGAGAAGGAGAGAAAAAGAAAGAAAGATACTGAGAGAGACCAGAGCACTGCTCAGCTCTGCTTGTGGTAATGCTGGGGATTGAACTTGGAACTTTAGAACGTCAGGCATAAAACTCTCTTGCAGAACCATTATGCTGTCTCCCCAATCCTTTTTTTTTAAAGATGCATATCATTATTAAAGAAAAGGAGGGGTGGGGGTAGATAATATAATGGTTATGCAAAGAGACTCTCCAAAGTCCTAGGTTCAATTCCCCTACACCACCATAAACCAGAGCTGAGCAGTGCTCTGGGAAAAAAAAAAAGTAGAGGAGACAGAGAGAACCAGAGCACTCTAGCATATGCCATACCGGGGTTTGAACTCAAGACCTCAAGGTTTTTGGGGTTTTTTTGTTTGTTTTATTTTTCTTAAGGGATTTCAAGCCTGATAGTCCAACATTTGAATCCACTGTGCCATCTTCCAGGCCACCACACAATAGTCTCTTACTGAAGAAAGGGAAATGCTGGGCCACACTCAGAAGGGAGTCAGTTTCTCCAGGGTGGGAGTGAAGAGAGAGAAAAAAATTGTATTTACTTATTTTCCCTTTTGTTGCCCTTGTTGTTTTTCATTGTTGTTGTTATTATTGATGTCGTCGTTGTTAGATAGGACAGAGAGAAATGGAGAGAGGAGGGGAGAAAGAGAGAGAAATACAGAACCCTGCAGACTTGCTTCACCTCCTGTGAGGTGACTCCCCTGCAGGTGGGGAGCCGGGAGCTTGAACCGGGATCCTTACGCGGGTCCTTGCGCTTTGCATCACCTGCACTTTACCCGCTGCGCTACCGCCCGACTCCTGAAGAGAAAGTTTTTAGAAAACAAGAGTCTACCACTCTTTCCAGTTCCCTTCTCTCCACATGGAATTTGGGACCCAGGAGTAGATGCGTCCTGGCAGATCTCAGATGGCTACACGGACACAGGGGAAACCAGTTGCCCGGACAACCAGGTCTCTAACCACCTAGGTCTTTAATGGCTACGATCAACACTTAACAAATTCTGTGTAGAAGCAACGAGGCCCTTTGTTCAGGTGAGTTGACTTGATCAGTCGAGGTCTTTCATACTTTCTGGAAGAAGGATGATGAATCTGGGAAGTTTTCACTTGATTGAGTGAATCTTCCCCCTGACTGCTAGGTGAGTAATGGCTCTGTGGGATGTCA
This sequence comes from Erinaceus europaeus, assembly GCF_950295315.1. NCBI lineage: Eukaryota > Metazoa > Chordata > Mammalia > Eulipotyphla > Erinaceidae > Erinaceus > Erinaceus europaeus. Next base: position 28,629,299 of record NC_080181.1, read on the forward strand.
CCCAGAGCTGCTCTGCTCACTAGAGACTAATCAGCACTGGCAGCCTCTGCCTCTTCGCTATAAGCCTAATGAGCCTGGGAGGAGGAGCTGAGAAGCTTCTTTGACTTTAAATCATCCACACAAACAACCTCACTGCTTACACAGCATGCTACTTTGAGCAGTACTCTGGGTTCTTCTTCTTCTTCTTTTTTTCCCTGTATATATTTTTAGTAATAGTCTTTTTAAAACTATCTTTATTTACTAAAGAAATTGAGAGGAGGGGAAGTTAGAGAGGGAGAGACAGAGAGACACCTGCAGCCCTACTTTACCACTTGTAAAGCTTTCCCCCCTGCAGCCTGAGTCCAGGGTCCTTGCACATTGTAAAGTGTGCTCAACCAGGTGCACCACCACCTGTCCCCTCTCTCGCTCCCTCTTTCAAAATCTTCGTATCTTTCTCATTAAAAATAAAATATTTAGGGAGTCGGGCTATAGCGCAGCGGGTTAAGCGCAGGTGGCGCAAAGCACAAGGACCGGCGTAAGGATCCCGGTTCGAACCCCGGCTCCCCACCTGCAGGGGAGTCGCTTCACAGGCGGTGAAGCAGGTCTGCAGGTGTCTATCTTTCTCTCCTCCTCTCTGTCTTCCCCTCCCTCTCTCCATTTCTCTCTGTCCTATCCAACAACGACAACAACAATAATAACTACAACAATAAAACAACAAGGGCAACAAAAGGGAATAAATAAAATAAATATTTTTTAAAATAAATAAATAAATAAAATATTTAGCTAGAAGGAATTATGTTAAGTCATCTAAGTCAGAAAGATAAAGATGAGTATGGGATGATCCCACTCATCAACAGAAGTTGAGAAAGAAGAACAGAAAGGGCAACTAAAAGCAGGATCTGATTAAATCGAGAGTAGGGCACCAAAGTAAAAACCCTGTGGTGAGGGGGAAGGTAGAAATTTGGCTTCCCCGGGGCAGCAGGGGAGAGGGCGGGGGTGGGTGGGTAGATGGGACACAGTCTTTTGGTGGTGGGAATGGCAATGGCGTTTATGTAAAATAAAATAAAATATTAAAAAAAAGAATAAGAAAGAAGGAAAGAAAGAAAGGGAGGGAGATAAACAACTGCAATACTGCTTTATCACTCAGGAAGATTTGCCCCTTCAGGTGGGGCATAGGGGGCTTGAACCCAAATCCTTGCACATGATAACATGAATGATCAACTGGGTATACCACCACCTGTCCCCAGGATCTAAATTCTAAAGAGTTTTCTTCCATGTAATTTATGATACTGAAATTTTAAGATTTGGTGGATAGTGGACAAATAGGATTCCTGAGGCCCCAGAGGTGGCACACTAGCTAAAATTTTAGGCTCAATAGCACAAGGTCCTACCCCTGGCATCTCATGTGCCAGTATGATGCTCTGGTTTGTTCTCTCTCATGTTAGTAAAATAATTATTAATTAAAAATAGGTTTCCTGTGGTCTGGGAGGTGGCGCAGTAGATAAAGCATTAGACTCAAGCATGAGGTCATGAGTTCGATTGCTGGCAGCACATGTATCAGAGTGATGTCTGGTTCTTTCTCTCTTCCTACCTGTCTAATAAATAAACAAATAATCTTTTTTGAAAAAGATTTTCTATGTCTTTTGCCATGAAGAAAGCAGATATATCAGAAGTTTTGCTCTCAGTCAGAATAAAGAATGTTTTTTCTTAATTTTAGATTGAGACCGAGAGGTAGAGAGTAAGACCATAGCACCAAAATTCCCTTCAATGCAGTGGGGGCTGAACTTAAACCTGGGTTGCACACAAGGCAAAGCAGTGCACTATCCAACTGAGCTATTTTGCCAGCCCAAGAAAAAGTAATAATTGATGAATAACTCTGGGAAGAAAAAGTCAAAATAGAAATGATTTAAAGCTACTAGTGAGGCATGGAGGTGGTGCAGTGGATAAGGTTTTGGGCCCTCAAGTATGAGGCCCTGAGTTTGATTCCTGGCATTTTATGTGCCAGAGGGATGCTCCAGTTCTCTCTCCCCCCTTCCCTTCTCTTATTAATTAAAAAAAGGGGGGCTAGGGAGACAGCATAATTATTATCCAAACAACTTTCATGCCTGAGCCTTTGGGGTTCCATCCCCATCACTACCATAAGCCAGAAAGCCAGAGTGGAGCAGTCTTTCTCTCTCTCTCTCTCTCTCTCTCTCTCTCTCTGTTTATTTTACCAGAACATTGCTCTACTCTAGCTTATGGTGGTGCAGGGGATTGAACTTTGGAGCCACAAGCATGAGTCTCTCTCTCTCTCTCCATATCTTTCTCTGTTTCTCTTTCATTATAATAAGAAAATCAAGTACAAGTAACTTCTAGACAGTTCAGTGACTTGGCAAAATTTTAGTAATTATTTTCCCTTTGGGAAAAAAAAAAGGTTTCCATGACTTGGGAGGTAGCACAGTGAATAAAGCACTAGGCGTAGGAGCATGGGGTCCTAAATTCAATCTGACATCACATGTACCTTAGATTCTCTGGTTCTTTTTCTGTCTCATTAATAATAATAAAAACAAGTAAACAAACCAAAAAATGACCTAATCTTTAAAAAGAAATCTCCACTTTCGGGAGCCAGGCGGTGGCACAAAGGGTTAAGCACACATGGCGTGAAGCGTAAGGGCTGGCGTAATGATCCTAGTTCGAGCCCCTGGCTCCCCACCTGCAGGGGGTTCATTCTACAGGCAGTGAAGCAGGTCTGCAGGTGTCTATCTTTCTCTCCCCCTCTGTCTTCCCCTCCTCTCTCAGTTTCTCTCTGTCCTATCCAACAACAGCAACAGTAATAACAACAACAACAATGACAATAACAAGGGCAACAAAAGGGGGGAAATAAAATTTTAAAAAATCCCCAATTTCAAATATTCTCCTACTTGTTGAAGCCATCAACATTTGTCTTCTCTTCATTTCCACTTCTCATTCGTAAAATGAGACAGAAATTCTGCCCTTTGTGCCACACAATTTTTTGTAAAGATGGATTAATGAGATATGATATGTGAAAACAGCCTGTAAAGTATAAAGTGCTTTACAAATATGTCTAGGTCCAAAGAATAGTGAATTGTATTATTATTCTTTTTCATTGACTAAATTCTTCTTTATTTGGGAAAAATCAGCTACTAATTCAATCTTCTCTTCTGTGAATTAGGGCCATGTCTCTGAATCATGAGTGTACTGTATTATGGCACGGTCAATTCATTCATTGTTTGTCTTTGCAATTGAGTTAACCATGTGGTAATTTACACTGATTATGGAGATGCTCAGATGAGATGTGTTATTGAGAATGCTTCATCAGTGCCAACCTCACTGAAATCTTCCTGCCTGTCACCATTATTTATACCACTTTTTTGGTGACCCACCTGAGATGATCTACTTAGTTATTTGTGTGTATGTTTTGTATTGTATTTATTTATTATTATTATTATTGGGTAGAGAGAGCCAGAAATTGAGGGGGGAGGGGAAACAGAGAGATACCTGCAACACTGCTTCACCACTTGAAAAGCTTTCGTCCTGCAGGTGGGGGACTGGGGGCTTGAACCTGGGTCCTTGCACATTGTAACATGTGCACTCAAGTAGGTGCACCACCACCTGGCCCCCTTAGTTTGTTTTTTTTTTAATCAGTAATACATAAGAGTAAAAAGCCAAAAAAAAAGGTGTAAGTAGCTAGAATATAAAATGCCATTTTCCACTTGCTTCACAAGTGGTGAAGTAGTGCTGAAGGTACTGCTATCTCTACTTCTCCATCTACCTTCCCTCTCAATTTCTTTCTGTTCTATCAAATTAAAAAAAATTTTAGATTTATTTATTTAAGATTTTATTTATTTATTCATGAAGATGATAGGGGGAGAGAGAGAGAAAGAACCAGACATCACTCTGGTACATGTGCTGCCAGGGATTGAACCCAGGACTCCAGGACTTCATGCTTGAGAGTCCAGTGCTGTATCCACTATGCCACCTCCTGGACCACAAATTAATTTTTTTTAAAGTCTCTTTATCCTGTCTCTTGTCCATCGAATCTCCAGCAAAGCGACCCCTCTGCAGGTGGGGAGCCGGAGACTGGAACCATGACCCTTACTTCAGTCCTTGTGCTTTGCGCCATGTGCACTACCGCCTGGCCCCCTGTCATTGACTTTTTATGTATGTGTTCAGAGACATTTTTCCAGGTACATGCGTAATTTTTTTATTATTATCTTAGAGATAGTCAGAAATAGAGAGGAAGGGGGTATAGAGGAGAGAGACAGAGAGACACAGCACTGCTTCACCACTCATGGAGCCTTTTCTCCTGCAGGTAGGGACCTGACCCCATTAGTGTACATATTACCGCACGCTCATTGATGTTAGCTTCTCCAGGTTCGGGAGCTGAGCAGATAGGTTCAGTTTAGAATCGGTTGATGGTGCTTCCACAACTGGAGGTTTTGCACATTTTAACTTGAAGTATAAGGCCAGCGAAGAGGGCTGGTGAAATAGCTCATCTGGATAGTTTAGTGCTTTCTTATATGTGAGACTCCAGTTCAAGCCTGGCCCCCACCATAGTGAGGGAAGCTTCAGTGCTGTGGTCTCTTTCACTCTCTCTCTGACTCTATTAATAATAATAATTATTATTATTATTAAGACCAGCAATGCAAATCCAGTCATCTAGTTCACTGATTGTGAACTAGATGACTAGTTCACAATCAGTCTACGTGTGACAGTACATAAGCTGAAATATTTTTTGATTCCAGTGAGCTGGAATTGGGTATCAGTTTCTGAACCTGCCATCATTTCAACAAAAGGCACAGGATTTTTTCAACATTTGGGCAACTGCCTCAGTCAGGCCTGAAGAAATGACTTACCTTGTGTGTAATTAATAGGCCACCAGAGATTATTTTAATGAAAACCCAAGCAGATGTAAACATATGTTATCCATCCTTTGCTGTGTGTATGTGTGTCAAGGATCTTACACATGCACAATTTTCACCTCTCCTGAGGTGAAACTTTTTTTTTATTCGTTTTCAGATATAGAGAGAAAGGGAGGGAGGGAGGGAGGGAGGGAGGGAGGGAGGGAAGGAGAGAGAGAGAGAGAGAGAGAGAGAGGGAGAGTTGGGGTGTCTGGGATGTGGCACAGTGGATAAAGAATCGGACTCTCAAGCATGAGGTCCTGAGTTCAGTCCTTGGCAGCACATGTGCTAGATTGATGTCTGGCTCTTTCTTTATCTCCTTATGAATGACAAAACATGAGCTCTGACTGGTGAACTATCTTACCAGTCCCACCTTCCTTTGCTCTTTGACCATGATAGAAATATATGCCATGGGGAGTCGAGTGGTAGCACATTGGGTTAAGCTCACATGGTGCAAAGCACAAGGACCGGTGTAAGGATCCTGTTTGAGCCCCCAGCTCCCCACATGCAGGGGGGTCGCTTCACAGGTGGTCAAGCAGGTCTGCAGGTGTCTATCTTTCTCTCCCCCTCTTTGTCTTCCCCTCCTCTCTCCATTTCTGTCCTATCTAACAACAGCATCAATAACAACAACAATAGTAATAACTACAACAACAATGAAAAATAACAAGGGCAACAAAAGGGAAAATAAATAAAGATAAAAATATATTTTTAAAATTTTTATTCTTTAATTTAATTAATTTATTTCCTTTTGTTGCCTTTGTTGTTTTATTGTTGTAGTTATTGTTGTTGTTGTTGTTGGATAGGACAGAGAGAAATGGAGAGAGGAGGGGAAGACAGAGAGGAGGAGAGAAAGATAGATACCTGCAGACTTGCTTCACTGCCTGTGAAGCGACTCCCCTGCAGGTGGGGAGCCGGGGGCTCGAACCAGGATCCTTCTGTCCCTGCGCTTTGCACAATAAAAATAAAATTTAAAGAAATATATGCCATGAATTGTCTTCAGATCTTGGCAATCTTTCCATAACACAGTATGACCTTCCTCAATCTTTTGTATAGCTACAATAAATTCCATGGCTTAGCCATGCTAAAGCTCATCTAACCAATATTTTATTGATGATTTTTTTTAGGTAGATTTTTTTTTTGTCATTATACATAGTGTCACAATGAAAAACTTGAACATTCATTATCTCCCACTTGTGTGACTATATCTAGAAGCTAAATTCCATATGGTTTCTTTTCTAGCCTCTGAATGTTTTGGTTGGTTTTTTGGGACTATTCCCAAGCTATGCATATCTTGCTTCAATTAGAGAAACCAAAACTGTACACAATATGCTAAGAATAATCTTCCTCTTGCTGAATATAGCAGAACTGCTTCTCTCTCCTTTGTTCTTGTAGATCAGGTCTGACAAAACTATAAACCCACTTTTAACAATGATCTAAAGAATATGTTTTAAAAAAATAAAGTTTATTAACCTAACATTGATGAAGAATATGAAATCTCTAAGCATCATGACTTCCAGATATTTTATTGCTGTTTATTTTATAATTCCCTCCCCTCCCTCCCATATATATATATAAAATTTTTTTTTACCTGCTCTGGTTCACTCCTCCTTAGGCAACCTGGTGGTCCCCCGCTCCTGGGAGGTCACCATATTGATGCCGAACATAGTGCGTATACCCGATGGGCATAGCACACTACAGCCCAGAATTCCTGGGCTCAAAGGATCCTCCAGTCTCAGCTGGGACTACAAGGGAATGCCACCACCCCCAGTTTTTTTTTTTTTTTTTTTTTTTTTTTACTAGAGCACTGCTCAGCTCTGGTTTAGAGTGGTGCTAGGGGTTGAACCTGGGAACTTTGGTGCCTCAGGCATGGAAGTTTTTCTGCATAACCATTATGCTATCTCCCACACTCTTTTTTAAAAATATATTTTTATTTATTTATTATTAGTTAGAGACAGAGAGAAATTAAGAGGGGAGGGAAAAATAAACAGAGAGATACCTGCAGCCCTGCTTCACCACTCATAAAGCTTTCCCCCTGCAGATAGGGACCAGGGGCTTGAGGCTGGGTCTGTGCACACTGTAATGTGAGAACTTAACCAGTTGTGCCACCCTGCTTAACTCCTCTCTCACACTTTCTTTCTTTCTCCCTTCCTATCTTTATTTCTTTCCTTCTTTCTTTTTGATTAGAGCACTCACTACTCAGCTCTGATATATGGTGATGCTGGGGACTAAACCTGGGGCCTTTGTTGCCTTAGGTTCTTAGGTGTGAAATACTTTTAAAAAAATATTTCTATTTATTTGTTTTTTGTTTTTATTATTTGTTTTCCTCCATGGTTATTGATGGGGTTCAGTGCCAGCACTACAAACCCACTGCTCCTGGTGGCCTTTTTATTATTTTTTTTCTTTTTCTATTTTTTTTTGTTAGGACAGAGAGAAATTGAGAAGGGAGGAGAAGATAAAGAGGAAGACAGAAAGATAGACACCTGTAGACCTGCTTCAGCACTCCTAAAGTGTCCCAGTTGCAGATGGGGAGCAAGGGCTCAAACTTGGGGCCTTCCGCATAGTACCATGCACGGCTCAGCTAGAGCTTATGGTGGTGCCAGGGACTGAACCTGAGACCTGGGAGCTTCAGGCATGAAATTTTTTTTTTTTTTTTTTACAAAACCATCATGTTGTCTCCCAGCCCCTTCCTTCCCTCCTTCCTGCCTACCTCCTCTCCCCACCCAGCAGCGCTCTCTCTTTGTGGGAGAGGGAATGCTTCTTCTTCTAGCGTTTGCCCTTCTTCCGTAGCCAGTCAACAGCGTCAGGTTGAGCCTGATGTAAAGTTTCGAGACCTCCTTTGAATCTGGAGAGGTGGCAGTCGTTGACTATGTGGGTCATAGTCTGTCTGTAGCCGCAGGGGCAGTTCGGGTCATCTCTGGCTCCCCAGCGATGGAACATAGCGGCGCACCGGCCATGGCCTGTTCGATAGCGATTGAGGAGGGCCCAATCATAACGTGCTAGGTCAAAGCCGGGTTGACGCTTGCAGGGGTCTGTGATGAGGTGTTTGATCTTTACCTCAGCTGACTGCCAACTCTGTTTCCAAGAGACTGGAACAGAGAAGTTCAGTGTAGGCATAGGGGACCAGATTGGGTGACGAGATGTCAAGCGTTGGACAGGGTGGGCGAAGATATCCGCGTATATTGGCAGGTCCGGTCGAGCGTAGACGTGGGAAATGAATTTAGATGATGCCGCATCCCGACGAATATCTGGCGGGACGATGTTGCTGAGAACTGGCAGCCATGGAACCGGGGTGGAACGGATAGTTCCAGAAATTATCCTCATGGAGGAATATAATTTCAAATCGACCAAGTGGACATGGGGGCTACGGAACCATACTGGGGCACAGTATTCTGCAGTGGAATAGCATAATGCCAGAGATGATGATCGTAGTGTGGAAGCGCTCGCGCCCCATGAGGAGCTGGCCAGTCTTGCAATGATGTTATTCCTCGCACCCACCTTTGCTGCAGTTTTTATGAGATGATCATGAAATGACAGAGTGCGATCGAGAGTAACGCCAAGATAGACTGGCTGGGCTTCATGCCGGATTCTCGTATCGCCAAGCTGCACATTAAGCTCACGTGAGGCTGAGGCATGGTGTAGATGGAAAACAGATGATACCGTTTTAGCAGTGCTAGGAATTAGTCGCCATTTTTCACAGTAATCAGATATCAGAGACATGTCTTTCGTGAGTGTTTCCTCGAGGATGTCGAACTTGGATGCCTGAGTTGCACAGCAGATGTCATTGGCGTAGATGAACTTCCTTGAAGAAGTTTCTGGGAGGTCATTGATGTAAATATTAAATAGCGTAGGAGCCAGAACAGAGCCCTGGGGGAGGCCACTTGAGACAAGTCTCCATCTGCTAGACTTGTCACCCAGATGTACCCGGAATCTTCTGTTTTGGAGAAGAAACGATATAGTGTTGGCCACCCATGGAGGCAGGCATCTTGAGATCTTGACCAGGAGACCACGGTGCCAGACCGTGTCATAGGCTGCTGTGAGATCAACAAAGACAGCACCCGACTTTAAATTCTTCTGGAATCCATTTTCAATGTAAGTTGAGAGGGCCAGGGCTTGTTCGCAGGTAGATCATCCTGGGCGGAAACCAGCCTGGGCGGGTGATAGGAATTTCTCTGTAAGATGAGAAATACGTGACAGAAGCAGCCTCTCAAGGAGTTTGTAACACACGGAGAGGAGAGAAACTGGTCTATAGCTGGCAGCCAGTGTTGGGTCTTTCTTTGGTTTCAAAACCGCTATAATCTTCGCACGACGCCAAACTTTGGGCATAGACTCAGATTCCAAGATGTGGGACAGGAATGAAGCGAGCCACTTCTTTGCTAATGAAGGGGGAGTGCTAATGAATTACAATACAGTTTTTTTTCACATGGATACAATCTCTTATCTCCCTGTGCTAGGTGTCTGCAAAACACCTGTTTCTTTCCCTTCCTCCTTTGTAAGTTTTCTCCTGGCAGAATTTCGAGCAGGGATAAAATCAACTTGAAGCATCTGTTTCTTCATTGTCTTCAATGACTCAAAAGGGGGTTAGCAGATGGAGAAAACTGAGATAGAGGTCACAAGCAACACATGATCAGATGGCCAGTTGAGAGATGGCTTTGGTTTTCATCAGGCACCTAAGAACTTGAAGTAGAATGAATACATAGCATCACTGAGTGGTAGGAAACAGCACACCGCAGGATTAAGTTGGATTGGAACTCAGATTAAAAACAATAAGAAAAAAAAAACCAAAACTTTCATTTATGTGTGTGTGTGTGTGTGCATAGAACTAGGTAAAATAGCATGATGAAGAACTAGATAGAATGTGGGACTATATGTTGGTATTCTTCGTGTTGGTTTGGTCTCCTTCCCCCCACCTCTGGGAGAAATTGGTTTGGCCCTTGCTAGTTTCGTGGGTGCCCTTCTCCCCGCCTAGGAACCCCTACAGAGTTCGGGAGTTCTTGGTGCGGCAGCATGAGGAGAAGGATGCTGGAGAGATCTGTGTGGTGATTAGTTTGGGTTAGTTTATGAATCATTGTTTGTGAATAAAGAAATACAGCTTCCCGGCCAAGCCGTGTGTCCTAGAGTCTCTGTTCAGCACCGCGAAGCTAGCCCGGCCTGCTTGAGCCCCGAACTTTTTTTTTTTGGTGGTGCAACTGTTGAGTGCACGCACATGTTACAATGCACAAAGGCCTGGGTATGAGCCCTTGGTCCCCACCTGCAGGAGGAAAACTTTTCAAGTGGTGAAGGGTGAAGCAGGGCGGCAGATGTCCCTCTCTCTCCCTCTCTATACCCCCCTACCCTCTTGATTTCTGGCTGTCTTTAACCAATTAATAAGCAAAGATAATAAAAAGAAATGAAAAATAATAAGATTAAATTCTTTTTTTGTAATATTTATTTTTTTCCTTTTTGTTGCCCTTGTTGTTTTATTGTTGTAGTTATTATTATTGTTCTTGATGTCATCGTTGTTGGATAGGACAGAGAGAAATGGAGAGAAGAGGGGAAGACAGAGGGGGGAGAGAAAGACACCTGCAGACCTGCTTCACCACTTGTGAAGCGACTCCCCTGCAGGTGGGGAGACGGGGGCTCCAACCAGGATCATTACGCTGGTTCTAGCGCTTTGTGCCACGTGCGCTTAACCCTCTGCGCTACCACCCAACTCCCGAAGATTAAATTTATTTAAAAAGAACTAGATAGAAAATAACTTCTCTTTATTATTTTTTGATAGAGACAGAGAGGAATTGAGAGAGAAGGGAAAGATAGAGGGAGAGAGAAACACATCTCTAGCAATACTCCATGAATCATGAAGCTTCCCCTCTGTAGGTGGGGACTGAGGATCCTTGTGTATGGTAATGTGTATTCAACTAGCTGCCCCACCAAACTGGTTTCTCCCTTTCTTTCCTTTTTTTTTTTTTAACCTCTGACACTCCTTTTTTTTCTTTAATGAGAAAGTAGGAAGAGAGAAAGAAAGCTAGACAACACTCTGGCACATGCACTACAGGTCTAACCACCACACCACTTCCCAGACTGTGAGTCATTTTACCATTAATTTTATTTTAATGAGAGAGAGAAAGAGAGAGCGCAAGAGACACTGAGACTAGAGTACTCCACAGTTTTGGTTTATGGTGGTGCCAAGGATTGAGCATGTCAACTACTCTGGAATGAGAGAGTCCTAAGATCCATAGGCAGCAGCCTATGTTACTGTGAATTCCACTGCACAGATACTGAAAACTTCAACTTTAATCTATGCAGGGCTACCACCAAGCAAAAGATTAAAAGCAACAACTACAAGAATAGCTTCTTTTGAAAGAATGGTTTATTGCCCGGGAGTCAGGTGGTAGCACAGTGGGTTAAGCGCACGTGAAACAAAGCACAAGGACCGGAGTAAGGATCCCGGTTCGAGTGCCTGGCTCCCCACCTGCAGGGCAGTTGCTTCACAGGCGGTGAAGCAGGTCTGCAGGTGTCTATCTTTCTCTCCCCTTCTCTGTCTTCCCCTCCTCTCTCCATTTCTCTCTGTCCTATCCAACAACAATGACATCATTAACAACAACAATAATAACTACAACAACAACAAAAAAGAAAAGACAAGGGAAAAGACAAAAAGGGAAAATAAATAAATACATATAAAAAATATAAAAAATAATGGTTTATTGCCCCATACATCAGGTATCTATCTTTCCAATAACAATAATAACAACAACAACAGCAATAACAACAACAAAAAGTGGCCTCCAGGAGCAGTGGATTTGTGTGCATGCACTGAGCCTCAGCAATAATCCTGGAGACAAAAAGAAAAGATAAAATGGCCACTGGGAGTGGTGGATTTGTGATGCATGCACTGAGTCCCAGCAATAACCCTGGTAGGGAAAAAAATTATATATATAAACCTCTATTTTAATTTGACCTCAACACTTTTTAGTGTGCATCTCCAAGGGAAAAAGATATATGTTGTTTTTTTTTCTCACATAAGCACAACACCACTGTCACATTCACAAATTTAACAAAACTTGTCAAGATGAACCATCTCCCTGTAATATTTGTTCACGACAATGGAATATGCTGTGTGAATATTGGCAGTGTACAGGTGGTATAACTCTGACTTCCTTCAAAAATTTGGGACAAATTTGGTCATTCATTCCAAGGTTAGCAAAATATCCCAGGCCCGTGAACTCAAGGCAACTTAGGCCTGTGAAATAGCTCACTTGGCTAATGCACTGTTCTGTCATGTACAAGAGCCAGGTTTGAGCCTGGCCCTCACCACATTGAAGGAAGCTTTGGTGCTGTGGTCTCTCTGCCTGTCTCTCTGTCTTTATCTAAAAATAAAAAAAAAAATTGCTATATCCCAAGGCCAAAAGTCACAGTTAGTCACCATTCAGGGATTAACACCTTGTCTGATCTGGTCTGCATCTCTTCCTCAAAAGGAGTGTGTCCATGCTTGTCATAGCAGATCTGGAAACTGCTTGTGACTTTCTTTCTTTCTTTCTTTCTTTCTTTCTTTCTTTCTTTCTTTCTTTCTTTCTTTCACTGCTCAACTTCGGTTTATGGCAATTGGAGGACGGAATCTGGAACCTTGGAGCCTCAGGCATGGGAGTCTGTTTGCATAGCCATTGTGCTGTCTCCTCTGCCCTTAAAATACTCATGTCTTCAGCAGCAACTGTCATGCAAACTAAGAAAGGACTTATGTTGGTTTAAAATGTTTCAGGACTCTTGGAAGCAGAATTATTCTTTTTCTTCTTCTTTTTAATATTTTATTTATTAATGAGAGGGATAGGAGGAGAAAGAAAGAACCAGACATCACTCTGGTACATGTTGCTGCCAGGGATTGAACTCAGGACCTCACAGCTTGAGAGTTCAACACTTTATCCACTGCACCACCTCCCGGGCCACGTCAGAATCCTTATCTCAAAACAGAACAGACATCATCAAAAAAATCCCTTCCTGTGGGCTGTGGGCTCCTCCAGGAGCTGCCAATGTTGCTATTTGAAGATATACCAGACATGTTACTATGCTCAAGGTCTTGGGTTCAAACCCCTGCCCCCCCCCAGTTCCCACCTGCAGGAAGGGAGCTTCAGGAAAAGTGAAGCTGCACTGCAGATCTCTTTCAGAACAGAGAGTAAGTATCACACTCAAGGACCTCCATATCTAGGACACCTTCAGGTCACCCTCGGGAACTAAAGCTTTTGAGAATTAGTCTCTGTTTATGCCAGGTAGTAGTCTACAGAGGGAAGGGTGTTTTGGGTTTTGGGGTTGGGGGACATAGACAGGAAATTTTTGGTGGTATTTAAATAGCATGCATTAGTGTTGAAGAGGGGAAGTTTTGGGGAAAAGATAGGCCTAAATTAAAATCTTCTTGTTTCCATCTTTTTTTTTTAACTCTTCAAAAAATATTTTATTTATTGCCTTTTGTTGCCCTTGTTGTTTTATTGTTGTTGTCTTGTTATTGATGATGTTGTTGTTGGATAGGACAGAGAGAAATGGAGAGAGGAGGGGAAGACAGAGAGGGAGAGAGAAAGATGCCTGTAGACCTGCTTCACCGCCTGTGAAGCGTCTCCCCTGCATGTGGGGAGCCGGTGGTTCGAACTGGTATCCTTACGCAGGTCCTTCTTGCACCTTGCGCCACCCGCACTTAACCCACTGCACTACTGCCCGACGCCCCCCCCTTTATTATCAGTCTTCATCAAGACTTCATTGCACTAGGATGACTTTCTCAGATAGAGGGAGAGAGGGGGAAAGACATAGGGAGAGAGAGAGAGAGGGGCAGGGAGAGGGAGAGAGGTTGGGTGGTGGTGCACCTGGTTGAGCACACATGTTATAATGCACAAGAACCTGAATTTGAGCTCCCGGTCCCCATCTGCAGGGGAAAAGCTTTGTGAGTGGTGAAGCAGTGTTGCAGGTGTCTGTCTTTATCCCTCCCTTTTTTTAATAGATTTTTTTTTTTGCCTCCAAGGTTATTGTTGGGGCTTGGTGCCAGCACTATGAATCCACTGCTCCTGGAAGCCATTTTTCATTTTTTACTGGATAGGACAGAGAGAAACTGAGAAGGGAGAGGGAGAGAGACAGAGACACCTGAAGATCTGCTTCACTGATTGTGAGATGAGCCTCTCCCTGCAGGTGGGGACCCGAGGCTTGAACCAGGATCCTTAAGTGGGTCCTTGCACTTTGTACTATATATAAGCTCAACCCAGTGCGACACCGCCTGGAAGCCCTTTATCCCTGTCACCCACTTCTCTCTTGATTTCTGGCTGTCTCTATCCAATAAATAAATAAAAATAATTAAAATTAAAATGATGATTTTTCAATCTTATGTATGTCTTTTATTTCTTTTTAATCATATTTTATTTATCTATTTATAATCTGACACTGTAGTCACCAGAATTGCCCCCTAGATTCTTAAGTTTTAGGCTTTACCTCCTTACCTTCAAATCTGTAAACCAGTTAACCAGAAAAAAAAAAGCTTAGTCCACGTGGGGTATGTTTAAAATTGTTTTCCAAGCTCTGGCTTTCAGACACACCTCTCTTCCCAGATCACAATCAGTATTTTCTTTGAAAACAAAAAGCTGTTTACATGGGCATCCTGGCTGATTCCTTCCTGTGTCTAGACTCTGCCCTTGGCACAGTCTCCTTTGGGTGTTTCTGTATTGATTTTTTTTCGCTTCTTTTCTTTCAGCCCTGGATATTTTGGTCTATTGGACTCACTGGAAAACCAGAACACTGTCCCAGCCTCACCAGGCAGGAGATAGAAGAAAAGCTTCCTGTGAGGAAATATTTAAATCAGACTTGTCTGGTCACATGGTAGAGGAGGAATGTGGGTGAAGTTGAGTTGGCTCTCAGCAAACACAGTCAAGCTGACTGTCCCTCTGGGAAGTGACTCCACACAGCAGGGGAGCAGGGGAGAGGGATAGGAGGCAGCCAGGTCACTTGCTAAGTCTTCTGGAGTCACATCTTATTTTATTCTATTTTTTTTTAATTTTTAAAAAATATTTATTTATTTTCTCTTTTATTTTTGTTTTTATTTTTGTTGTAATTATTGTTGTTATTGATGTCGTCGTTGTTAGATAGGACAGAGAGAAATGGAGAGAGGAGGGGAAGACAGAGGGGGAGAGAAAGATAGACACTTGCAGACCTGCTTCACCACCTGTGAAGTGACCCCCCTGCAGGTGGGGAGCCGGGGCTCGAACCGGGATCCTTATGCCGGTCCTTGCGCTTAACCCACTGCGCTGCCACCGACTCCCTTATTCTATTTATTTATTTATTATTATTATTTCCCAGAGCACTGTTCAGTTCTGGCATATGGTGGTGCTGGGGACTGAACTTGTGGAACCTTTGGTACCTCAAGCATAAAAGTGTTTTTGCATAATCACTATACTGTCTCCCCAGCCCTTTTATTTTAGTTCCAAATGGTTGTTTTCTTTTCTTTTCCCGATTTTTTTTTTATTGGGGAATTAATGTTTTACATTCAACAGTAAGTACAATAGTTTGTACATGCATAACATTCCCCAGTTTCCCATATAACAACTAGGTCCTCTGAATCCTTCTTGGACCTGTATTCTCCCCACCAACCCACCCCAGAGTCTTTTACTTTGGTGCGATATGCCAATTCCATTACAGGTTCTACTTGTGTTTTCTTTTCTGACCTTGTTTTTCAACTTCGGCCTGAGAGTGAGATCATATTCATCCTTCTGTTTCTGACTTATTTCACTCAACATGATTTTTTCAAGGTCCATCCAAGATCGGCTGAAAACGGTGAAGTCACCATTTTTTACAGCTGAGTAGTATTCCATTGTGAATATATACCACAACTTGCTCAGCCACTCATCTGTTGTTGGACACCTGGGTTGCTTCCAGGTTTTGGATATTACAAATTGTGCTGCCAAGAACATAATGTGTACACAGATCTTTTTGGATGGATGTGTTGGGTTCTTTAGGATATATCCCCAGGAGAGGAATTGCAGGATCATAGGGTAGGTCCATTTCTAGCCTTCTGAGAGTTCTCTAGACTGTTCTCCACAGAGGTTGGACCAATTTACATTCCCACCAGCAGTGCAGGAGGGTTCCTTTGACCCCACACCCTCTCCAGCACCAAATGGTTGTTTTCTTTTTGTTATATATTCTATTTATTTATTTATTGGATAGAGTTAGAGAGAAATCAAGAGGGAGGAGGGCTAGAGAAAGAGAGAAAGAGGCCTGCAGTACTGCTTTGCTGCTTATGAAGCTTCTCCAGCAGGTGGGGACTGGGGTCTTGAACCTGGGTCCTTGCTCATTGTAACGTGTGTGCTCTGCAAAGTGTGCTACCACCCAGCCCCATGGAGTCACATCGTAAGGGAGTGACTCCTCTGTTTATTAGCAGGTGTAGGATTTTTATTTATTTGTTTCTTTCAGATGCCAGGCTTGTTCTCAACACTCCCTAGCTGACTTTTGCAGTCTTTTATTGCAGGTATACAGAGGAGGGAGAGAGATGGGGAGAGGTATCACAACACTGGAGCTGCCCCAGGGGCTGTGCCGCTCTCATGTGTTGCCAAGATATGGAACACCTGCCCTACCAGATGAGTTATCTTCTGGTCCCTAGGAAGGTGATGTTTGCAGTACATCAAAAAGCCAAATTAAAATGCGAACAAAGGCCGAGGGAGAGAACTCATAACTTGTTAGAGGACCCTGTTAATACATGCTTGAGGTCCCTAGGCTACAGGTTCAATCTCCAGCACCACCATAACCAGAACTGAGCAGTGCTCTTGCCTCTTTCTCTCTCTTATTAAAATAAATAAATATTTTATTTATTTATTTATTTTTATTATCTTTATTTATTGGGTAGAGAAAGCCAGAAATCAAGAGGGAAGGGGGCTACAGAGAGGGAGAGAGACAGAGAGATACCTGCAGCCCTGCTTCATCCCTTGCAAAGCTTTCCCCCTGCAGGTGAAGACTCGGGGCTCGAACCAAGGTCCTTGTGCACTGTAATGTGCGCACTTAACCAGGTGCGCCACCACCCGGCTCCAAGTCTTTTTTTTTAATTTTTTTTTTTATTTAAGAAAGGATTAATTAACAAAACCATAGGGTAGGAGGGGTACAACTCCACACAATTCCCACCACCTAATCTCCATATCCCACCCCCTCCCCTGATAGCTTTCCCATTCTCTAACCCTCTGGGAGCATGGACCCAGGGTCGTTGTGGGTTGCAGAAGGTGGAAGGTCTGGCTTCTGTAATTGCTTCCCCGCTGAACATGGGCGTTGACTGGTCGGTCCATACTCCCAGTCTGCCTCTCTCTTTCCCTAGTAGGGTGTGTCTCTGGGGAAGCTGAGCTCCAGGACACATTGGTGGGGTCTTCAATCCAGGGAAGCCTGGCCAGCATCCTGGTGGCATCTGGAACCTGGTGATTGAAAAGAGAGTTAACATACAAAGCCAAACAAATTGTTGAGCAAGTCTTTTTTTTTTTTTTTAAATGAAAGCAAGGGCTGGGTATATAGCATAATGGTTACGCAAGAGACCCTCATGCTTGAGGTTCTGAGATCCCAGGTTCAGTCCCCAGTACTACCATAAGCCAGAGCTGAGCAGTGTTGTGGTATCTATCTGTCTTGTTTAAATAAACAACATATTAAAAAATACAAGCAAGACATTCCAGGAGGTGCCACAGTGGATGAAGCATGGGACTAGCAAGTGTGAGATTCCAAATTTGATCTGCCAGCATAATGTTCTTCTCCTCCCTTCCCCAAATAAAATAAGTAATAATCAGTAAATTTTTGAAATACAAAATACAAGGGGGCCAGTGGGTTAAACGCACATGGCGTGAAGTGCAAGGACCAGAGTTAAGGGTCTCATTTTGAGCCTCCCCCCCCCACCTGCAGGGGAGTCACTTCACAGGCAGTGAAGCTGGTCTGCAGGTGTCTGTCTTTCTCTCCCCCTCTCTGTCTTCCCCTCCTCTCTCCATTTCTCTCTGTCCTATCCAACAAGAACAACAGCTATAACAACAATAGAAAAAGACAAAAACAAGGGCGACAAGGGCGACAAGGGCAACAAAATGGTAAACGAGAGGGGTGCAGCAGTGATATACAGGGTTAAGTGCACAAAGCAAGGGTCCCAGTTCTAGTACCCCCGATTCCCCACCTGCAAGGTAGTTGCTTCACAAGCAGTGAAGCAGGTCTGCAGGTGTCTATCTTTCTCTCCCCCTCTTTCTCCCTCTCCTCTCAATTTCTCTCTGTCCTATCCAATAAAATAAAAAAAATGGCCTCTAGGAGCAGTGGATTCATAGTGCAGCACTGAGCCCCAATGATAACCCTGGAGGCAAAAAAAAAAAGAAGAAGAAAAGATGCTAGAGGAAGAGGAGTAAGTGAAAATGCAAGAGAAAGGTTGAGAAGATGAGTATTATCCTCATTTTACAGATTAGCCTGAGACTCAAAAAGGTCTTACCCACAGTCAAAACAAGCAAAGAAAGAAACTGAAATTGAGTTTGTGTGACTCAGAGAATAGTAGTTTTCTGACTACTATGCTAGCTAACTCCCTGACAAATATTAGAAAATATTAGCCTGGGAGTCAGGCAGTAGCGCAGTGGGTTAAGCACATGGCTGAAGCTCAAGGACCAGAGTAAGGATTTTGGTTGGAGCCCCTGGCTTCCCACCTGCAGGGGAGTCACCTCACAAGGTATGAAGCAGGTCTGCAGGTGTCTATTTTTCTCTCCCCCTCTCTGTCTTCCCCTCCTCTCTCCATTTCTCTCTGTCCTATCCAAGGATGACGACATCAATAACAACAATAATAACTACAACAATTTTTAAAAAAGGGCAACAAAAAGGGAATAAATAAATAAAAACAGAAACAATAGCACTCTCCTCCCATAACCTAAGGGCTGCTCTACTAGATAACTCTCCCAACAGGAAATATGGTAGAAGATTCGTGAACCCCCATTTCCCACCTTACTGCCCCCACCCCATCTCCTTAATCTCATTTGCCTTTATTTCTTTTTTTTAAATTTTTTAATATTTATTTATTTATTTATTTCCTTTTGTTGCCCTTTTTTTATAATTTATTTCTTTATTGGGGAATTAATGCTTTACATTCAACAGTAAATACAATAGTTTGAACATGCATAACATTCCCCAGATTCCCATTTAACAATACAACCCCCACTATTTCATTCATCTTTTTTCATGGACCTGTATTCTCCCCACCCACCCACCCACCCACCCCAGAGTCTTTTACTTTGGTGTAATACTCCAATTCCATTTCAGGTTCGACTTGTGTTTTCTTTTCTGGTCTTGTTTTTCAACTTCGGCCTGAGAGTGAGATTATCCCATATTCATCCTTCTGTTTCTGACTTATTTCACTCAACGCCCTTGTTGTTTTATTGTTGTGGTTATTATTATTGTTGTCATCGTTGTTGGATAGGACAGAGAGAAATGGAGAAAGGAGGGGAAGACAGAGAGGGGGAGTGAAAGATAGATACCTGCAGATCTGCTTCACCACCTGTGAAGCGACTCCACCGCAGGTGGGGAGCCAGGGCTCAAACCGGGATCCTTACTCCGGTCTTTGCACTTTGCGCCACCTGTGCTTAACCACTGTGCTACAGCCTGACTCCCCTGCCTTTATTTCTTGCTGATGCCATGTTTGGACACTTGAAGTTCTTTTCATTTATTATTTTTTAAATTTACTATCTTTATTTATTAATTGGATAGAGACAGCCAGAAATCGAGAGGAAGGGGGTAATAGAGAGGGAGAGAGACACCCGCAACACTGCTTCAGTACTAGAAAAGCTTTTCCCCTGCAGGTGAGGACCAGGGTCTCGAACCTGTAACATGTGTGCTCAGCCATGTGCGCCACCACTCGGCCCCTAAGGTTCTTTTTATTTTTTCTCCCTTTTCTTTCTCTAATTTTTTAAAGATTAGGGGGCCGGTGGTGTCACACTGATTAAGCGCACATAGTACTAACTCAATGATCTGGGTCTGATCCCCTGGCTCCCTGCTTGCAGGCGGAAAGCTTCAGAGGCAGCAAAGTAGGTCTGCATGTGTCTATCTTTCTCTCTCCCTATCTCCCTCTCCTCGCTCAATTTCTCTCTGTCTTATCCAATAAAAGAGAAAAAAAAAGGCCTCCAGGAGCAATGGTTTCATAGTGCCAGTCCTGAGCCCCAGTAATAACCCAAGAGGCAAATAATAAAAATATTAATAATAATAATAATAATAATTTTTAAAGATTGATTTACTGGAGGCCAGGTAGGGGCACACCTGGTTGAGCACACGTTACAATGTGCAAGGTCCTGGGTTTGAGCCCCGAGTCCTCATCTTCAGGGTGAATGCTTGGCAAGGGGTGAAGCTGGGCTGCTGGTGTCAGTCTCTCTCCCTATCACCTCCTTCCCTCTTGATTTCTGACTGTCTCTATCCAATAAATAAATGAAGATAATACAAATTTAAAGATTTGCTTATTTTTCCTTTTATCATTTTATTGGGGGGGTAATGACACTCTCACCCCCCAATTTAGGTCCATTTCCACCATCATGCATCAGGGCTCCAAAGCCCTCCCCCAACCCAGCCCCATTTCTTCCCATTGTCTTTTGCTTTGGTGCTAAATGTTTATTTACTTATAAATAAGAGAGAGGAAGGGAGTGAGGGAGAGAAAGAGAGAATGAATCAGAACATCACTCTGGCATGTGCAATGTTGGGAATTAAACTCATGCTTGAGGGTCCAACACTTTATCCACTGTGCAACCTCCTAGGCCACAGTCCTCTGATTTCTGAGGCTGATGATTTATCATCTGTCCTTGTTTCCATCCTAATCTCCTTGTATTTCTCCAGCCTCATTTGCTTTCTCCAAGATAACAACAGGCTCCTACTTGGCTCCTAGCCTCTTCTGGGTCCTCCTTGATTCCTCATAGCACTGTACATCTAATTTGTATATGAACCAACTGTAATTCTTATCTTTGTCCAAAGATTTCTATGGCTCTTGAGTATCTGGCAGTTAAATCACTGCCTCTCCTACCCTGACTGCTTATTATAAACCCTCTGCTCTGGTTGTGGAAGCCTCACCTAATCACTTACTGGCCTCATGCCTGTGCCTTCTTGATGCCTTTGCTCTCATTGTTCCTCCCAGGCTGCAAGTCCTCTCCTGAAACACATATGTATACACACATCCTGTGTGGATTCCCAGGAAACCTTACTATAATCTCCTCTCTGAGCCCCACCGGATGGCCTCGCCAGATGGAGTCAGCTTCCTGCTCGTAATTCCTACAAACACTGAGGCACTTCTCCTTTTGGGTCACTTATGATTCTCCACCTAGACCCATACGTAGGCCTGAACATGTTTTAGCTTCTCTACGAGCTTGTAAAGCTCACTGAGTTATGTGCTTGTTCAGCAAATAGCTTTCAACTGTGTGTTAAGTACACTGTGTGCTAGAATGTAGGGGTACAGTGATCAACAAAATCTGGTTTCTCCCCTTCAAGGGGCTAATGGGATAATTCAGGAAACAGGAAAAAGTGCTGGGTGGTAGCACACTCTTTTGAGTTGAGTATGCATGTTACCAAGTGCAA
This sequence comes from Erinaceus europaeus, assembly GCF_950295315.1. Taxonomy (NCBI): domain Eukaryota; kingdom Metazoa; phylum Chordata; class Mammalia; order Eulipotyphla; family Erinaceidae; genus Erinaceus; species Erinaceus europaeus. Next base: position 28,650,712 of record NC_080181.1, read on the forward strand.
GGATCTGGGTTCAAGCCCCCAGTTCCTACCTGGTGTGTGTATGTGGGGCTCTTCCTGAGTAGTGGAGCAGAACTGCAAGTGCCCCCCCCCAATTCCTTTCTTTCTTTTTTATTTAAATATTTTATTTATTCATTAATGAGAAAGGTAGGAGGAAAGAGAGAAAGAACCAGATATCACTCTGGTACATGTGCTGCTGGGGATCAAACTCAGGACCGCATGCTTGAGAGTCCAATACTTTATCCTCTGCATCACCTCCCAGACCACTTTTATTTTTAACCCCTTTAAAAAAATTTTTTTATATATTTATTTACTTATTTTCCCTTTTGTTGCCCTTGTTGTTTTTCATTGTCGTTGTAGTTACTATTGTTGTTGTTGTTGTTGATGTCGTCATTGTTAGATACGACAGAAAGAAATGGAGAGAGTAGGGGAAGACAGAGAGGGGGAGAGATACCTGCAGACTTGCTTCACCACTTGTATAAGTGACCTCCCTGCAGGTGGGGAGACTGGGGCTCGAAACTCAATCCTTGCGCTGGTCCTTGTGCTTTGAGCCAAATGCGCTTAATCCACTGCACTATCCCCAAGATGTCCCTTCTAGTCCAAACCAGGCCCAACTTTCTTGTCATTTAATTTCTTAGTTGACTCAGAAAGCATCATAATTGGGAAGCACATACCCCAACCCCAGTCTTCCCTTAAACAGTTAAGCCACTGCTCTAAACTCAGATAATCTCACTCACTCTTCTTTCTCTCAACAATGAGATTTGTTTGCATTAGAAGTCCCTCGAGTTCAAGTTCCTGCTTCTGTGGGTGAAGAAACAGGCCCCAGAATGACTGTTTGAGCCAACTCAGGCTCTTCCATGGAGCTGGGGCCTCTGGGTTGTTGGGTTCTATTTTCATACAGACTTTCTTAGAAACTTGAGTCAGTAACATGTCTGTTTGACTTTCCTTTCACCCTTTATATTTAAGTCACTTTATGCTGTTCACATCATTTTTTACAATGAGTCATGCTAATTGGTGAAGTGAGACAGGCTGATTAACATTCACACTCAGAGTCCAGAGAAGGAGAGTCCAGATGAGGAAGGGACTTGCCTGAGGTTACAAAACTGTCCCCAGGCTGCCCAAACAAGCTGCCACAGGGGTTGAGAGCAGAGGAACTGATTCTTCACAGTCCTGGAGGCTTGGAAGTTCAAGTGCAAGGATATGATGACACAGGCTTCCTTGCCTCCTCACTGCAGCCTCATATGTGGGTACAGGGGTGAGGAGGGAGAGCAAACTCTCTGGTTTCTTCTACTGTCATGACTTAATTGGAATCACTTCCCTCACCTCCAGAGACCATCAGGCTCCAGAGACCAAGGGCTTCATTATATATGTATGGGGAGGTGATAGTTCAATCTATTGCAACAGCGCCAGAGCTAGGTTCAGAACCCAGCACTACCAGTTTCCGTAATGTGGCACAAACATGCACTGAGGTCATGACTGTAATGAGCTGGAGAAAAAGGGAGAAATCGTGAAAGCTAGCCAGAAAGCCAGGAATTGAGGTGCCAAAGATGGACTACAACATTCTTGGGCTTTCAGAGGTGGGGGACATTGCATCAAATGGAACAGAGAAGACTGACAATATTTTCAACAGGTAGACAGACACTGGAGAAAGGCTATTGCAGTCCTAGGAAAGACTTGGAATGGGAAGAGCAGATTGGTCAAGAACTGGTATATCATGGAAAACAGGTGGACAACCCAGCGATTCCCCCCCCCCCCCAATTTAGTTATGCTGTGGATACTGTCTCCTCCTTTTCCCAAAGGCAGAGATCCTTTCCCCTATTTACTGGGCTAAAGCTAAAGGGACTAACCAGGGGTAGGACATAAATCACAGGGCCACTAAAAGGGAACAAAGCTACAGAGCCCTCTCCGTGGGGAGGCCGTGCCAGTTGTGAAATGGGGCAGCAGAACATTTTCCAGTTGGAGTGGAAAGGCAGAGGAGCAGGAAAGCTGAGCGAAGCAAGCAAGGCTCTTGCCAGTGAGCTCCAGCTGAAGAAGAAAAAAGAGCATTTCCGAAAACACATGAGAAGGCGCCCTGGGCTTTGAGGTCGTTGTCTCTCTCCACCACGGGGGTCCCGTGGGAGGCAGCTTTACTTGGTCCGAGAGACCAATAGGGTGGAAATGTAAGGATGAGGCCTAAAAAATCAGGGTAAGAACGTGGACATACCGCTTGACAGAGGCGAGAAATCGTGCGTGGGGGGAACCTGCCCAGGGCGAGCAGCGCTCTGGAAAGGGGCGCACCCTGTGCAGGGTTCTCAGGAGCACGCAGGCTGCCTTATTTAGTCTCCAGGGAAGACCTTCCGCAAACCCGCCTGGACTCGGAACAATTCACCCAGCTTTAATAAAACCATTTTCAGAATCCCAAAGAAGGCAGTACCCAAAGGAATCTGAAAAATAGCCCGCAGGGGAGGGGGAACGAGGCATGTCCCTATCGGCAGGCAACAGGTGGACAGGCCAGCTGCGCCTTACGGATAGTGGCACAGGGTGCAGGGGGCCGGAGGGACCCTCCAGACCCCGACTCCGCCAACCTCGCCTGCACACTCCCCCGCAACGCGCCAGCCCCGGGGGGGTGGGGGGGGCGGTGCGGGGGAGGCGGGGCCGTCAGCGGCCGGAGGTGGGACCCGGCTGGGGTGGGCGGGAGGAGCAGGCTTCGCCGTCTACTGATTGGCCCTGAGTGGAAAAAGGGGCGGTGTCTTCGGCTGGCTTTGCGGGCTGGCATTGGGGACTGGAGAAGGAGGGCGTGGACCTGTGAAGTCAGTTCCGGTTGGTGTAAAACCCCCGGGGCGGGGGCGAGCGGGCTTCAGATGCTCCTGGGTCGCGGTGGGGAAGGTCCAGGAGATCTTGTGGTAGAGCCTGAGAGTCGAGTACCGGAGTGAGCCGGCGAGGGATGGCGGCCATGGGGACTGTGGTCGCAGTGGCCACGGGCAGGCTCCTGGTTCTGCTGCTGCTGCTGGGGCTCACGGTGCCCGCCGCCGCGCTGGCCGGCTACATCGAGGTGGGGACCGGGCGACCGCTCGAGCGAACGCAGGCTGTTTCGCCTGCGGTGGGAACGCGGCCTGCAGGCGGCTCTCGGGGTCGGCGTCGCTCGGGCCGGGGGCGCTGAGCTGAGCCGGGGTGGGGGCGGTCCAGCGCTGCTGCGGGTCCGGCGCGCCCTCCCCCGCCCGCGGCTACTTGGCGCAGTGCTTAGCGCTGGAGGTCGGGCTGCCTCCGCCGCCGCAGAGGCCAAATGAAAGGCATCGGGAATGCGGGGTGCGGGGGGCGGCAGGCCGCCCCAGCCCGCCCGCGGCTACGCCACATCCTCCGGGCCCCCCGCGCGGCGCAGACGCCCCCTCCGCTCTCCCCTGGGGCGCCGGGAGCCGCTGCCAGTGCTCCCCGCGGCTGCCGGCTTCTGGGGGCGGAGGGAGGCCCCCGGTGCAGACCCCAGCCCTGAGCTTGGTGTGGGGCTGCCCACCTGGAGGCGGCAGATGGAGCCTTTTGTGGCCCGGGTGGCTGCAGGCTTTCGGGCTCTGGTTGGCCCTTGCAAAGTGCCGAGGTGCCCGGGGAGCGCCTTCTGCTGCCTGCGCGCATCCCTCCCGAGCGGCTCCTGCGCTCCGGCATCAGGCCCCCGGAGAGGAATTGTTAAATTTAGCCATTTGCCAAAGTCGAATTAAAAAAAAGCAGAGGGTTGGGGGGGGGTCACCTGCCTCTCCGGAATCCGCGTTGCTCCTTTTGACCTGGATCTCAGCCTGGGTGGGAAGCGAAGGCACCTGGGCGTAAAGTGGTCGAAAGGCGTTTCTGTTTGATCAGTGGGACTTTCTGGTTGTCAGAATTAAGTAGCTGAGGCTGCATCTGATAACCCGGCAACCGCTCTGGCAGCGAGCTGGTTAATTGGCCTGGATGCCTGGGCTGCGGGCTCTGGGTCAGGCAGCGGCAGCGGGAACCGGGTTGTTGGGGTCGGGGCGGCCTCCGCCCCGCGCCCTGGGCACCTGGACCAGGGGCTGTGTTCTTGCTGGTCTGCTTGAAAATAGTTGCTTGCATCGTTGCACTGGCCTATGTGCTTCTGATGTTGTCCCCCCCCCTTTTTTTTTCTCTCTTGTCATCATCATTATTAATCTTAACAATTGTAGTTGATCTCTGCATATTCAGTTCATTTTAGGAGGGGAAGTGAGAATGGATTTACAGAGGCATTGGCTAAGAACTTCTTTAAGAAAAAAACACAACTTTCAAGTTACATTGTGTTTCTCTGCCGAATGTTTAAATACTTGCACGGGTAAAATAAATGGTGTTGGGAATTAAAATCTGTTCTCATGGAATGGCGTGAAACGGTTGTTTTCATCCTAGTAAAAGGTCTGTGGTTCCTAGGGGCGGGGGAAGCCTTAAATAAAAGTAGTTAATGTTTATATATCAGTTTTTAGATTAGGATGATTTCAGTCTGCACAGAATGGTTAGATTTTTATATCAGGTTCCCACTAAGATGTGACAGGAAAGCAAGATAGGTCAGTGGAGTAAGCAGGGACAGGGGGAGCTTTTATATGGAATATGAAATCTCACTCTTAAGTAGGTGTCACATTCTTACATCCTAGGGGTATGAATAACTTCAGACCTGGTGCAAGTTCACAGTTAAAAAATAAATCAATTTAAAATAGTGCCTTCAAGTTTAAGCAGGGCACCAACACTTGTTTGCCCAAAGTGAAAGAAAAGACTATCGAGATTAGTTGTTGCAGATGAAAGTATTATTGTTCAATTGGAGCATTGAACGAGACAAAGTAGGAATGAGTTCCCACCGAAATTTTTTTAATGCTGTTTTATGGCAACTTCTTTTATTTGCCACTATGCGCCTGCACTCAATTATTTCTCAGATGCTTTTTCCTTTTGTCAAGCAGATAGAATTATATTTAACATGTATATAATTTGATTTTGTTTCTCTGTTGTCAGGCAGAAGACTGCCTGCCTCCACCTTAATTTAGCCGAGAATGACCTAAATCAGGATGTCTCTGGGAAGGTCCTGATTGAGATTAGCCACAGGGAGTCTAGCCAAATCCCTGATCAAGTTGCTTGGCACAGAATTATTGATTGGTGAAATCTCCAGTGTTTCTTGGTGTTGACTGAGTTAATTCCTTACACCTGTTAAAAAAATCCCACCTCTACTAAGGGTCACTTCCTCTGTTTAAATCTGAAACAAAGTCTGTTGTATGCTCGTTCCATCTGGGATTCTCAGGCAGGACTGGTGTTGAAAAGCACTGCAGTGTATGCAGTGGGTACAGAGGCTTCTGGGAGCCAGAAACAGTCTGGCAGAGTTAGCAGCAAGTGGACCTTTCTGAGAGCCAAATTTCAGGCAACTTACAGTGAATGCCAAGGTGTGACACCCGAGGCTGAGACTGGGTACTGGCTGGCCTTTCTGAGTGGTGGGAATGCCTGGTTATGCTTCTTGATAGGAATGTCACTTTTTCTCCTTTCTCCTTCCCTTCAAAGGGAAGGAGGAGATGGGAAGGGAGAGAGACCTGCAGACCTGCTTTAAGGTTGGTGAAGGTCCTCCCCCTAACGCAGGTGGAGAACAAGTGTTTGAACCTGGGTCCTTGCTTGTGGTAATGTGTACTCTAATGGGCATACTACCGTGCAGACCCCCCTTTGATTTAATTTTTTTTTTCAACTATACATTTAATGCAAATTGAGCTTCTTCTGAGATGTTTCCAAATACTTTATTTTTTATTATCGTTATTGGATAGTGACAGCCAGAAATCTGGGGAGGGGAAATAGAGAGGGAGACAGACAGACACCTGCAGCACTACTTCACCACTCAAGAAGCTTGCTTCTGAAGGTGGGGACCGGGGATTTGAACCTGGATCCTTGTGCACTGTAATGCGCACTCACCCAGGTGTGCCACCACCTGGCTCCACACCTGAGATGTTTCATAAAGTAGAGAAGGCACACCAGATGTTGAAGATTTAGAATGAGAAGGGTTGAGTGCACATGTTACAAAGCTCAAGGACCCAGGTTTGAGCCCCCAGTCCCACCTGCAGGGGAAAAGCTTTGCAAGTGATAAAGCAGTGCTGTAGGTATCTCTCTGTTTCTCTCCCTTTCTGCCACCCCCTTCCCTCTCAAATTCTGGCTGTCTCTATCCAATAAAGATTTTTTAAAAATTAAAAAAAAAAGATTTAAAATGAGAAAATTGGAGCTGAGGAAGACAGCATAATGGTTATGTAAAAAGATTTTTATGGGAGTCAGGCGGTATTGCAGCAGGTTGAGTGCACGTGGCACAAAGCGCAAGGACCCGAGTAAGGATCCGGGTTCAAGCCCCTGACGCCCCATCTACAGGGGAGTCGCTTTGCAAGCGGTGAAGCAGGTCTGCAGGTGTCTATCTTTCTCTCGCCTCCTCTGTCTTCCCCTCCTCCCTCCATTTCTCTCTGTCCTATCCAACAACAACGATATCAACAACAATAAAACAAGGGCAACAAAAGGAATAAATAAATATTTAAAAAGAGTGGCTGGGCAGTAGCACAGTGGGTTAAGCACAGGTGGCGCAAAGCACAAGGACGGCATAAAGATCCTGGTTCCAGCCCCTAGCTCCCCACCTGCAGGGGATTTGCTTCACAAACGGGAAGCAGGTCTGCAGGTGTCTTTCTTTCTCTCTGTCTTCCCCTCCTCTCTCGTTTGCTCTCTGTCCTATCCAACAGCAACAATGGCTCTAACAATAACAACTACAACAAGGGCAACAAAACGGGAAAAATAGCCTCCAGGAGCAGTGGATTCGTAGTGCTGGCACCAAGCCCCAGTGATAACCCTGGAGTTAAAAAAAAATTATGCTTCAGGTTCTGAGGTCCTAGGTTCAATCCCTAGCCAGAACTGAGCAGTGTTCTGCTGTGTGTGTGTGTGTGTGTGTGTGTGTGTGTGTACGCGTGCGTGTGCATGTGTCTCACTCTATCTCTTTCTCATTAAAATAAAAACAACTAAAGTTTAGGGAGTCCAGCAGTAGCGCAGTGGGTTAAGTGCAGGTGGTGCAAAGCGGAAGGACCAGCCTAAGGTTCCCGGTTTGAGCCCCCAGCTCCCCACCAGCAGGGGAGTCACTTCACAAGCAGTGAAGCAGGTTTGCAGGTCTCTTTCTCTCTCTCCCCCTCTCTGTCTTCCCCTCCTCTCTCCATCTCTCTGTCCTATCTGACAACGACAACAACAATAACTGCAACAGTAAGAAAACAAGGGCAACAAAAGGGAAAAAATAAATATTAAAAAAAACTTTAAAAAAGAGTGAAAAAATGTAAATTACCTTGTAGTGTTTGCATTGATAATATGTTAGAACTGGCTAAGAAAATACATTCATTTTGAATGTAGCTACTGGGAAGTTTTCCTATGATTCACTTATACAGGATAGTGCTAATTAAAGTCTTGTCTCTAGTGGTCCAGCATGAGCTTAAGAGTTGTCTAGGGCAGTGTTTTGTATGGTGTTTGTTTTGCTTAGTTTTTTTTTTCTATACTTTTACTACTTTTTTTCCCCCACCCACTTAATCATTTCTTTTTCCAGTTAAGACTTGCATTTATGGGGTGCACAGTGGTGGACCGAGTAGAGCCTGCATGCTGCCCTGAGCACCTGGGCTCAAGCCCCCAGTCCCTGCCTGCGGGGGGATATTTCACAAGCAGTGAAGCAGGGCTTCAGGTGTCTTTCTTTCCCCTTTCCCTCTGGATATTCTGTCTCTATACAAAAAATAAATTTAGGGGCCGGGTGGTGGCGCACCTGGTTGAGCGCACATGTTGCAATGTGCAAGGACCCAGGTTCAAGCCCCTGGTCCCCACCTGCAGGGGGAAAGCTTTGCGAGTGGTAAAGCAGGGTTGCAGGTGTCTTTTCTGTCTCTTTCCCTCTCTGTCTCTCCCTTCCGCTCGACTTCTGACTGTCTCTATCCAATAAATAAATAAATTTTAAAAAATCATATTTAGAAGTTTATAAAAATTGCAAAATTGTACAGTTTTCCGATCCTTTCCCCCAGGCAACCCAATCTGTTAATATTTCTCCTCTTCAGCATTGGCTTCACCAGTCATTCTAATGAGTTGATTGCTTTTTACTAGAGCCCTCAGCTCTGGCTTATGTGAGAGCTGGGGATTGACCCTGATGCCTCTGAGCATCAAGCATGAAGGTCTTTGGTGTGATCACTATGCTACCATCCAGCCTCTTCTATTTTATACTGAACTCTTTTTTTTTTTTTTTTTTTACTTTTTTAAAAAAAAATATTTATTTATAGAGAGTAGTCCAGGAGGTGGCACAATGGATAAAGTGTTGGAACTCTTCAAGAATGAGATCCTGAGTTCAGTCTCTGGCAGCACATACACCAGAGTGATGTCTGGTTCTTTCTCACCTCCTATCCCTCTCATTAATATATAAATAAAACATTAAATTTGTTTATTTATTATTTGTTTGTTTATTTAGAGAGAGATGGACCAGAACACTGCTCAGCTCTGGCTTATGGTGGTACTGGGGATTGAACTTGGGGCCTCAGAACCTCAGGCATGAGTCTTTTTACATAATCGTTGTGCTGCATGCCCAGCCTTTAATACTGATTTAAAAAATTTTTTATTATCTTTATTAAAGACAGAGAAATTGAGAGGAAGGGGAAGATAGACGGAGAGACATCTGTAGCACTGCTTCACCACTTGCAAAGCTTTCTACCTGCAGGTGGGGGCTGGGGGCTCGAACCAGGGTCCTTGTGCATTGTAACATGTGCTCAACCAGGTGCACCTCCACACAGCCCCCCTTAAACTAAATTCTGTGGTAATAAATTGCATGCATCGTGCCCTTTTAGCCCTGAAAACTTTAGTCTGTATTTATTTAGAAACAGCGTACAGTCGGGAGTTGGGCGGTAGTGCAGTGGGTTAAGTGCACGTGGCGCAAAGGACCGATGTAAGAATTCCGGTTTGAGCCCCCGGTTCCCTACCTGCAGGGGAGTCACTTCACAGGTGGTGAAGCATGTCTGCAGGTGTCTGTTTTTCTCTCCCCCTGTCTACCCCTCCTCTCTCCATTTCTCTGTGTCCTGTCCAACAATGACATCATCATCAACAACAATAATAACTACAACAACAATAAAAAAAAAAAACAAGGGCAAGGAAAGGGGAAAAAACTAAAAAAAAAAAAAGCATACAATTATCAACACAACGGAAATTTAATATTGACACAATTCTTTGATCACCTTTACTCTCTGTATCCTTGTTTGTCAGTTGACCCAATAATGCCCTTTCTAGTTTAAAAACATGGTTAACTTTAGCACTCAAGAGCTTCAGAATTCTTGGCAGTAATATGTGAAGGGTGATTAATCTTTTTCCAAATGTAAAACTCAGACTTTAACTTATTTGATACTGTTTTGACTTTGGAAAATCAAAACTTAAAAAAAAAACAAAACCTCAAGATTCTCTGAGGATGTTATTCACTCTTATTGAATGCTCAGACTTTGACATTTTCTTTTTTTAAAAAAAAAATTTTATTTATTCCCCTTTTGTTGCCCTTGTTTTTTATTATTGTATTTTTATTATTGGTGGTGGTGTTATTGGATAGGACAGAGAGAAATGGAAAGAGGAGGGGAAGACAGAGACGGGGAGAGAAAGACATCTGCAGACCTGCTTCACCGCCTGTGGGACTCCCCTGCAGGTGGGGATCCTGAGGACTCAAACTAGGATCCTTCCGCCGGTCCTTGCCCGTTTCCCTACTTTTAGAAATGGTAGAGAGGCCAGGAGATAGCTCGCCTAGTAGAGCCCACATTTGGCCATGTGCAACAACCTGTGTTCTTGTATACCGGTATAGATAGCCCTGGTAGCAGTTAAAGATTGTAGAGGAGAGGTGATTTACCTGACCGGGCACATTCCTTACCATATATGAAGTCCTGGATTTGAGCCCTGGGCATCACAATGCCAAAGAAGATTCTTGTGGTGGAGCAGTACTGTGATGTCTTTCCCTTTCTCCTTCTCTGTCTGAAAGAAAAAGAATGAAAAAAAAATCGATCTGGTTGGTGTATTGCACCAAAGTAGAAGACTCTGGGATGGGTGGGAGTGGGGGAAGGGTTCAGGTCCTGGAACAGGGTGGCAGAGGACCCTAGTGGAGGTTGTATGGTTATGTGGAAAATCGGGCAATGTTAAGTGTGTACAAACTATTGTATTTTACTGTTGACTGTAAACCATTAATCCCCATATAAAGAAATTAAAAAAAAAATTGGCCTGGTAATGGTGAGAGCCTGCATTTTTAACACAGATAAACTGTAAGAATTTAAAAATAATCTAGGCATTTTTTTTTTTTCCAAGGAAGGTCTTGCAGTCAGCATTTGGCATTTGCCCTTGCGGGATATGTACACACATTTTATAAAACTGGCATATTAAAACTACTGCATATTGTGCTTTGAACCATGAGCTCACCAAATCCTTTTAAAAGTATATTTTATGGGAGTCTGGCAGTAGCGCAGCAGGTTAAGCGCACATGGCGCAAAGCACAAGGACTGGCATAAGGATCCCGGTTCGAGCCCCCAGCTCCCCACCTGCAGGGGAGTCGCTTCACAGGTGGTGAGGTAGGTCTGCAGGTGTTTATCTTTCTCTCCCCATCTCTGTCTTCCCCTCTCTCCATTTCTCTCTATCCTATCCAGCAACAACGACATCAATAACTACAATAAAACAACAAGGGTAACAAAAGGGAATAAATAAAAAAAATATTTTTAAAAAAGTATATTTTACAACAACAATAAAATAACAAGGGCAACAAAAGGGAAAATAAATAAGTATTTTAAAGTATCTTTTACTTATTTAATTTTTTATTAGTGATTTTATACAGATTTACAAAATTATAAGATAATGAGGTTATAGTTCCATGCCTTTCCCCACCACCAGAGTTCTGTGTCCCCATTCCTTCCACTGCAAATTGCATTAGTTCTCCCATGAGCACAGCTATGGGTTGATTATTGTTTTCTTTCTTTTTTTTTAAAATTAATTTATTTTACCAGAGCACTGATCAGCTCTGGCTTATGATGGTGCAGGAGATTGAACCTGGGACTTCAGAGCCTCAGGCATGAGAGTCTCTTTGTATAACCATTATGCTGTCTACCCCCACCCATATTTATTATGGTGATGCTGGGGATTGAATGTGGGGCTTGGAGCCTCAAGCATGACAGTCTTGCAGACGCGGCAGGGTGGTGGCACACCTGGTTGAGCACACATGTGACCATGCACTAGACTCAGCTTCAGGCACCCTGTCCCCACCTGCAGGGGGAAAGTTTTCCAAGTGGTGAAGCAGGATTACAGGTATCTCTCTGTCTCTCTCCTTCTTCCTCTGGCTGTCCCCCCCAACCCCCCTGCATCCTATTGGTTGCAGAATGGCTGCTGCAGTTCCAGTGGTTGATGAAGCTGGTACATACAGCCTATTAATATTAATATTTATTTATTTTCCCTTTTGTTGCCCTTGTGTTTTTCATTGTGTTTTTCATAGTTATTGATGTTGTTATTGATGTCCTAGGACAGAGAGAAATGGAGAGAGGAGGGGAAGACAGAGAGGAGGAGAGAAAGACAGACACCGGCATACCTGCTTCACTGCTTGTGAAGCGACTCCCCTGCAGGTGGGGAGCCGGGGGCTGGAACCAGGATCCTTACACAGGTCCTTGCACTTTGCGCCACCTGCGCTAAACCCACAGCGCTGCCACCTGACTCCCCATGCAGCGTATTATTTTGAATTACCCCCAAATGAATTACTGAAAGAAATTTTCTGCTGGGTTATGTAAGTGTTGGTATAAACCTTTGTACAGTGTCTATAGTCTATAGTTTCTGTGGAGGGGCCCTCCCAAGAGCAAATTCGAGATAGCCCATAATCCAATTTTTGTAAGTTGTGTCTTGGTGAGATAAACTAGATTACATTGTTGCTTAATTAAATTCAGTCTAGTGGACGTACCTTGATTTATGGTCTAAGATGGAAAGAGAACCATGTAGGCTCATTCAAATGGAAAAGGTTTCCGACCTTTCTGTGGAGGAGGGCCGATCCTTTTGCCGAGAGCATTTTTCTTACATAAATATTTTGAACGGGGATGGGAGGGGGCCTACCTGGTAGAGTGTTAAAAATGCTCAAGATGGGGCCGATAGTGGTGCATAAGGACCCGAATTTGGTCCACCACTAGGGCAGGGGATGCTGTCAAGAAAGTTTGTCCTGGGAGTCGGGCTGTAGCGCAGTGGGTTAAGCGCAGGTGGCGCAAAGCACAAGGACCGGCATAAGGATCCCGGTTCGAACCCCGGCTCCCCACCTGCAGGGGAGTCGCTTCACAGGCGGTGCAGCAGGTCTTCAGGTGTCTTTCTCTCCTCCTCTCTGTCTTCCCCATCTCTCTCCATTTCTCTCTGTCCTATCCAACAACGACAGCAACAATAATAACTACAAAAACAACAACAAGGGCAACAAAAGGGAATAAATAAATAAATATTTTTTAAAAATCTTAAAAAAAAAAAAAAAGTTTGTCCTGCCACAGAAAGGGTGGGGGGAAGAGGAGAAAATGATCTGAGTTTGAGCTTCCTTTTCCTAACCCTGCAGGGTGAAATAAGTGCTTCAGGTGCATCTCTCTCTCTCTCTCTCTCTCTCTCTCTCCCCCTCTCTCCCTCTCCCCCCTCTTCTTTCCCTTCCTCTCCCCCTCTCTCCCCCCACACTCCTCATAATTTTTCTGTACCGTATAAAAAAAATAAATCAAGCTCAAGGACCTGGGTTTCAAGCTCCTTAGTCCCCATCAGTGAAGCAGTGCTGCAAGTCTCTTTTTCTCCTCCTTCCTGTCTCCCTCTCCCCTCTTAATTTCTCTTTGTCTCTATCAAATATATAAGTAAATAAAATTTTTTTTCAAGGTAGATATTTTGAAGCCTTTTTATTTTCAGGTGAAATCATATAAAGCACCAGTGAGAGCTATTATTAAAGCATGACTTTTCATTTTCATCCTGTTTATTTAACCATGGTCACATGGTTGTGTGTTAGGTGCTAAATAGTGCAACAGTGAAAACAAATAGGCAGTGCTCTTTTATTTCTCTAAATGTTTGTAAGTGCTTGCATGTGATCACTAGTCTCACTCCCCCCCCCCCCCAGAGGTTTTCCTTGAATACACTTGGGATTCTCTGCTTCAAATGCTCCCCTAGGTGATAATGTGCAAGCAAAGAAAAAACAAAACTAGCAAACCAACTCTTCTCCCCTTACTCATTCATGTGCCTTTGTGTATGTCTCTAAGCTGTCTCAAGTTAGCTAGTCTTGTCTTCCCCTAAAAAGGGAATTGAGGGCTGGGGAGACTATATAATGACTCTCCAAAAGGCACTCATGTCTGAGACTCTGAGGTCCCAGGTTCAGTCCCCCGCATCACTATAAGCCAGAGCTGGTCTCCTCCTATCTCCATTTCTTCTCTCTGTCCTATCTAATAACGATGACACCAATAACAACAATAACTGCAAAACAGTAATAATAATAAAAAAGCAACAAGGGCAACAAAAGGGAAAATAAATATAAAAATTTTAATTTGCAAATGCTATTGTAAACAGCATATTTACTTAATTTCTGCCAGGCCCTGTACAACTCTGGTGGTGCTGAGGACTGAACCTAGGCTCCCAGAACCCCAGGCATGAAAGCTGTTTTGCATAACCATTATGCTGTCTGCCCATCCCTCTCTTTAACATTTTGCCTGTTGTTTTGTTGTGGTTGTAGAAATGATAATTAATATTTTAAAATTAACCTTATATCCAGCTATCTTGTTAAATACTGTGTACCAATTCTAGTGCTATACCTGTAATTGATACTATCTTTTCCCTCCTTACTTGGGAATTATATTTATCAGTGAAACTGCTTTTGTGGTAAGGTTTCCATTTATGAATTCAGCTTATATATTAGTTGTAAGATTTCAAATTGTAGTCTAATAATTGTTTCCCCCCCTCTTTATAGATTATTATTATTATTATATTATTTTTTTTTTTACTGTTCAGCTCTGGCTTATGGTTTTGTGGGGGATTGAACTTGGGGCTTTGGAGCCTTAGGCATGAGTCTCTTTGCATAACCATTATGCTATCTACCTCTGCCTGACTTTTTTTTTTAATTATCTTTATTGACAGCCAGAAATTGAGAGGAAGGGTGGCAGATAAAAAGGGAGACAGATGGCCCAGGAGATAAAACATTGAACTCTGAAGCATGAGATCCTGGGTTCAATCCCTGGCAGCACATGTACCAGAGTGATGTCTGGTTCTCTTTCTCTTCCTATCCCTCTCATTAATAAATTTGAAAAAAGAGAGAGAGAGAGACACCTGTAGTACTGCTTTTTTGCTGGGGCTCAGTGCTTGCACCATGAATCCACTGCTCCTGGAGGCCATTATTTCCCCCTTTTGTTGCCCTTGTTGTTGTAGCCTTGTTGTGGTTATTATTGTTGTTGGACAGGACAGAGAGAAATGGAGAGAGGAGGGGAAGACACAGACACCTACAGACCTGCTTCACCGCCTGTGAAGCAACTCCCCTGCAGGAGGGGAGCCAGGGGCTCGAACCGGGATCCTTCTGAGGGTCCTTGCACTTTTTGCCACGTGCGCTTAACCCGCGATGCTACCGCTCAACCCCCCACCTACAGTACTGCTTTACCCCTTATGAAGTGTCTCCTTACAGGTGGGGACAAGGGCTTGAACCTGGGTCCTTGTGCATTGTAATGTGTACTCAATCAGGTGTGCCACCATTTGGCCCCTTTAAGTTTCTTTTAGTAATTTCACTTAACTTTTTTTTATTTTTATTTTTTTATTGTTGTAGTTATTGTTGTTTTTGATATCATCGTCGTTGGATAGGACAGAGAGAAGTGGAGAGGAGGGGAAGACAGAGATGGGGAGAGAAAGATAGACACCTGCAGGCCTGCTTCACCACCCATGAAGCCACTCCCCTGCAGGTGGGGAGCCGGGGCTCAAGCTGGGATGCTTACACCGGTCCTTGTGCTTTGCACTGGTGCGCTTACCCCACTGCACTAGTTTTTTGTTTTTAATTATTATTTGATAGGATAGAGAGAAATTGGGGGGCAGGAAGGAGAAGAGGTGGAGAGAGAGAAAGACGTCTGCAGAGCTGTTTCACCCATAGCCAGTGAAACTTCTCCCCTAGAGGTGAGGAGTGGGGGCTTGAACCCAGGTCCTTGCACTTGTAATGTTTGCGGTCAACCAGGTACTCCACTGCCTAGCCCCCACTGTTAGCTTAAAACACTGTTTTAATATTATATTTATGTATTTCTTTTCACTAGAGCAGTGCTTAGCTCTGACTTATGGTGCTATTGGGGACTGAACCCTGGAGCTCAGAGCCTCAGGCTTGAAAGTGGTTTGTATAAGCATTGTGCTGTCTCCCCAGCCCATTAACTTTTTAAAAAATGTTTTATTTATTTTGGCTAGAGACAAAAATTGAGGGGGGTAGATTAAAAGGGAGAGAGACACCTGCAGCACTGTTTCACCACCTGTGAAGCTTACCCCCACAGTTGGGGACTGGGGGCTTGAACCTGGGTCCTTGCTCATTGTAATGTGTGCACTCAACCCGGGTGCACTAGCAGCCAGCCCCGTCAACTTTTTTTCTAAAGCAGAGTAAGAAGTGTGTTTTGTTTTGGTTTACCAGAGCACTGTTCAACTCTGGCTTATAATGGTGGAGACTGAATTTGCAACCCGAGTCCTTAGCACACTATAACTCATGCTCTTCACCAGGTGAGCCACTGCCTGGTCCTTTTCTCTTTAAATTCTTTGGAAATTTAGCATCTCTTCTCCTTCCGGAGATGCTGAGAGATTCTGAAGAGAATAGCTGTCGTGGTTTTGACAGCATTGAAGGACTAAAGGGAAAAGGATTGGAGTGAAAGGCTGAAGGAAGAGAGGAAGTCTCTTTGGAGTATGTAAAGGTTTGGCATTGCTACCCCTGAAGCAGGGTGACCCTGGAAGAGTAATCTAGAAATTGACAGCCCTTCACAGAGACTGCAGCTCAGCACCCAATTATCTCAGAGTTCCACGAGATGAGAGTGAGCTCCTGGGCTGCTGTGTCTTCAAGCTGGAGGCAAATGAGATGCTCCCTGAAGCATAACATTAGCCTCCGCCTCGAATTAATCTATAAGCATTAGTGTAAATAAAATGCCTGGCACACAATCAAAAGTAATTTAACAAGCAAGGAGATGAGATGAGATAACAGAAGTGAAAACCAGCAAGGCCAGCAAATAGCTCACTTGGATAGTGCATTGTTTTGCATGTGTGTGATCCATGCTTTAACCCTATTCCCATTACACTGAAGCAGCCCCTATCTCTCTCTGTCTGTCTTCTTTCTGTCTCTAAAAGAAAAAAATGGAAAGAAAACCAGTTGAAACAGTAGGAAAAAGAACATACATTTTGTGTGTGTGTGTGTGTGGGGGGGGTCTCAGACATTGGACTTAGCAGACATAGATTTTGCGTATACTTAAAATGTTTCAAGTCAAAAATCAAGAATTTGGGCTGTGATCTAGAAATAATTTAAAACCCTAATTTTAGATGATAGAACTGGAACCCCCAGTAACCAGAATAAGAATCCAATCTATGACCCTCACGGTAGATTCAACACAGACAGAGAAATCATAAATAAGCCAAAATGGGTCAAACAAATCTACCAAAAGAGGTACACAAGAGAGACGAAGAGGATACAATGACAGTGTCTAAGATATTTTGTCTTTGGTGTCCCAGAGAGGAGAGATTTAGGAATAATATTTGAATAAATAAATACTTAAATTTTTTTTTTTTTTTGATGAGCTAGAAGAAAGTGTATCAACATCCTAGCAAAGGTGATGCTGGGGGTTGAACTTGGAACCTCATGCTTTATTCACTACCTCCCAGGCTGCAACAGTCAAGTATTCTCTCTCTCTCTCTCTCTCTCTCTCCCTCTCTCTCTCTCTCTCTCTCTCTCTCTCTCTCTCTCTCTCCCTCTCTCCCCTCCCTCCTTTCACTCAGTGGTGCGGAGATTGAACTTGAGCACTGTCGTATCTCACACGTGGAAGTCTTTTGGCATAACCATTTTACTATCTCCCCAGCTCCAGTCAAATACATTTTGAATATCAAGTCTCAGATTCAAGGAGCTATACATACTGTATACATTTTTTAAAAATCTACACTTGGGAGTCAGGTGGTAGCTCAGTGGGTTAAGTGCACATGGTGCAAAAGCGCGAGGACTGGCGTAAGGATCCTGGTTTGAGCCCCCGGCTTCCCACCTGTACGGGAGTCGCTTCACAAGCAGGTGTGCAGGTGTCTATCTTTCTCTCCCCCCTCTGTCTTCCCTCCTCTCTCCATTTCTCCCTGTCCTTTCCAACAATGATGACATCAACAACAACAACAATAACTACAACAATAAAACAACAAGGGCAATAAAAGGGAATAAATAAATCTACACTTAGCTATGTGGCAGTAAAAATAGTTTTTAGAAAGGCATATCATATACTTGGAACAAAGCTTAAAAACAGATCTGATCTAAAAAAAAACACACATTAATTACTATGAGGCCAGGCAGTGGTGCACTTGATTAAGTACACATATTAAAGTGTACAAGGACCCAGGTTCAAGTCCCTGTCCCCACCTGCAGAGGGAAAGTTTTATGAGTTGGTGAAGCAGGGCTGCAGGTGTCTCTCTTTCCCTCGCTGTCTCCTCTTCTCCTCTCAATTTCTCTTTCTCTATCGATAATAAATAAAAACATTAAAAAATATAGGGAGTCAGGTGTTAGCGCAGTGGGTTAAGCATGTGGCCCGAAGCGCAAGGACCAGCCTAAGGATCCTGGTTCGAGCCCCCAGCTCCCCACCTGCAGGGTAGCCGCTTCACAAGCGGTGAAGCAGATCTGCAGGTGTCTATCTTTCTCTCCCCCTCTCTATCTTCCCCTCCTCTCTCCATTTCTCTCTGTCCTATCTAACAATGACATCAATAGCAACAACAGTAATAACTACAACAACAATAAAAAAAACAAAGACAACAAAAGGGAAAATAAATAAAAAAAATATAAAAAATTAAAATATATATATATACATATAAAAAAAAGAATCACACATTACCTCCAAATTAGCAACAACTTCACTGACAGCTAATTCTAGTGAACTTGGTGGTGGTATTCAATCAATATCAAGATACTGATAGCACTAAATATCAGGAGTGGAGATCTTTATTCTAAAGGGCTCTAGAAGGTGAAAAATGATCCCAGGAAGATAAAATACAAGAAGCATGAAGAGTAACAAGGTGAATAAACACATACGTCTAAACAGAAGCTCTCATTCAATGGCAAGCCTGAATCACTTAAGGATCTTTTTTTTTTTTTTTTTTTTTAAGATTTTATTTATTTATTTATGAGAAAGATAGGAGGAGAAAGAACCAGACATCACTCTGGCACATGTGCTGCCGGGGATCGAACTCGGGACCTCATACTTGAGAGTCTAAAGCTTTATCACTGTGCCACCTCCCAGACCACAAGGATCGTTCTTTAAAATATTTTTTATTTGTTATTTATCGCATAGAGATAGATTTTGAGAGGGAAGGGGGAGCCAGAGAGGGAAAGAAAAAGACATAGCACCGCTTCTCTGCTCAAGAAGCTTTCCGCCTATTGGTGGGGACCAGGGCTTTAACCTGGGGCCTTCCACACTATCACGTGTGATCTCAACTGCTTGTGCCACCACCCAGCTCCAGGAGTTTTTAAGATGCCAGTGCCTAACTCCTTCCTCTCAAGAGACCTTAGAGAATTTGTCTGATTGGAGTCTAGGCATCTGTGTTTTGTAAAAGGTCCTCAGATATCACTGATCTAAATTAACTTACTTATAGAAAATGAAACTCTATTATGTCTTCTGGGGTTTAAGATGAAACCAACACATATAACAATAATAGCCAAATTGTTGACCAGGGGTTATGCAGAATCAAAATATCATAAGGTGGTTCTTTTTTTACCAAGGAGATAAAAGTACAAATGAATGTTAAGGCGTTGATAAGTGAAAGATACTCAACTCTCTAGAGCGACCATTAAAGTGCATTAAAATACTACCTGGATTTGTTCTAAAGGAGTAAGTGGTGGTCCAGAAGGTGGTGCAGTGGACTCTCAAGCATGAGATCCTGAGTTCAATCCCCGCATACCAGACATGTAACAGAGTGATGTCTGCTTTCTCTCATCCTATCTTTCTCATTAATAAATAGATAAAATCTTTACAAAAAAAAGTAGAAGTAGACAAATAAAAACTTCCAAAGAGAGAAAAGAAACATTAAGCCGCAAAATGAACAAAAAGCACAAAATGAGAAGATAAAAGAAAGCCAAATAGATTAAATATAAATTAAACTGGACTAACTGCCAGTTAAAAATGATTCCAGGAGATGGTCCAGTTTTATTCATCTGCAGGTGACTAAATAGTTTTCCCGGCAATAGTTATTGAAAAATCTGTCCATTTCTCAGTTGAGTAATTTTGTCAGAAGTCACCTGGCCATATTCAAGAGTTTATTTCTGAGCTCTCGAACCTACAGGTCTGTATTTATGTCATTACCAGTTTTGGTTTTGTAGTTTTCTGTAACCAGTTTGGAAATCAGGAACAACAAGGCTTTTATATATATATATATATATATTTTTTTTTTCCCTTTTATTGCCCTTGTTGTTTTATTGTTGTAGTTAATTATTGTTGTTATTGATGTCATTGTTGTTGGATATGACAGAGAAATGGAGAGAGGAGGGGAAGACAGAGCAGGGGAGAAAGCTAGACACCTGCAGACCTGCTTCACCACCTGTGAAGCGACTCCTCTGCAGGTGGGGAGTCGGGGGCTCGAACCGGGATCCTTACTCCTGTCTGATTGCTTTGCGCCACATGCGCTTAACCCGCTGAGCTACTGCCCGACTCCCAGCAAGTCTTTTTTTTTTTTTTTTTTTTTAACATTGTTCTTTTTCAAGATTGTGCGGTTCCATTATGGATCTGATTGTGAATCTCAGGATGGCCTTTCAAAAATTTCGGACAGATTTTGATGGGAGAATTGCTTTCAATCAATAGATTGCCTTAAGTGCTGGTGTCATCAGTGTTAAATCTTCCAAATGCCATAAGTCTGGCGATAAATTATTGTAATCAAATTGCTCAGAGTTGACAGCATACAATTTTAGTTTACGTTGATGACTTTAGGGTGTTAGGTGTTGGGATTTCATGCATTTTGAAGCAACTGTCATCTCTCCTAGCTAGCTGTGATGTCTATCCCATAACCTGAAGTGCAGATGGAAAATCCTGCAGTGTGAAGCCAGGCCGTGGTCTGAACTTGAGTTTTTTTGTCTTTTGGTTTTGTTTTTCCTCCAGGGTTATTGCTGGGCTCGGTGCCTGCACCATGAATCCACCGCTCCTGGAGGCTATTTCCCCCCTTTTGTTGCCCTTGTTGTTGTAGCCTCGTTGTGGTTTTTATTGCCGTTGTTGATGTTGTTCGTTGTTGGATAAGACAGAGAAATGGAGAGAGGAGGGGAAGACAGAGAGGGGGAGAGAAAGATAGACACCTGCAGACCTGCTTCACCGCCTGTGAAGCGACTCCCCTGCAGGTGGGGAGCCGGGGGCTCGAACCGGGATCCTTATGTGGGTCCTTGCGCCTTGCGCCACATACACTTAACCAACTGCACCACTGTCCGACTCCCTGAACTTGAGTTTTATGTAACTATCACCATGTTGGGCTTCTTAGTATTTTCAGTTTTAGTTAAGCATCACCATTTCCAAATTGCATGGTGTTTCATGTAAAAATTCCTTTCCACTTTTAGAAGTTGGAAGCCCTGACAGTAGGCCTGGTGAAGACACATTTTATAGGACATGGGAGGTATCATAGTGGTTTTTAAAAAAAATTTTAATCTGGGAGGCAGGCGGCAGGCGGCAGGCGGCAGGCGGCAGGCGGCAGGCGGCAGGCGGCAGGCGGCAGGCGGCAGGCGGCAGGCGGCAGGCGGCAGCACAGCGGGTTAAGCGCACGTGGCGCAAAGCGCAAGGACCGGCATAAGGATCCCGGTTCGAGCCCCCGGCTCCCCACCTGCAGGGGAGTCGCTTCACAGGCGGTGAAGCAGGTCTGCAGGTGTCTCTTTCTCTCCCCCTCTGTCTTTCCCTCCTCTCTCCATTTCTCTCTGTCCTGTCCAACAAAGACAACAATAATAATTACAACAATAAAAACAGGGGCAATAAATAAATAAATTAAATTAAAATTTTTAATCTCCTTAATATATTTTTAATATTGTTATTTACTTATTATTGGATAGAGACAGAAATTGAGTGGAGGGGGGAGATAGGGAGGGAGAGAGACAAAGAGGATCCTGTTCTCTGCTTTTCCACGCACGAAGCTTTCCCCATGCTGGTATGAGCCTGAGGCTTGAACCCAGCTCCTTGCTAACTGTAATGTGTGCTCTTAACCAAGTGTGCCACTGCCAAGCCCCCCCGAAACGTTTTTAAAAATTATTTATTTACTATTGATTAGAGACAATGAAAACAGATTGAGGAGGGGAGATAAAGAGGGAAAGCCTTGCTTCCCCACTTGTATAGCTCTCCCTCTCTAGGTGGGGACCAGGGGCTTGAACCTGGGTTCTTGCATATTGTGTGTGCTTACCCAGGTGCTCTACCACCTGGCCTCTGCACAGTGGTTCTACAAAAGACTTTTTTTTTTTTATCTTTATTTATTGGATAGTCTCCAGCCAGAAATGGAGAGGGAAGGGGTGGGTAGAGAGGGAGAGAGACACAGACACCTACAGCACTGCTTCACCACTCTCAAAGCTTTCCCCCTACAGGTGGGGACTGGAGGCTCAAACCTGGGTCCTTTTGCATTGTAACATATACACTCAACCAGGTGCCCCACTTCTTGGTCCCTGCAAAAGACTTTTTTCTTTTTTTAAAGAATTTATTTATTTATTAATGAGAAAGATAGGAGGAGAGGGAGAAAGAACCAGACATCACTCTGGTACATGTGCTACCAGAGATTGAACTCAGGACCTCATGCTTGAGAGTCCAATGCTTTATCCACTGTGCCACCTCCTGGACCACCCTGCAAAAGACTTTAATGTCTGAAGTGGAGGCCCCAGGTCCAATCCCCAGCATCACCATAAGCGAGAGCTGAACGATGGTCTGACAAAAAGCAGCAGCAACAAAATTGTGTGTGTTTATTTCTTTATTTTTGTTAATCTTTTAAAAAATATTTTATTTATTTATTCCCTTTTGTTGTCCCCTTTTTTAAAATTGTTGTAGTTGCTATTGTCGTTGTTGTTGGATAGGATGGAGAAAATTGAGAGAGGAGGGGAAGACAGGAGGAGAGAAAGATAGACACCTACAGACTTGTGAAGCGAGTCCCCTACAGGTGGGGAGCCAGGGACTGGAGCTGGGGGCTTGAACTGGGATCCTTACGCCAGTTCTTGCATGTGTGCTTAACCCACTGTGCTACCGCCCAACTCCCGTATTTATTTATTTTAATTTCTTTCTCCCAGACATTGCATGGGCCAGAATGATCCTCTGGTGTTCTCTCTCTCTCTCTCTGTCTCTCACAAATAAGCAAATCTTTAAAGTCCGTCATTGTAATACAAGGCTGTATGTTTTAGGGGTACAATTTGATATCTTTTTAAAATAATATATTGTTTTTTAAATATTTTGTTTATTAATGAAAGGGAGATAAGGAGAGACAAAGAACCAGATATCACATGTGCTGCTGGGAATTAAACTCAGAACTTCATGCTTGAGTAATAGCTACTGAACTATCTTGCCCTGTACCACATTTCTTGGTTTTTTTATAGCTCTGCAATCCACACAGATAGGTATATACCTTTCCTTCAATAAGTGTTTGTATGCTTTTCAGTATTTTATAAATTAGAACCAGAGCATCATTCTGGCATGTGTTATGTTGGGAACTTTATGCTTAAGAGTCCAGTGCTTTATCCACTGCACTACCTCCCTGCTTGCTCAGTGTTTTTTGTGTCCTAAGGTGGAATTGCTGGATCATATGATCATTCTAATTATAGAATACCCTCACCAGTACTTGTTTCTGGCATTTTGAAGGTTTTATGGGAGGTAAGTGTAGAAGAAAGCAAAGAGACATATAACAGGAAAAGCAAAGGTTTCTTACAGAAATATACCTCATCCTGCATAGGTAGAGTTCAGTGTTGACCGTTCCTGAGACTGAAGTAAGACTTTTGTGTTGTTTTAGGTGATTCTTAGTCTTACATACATTTACAAATGGTTGAAACCATGGGGCCAAATGAATACTGTGTTCATCCTGGCATTAAGCATTAGAAATGAGTTACTGTGGTCCGGGAGGTGGCGCAGTGGTAATGCTTTGGACTCTCAAGCATGAGGTCCCGAGTTCGATCCCCAGCAGCACATGTGCCAGAGTGATGTCTGGTTCTTTCTCTCTCCTCCTATCTTTCTCATAAATAAAGTCTTAAAAAAAAGAAAGAGAGAAATGAGTTACTAAAGTTCTTCCACTGAACCATTTAATGGCTGTTGTCAAGAGACTCCTCAAGGTGAAAGATAAATCATTTTAGAGCAAGTCAACACAGATTGCCCATGTTTGGCCAGGACACTAAGTGACCAGCTAGTGCTCTGCTCGGTTTCTTCCTTTCTTTCTTTCTTTCTTTCTTTCTTTCTTTCTTTCTCTCTCTCTCTCTCTCTCTCTCTCTTTCTAATTTATTTATTCCCTTTTGTTGTCCTTGTTTATTGTTGTAGTTATTATTGTTATTGATGTTTGCTGGAGAGGACAGAGAGAAATGGAGAGAGGAGGGGAAGACAGAGATGAGGAGAGAAAGACAGACACTACAGACCTGCTTCACCGTTTGTGAAGCGACTCCCCTGCAGGTGGGGAGCTGGGGCCTTGAACCGGGTTCTTTAGGCTGGTCCTTGGTGCTTTGCGCCACGTGTGCTTAACCTGCTGCGCTACCACCCAACTCCCTGATTTCTTTCTTTCTTTTTTTTTTTTTTTTTTTTTTTTACAGATTTTATTTATTTATTCATGAGAAATGATAGGAGAGAAAGAACCAACATCACTCTGATATATGTGCTGCCGGGAATTGAACTCAGGACCTCAGGCTTGAGAGTCCAAAGCCCTATCCACTGTGCCACCTTCCAGACCACATCTGCCCGGTTTCTTAACCTGCCAGTCTGAAGGGTTCAAAGTGGCTTAGTTTGTTCTTTGACTTGGAAAGACTAGAAGAAAAAAATGAAGGTCTTTTGTAGATAGAGTATATTGCAGAATATCTCATATCTGTTAGGAATTACCTTAAGGCTTATGCTTAACTATTGAGAGGTCTTTTTGGGGAGTCATGTTAGAGGGAACCAAGGCATTATGTATGTTGACAGAAATGATTTTCTTTTTCTTTTAAATATTTATTCCCTTTTGTTGCCCTTGTTTTTTTATTGTTGCAGTTATTATTGTTATTGGTGTCATTGTTGGATAGGACATAGAGAAATCGAGAGAGGAGGGGAAGACGGGGGTGGGGGTGGGGGGGAGAAAGACAGACATGCAGACCTGCTTCACCACTTGTGAAGCAACTCCCCTGCAGGTGGGGAGCCAGGGGCTCAAACCGGGATCCTTGCAATTTGCACCATGTGCACTTAACCCACTACACTACCACCCGACTCCCAGGAATGATTTTCTTCCAGTGTTTGGATTGACATATAATTTAGAGACTAATCTGATTACTGTTGAAGAACTTTGAATAATCACTTTTAGTTTCTTTTTATTTCTTTTTCTTTTATTTCTTTATTTCTTTATTTATTTTTGCCTCTGTGGCTGCTGTTGGCACTTCTAATCCACTACTCCTGGAATCCATTTTTTCCAGTTTTGATAGGACAGAGAAAAATTGAGAGGGGAGGGAAAGAGAGACACCTACAGACATACTTCGCTGCTTGTGAAGTGTCCCCTCTGCAGATGGAAAGCTGGGGGCTCGAACTGGGATCCTGTGCAGGTCCTTGCATTTAGTACTATGTGTGATTAACTGGGTATGCCACTGCCTGGCCCCTGTCACTTTTTTTTTTTTTTTTAACTAAAATAATAGTGTGGAATTTGCAATCATGGCCATGTTCTCACTTGCTTTTAACTGATTTGCCTTTGTGGTATCTGAATCCAAATTGAAAAGATACACAGTAATTAATTAAACTTGATCTTTCAGTGTCTGGGGAATTATCAAAGGAAGAAACCTTTAGCACAAAAGCATAACAGCTTTATTGCTCCAGGTTAAAAAAAAAAAGAGAGAGATGATTTCCACACCTCCCCCAAGATGGAGACAAGACAGGCAGAGAGTAAGAGTCCACAGCACCAAAGCTCTTTCAGTGCAGTGCAGACTGGGTTTGAACCTGGGTTGCACACATCGCAAAGCAGCACACTACCCAGGTGAGCTATTTTGTTGACCTGCAAAGAGGAATGTAAAACAAAATTATTTAGAAAATGAAAATATTGACAAGACCGTAGGATAAGAGCGGTACAAGTCCACACAATTCCCACCACCAGAACTCCGTATCCCACCCCTTCCCCTGGTAGCTTTTCTATTCTTTATCCCTCTGGGAGTATGGGCCCAGGGTCATTGTGGGTTGCAGAAGATGGAAGGTCTGGCTTCTGTAACTGCTTCCCCGCTGAACATGGGCGTTGGCAGGTTGATCCATACTCCCAGCCTGTGTCACAAAGAGGAATTTTTAAGAACGTCAACTTTTGGTCCAGGAAGTGGTGCAGTGAATAAAGCATAGGATTCTCAAGCATAAGGTCCTGAATTTGATGCCTGGCGTTGCATGTATGTACCAGAGTGATGGTCTATCTGGTTCTCTCTTCTTCCTCTGATTACTGGATAAGTATAATTTAAAAACAAGAGAAAGTCAGTTTTTAGGAAGAAGGCCACCAGTACTGGTATGGAGGCGTTACAGAGTTTTCCAGAAAAGTTAGCTGCAATTGGGAATCAGAGTTCACCGGAGATGTATCTTTGGAAAAATGCCTGCCTTCCTCCTTGCCATGATTAAGGAATTCATTTAGAATGAGTTGGCAGTGAGAATCACTCAGGCATTTACACTTGAAAGAAATACTAATGTTCTTAGAAAAGTGGAGGAAAAAAAGATGCCATTGTTTCTGTGTACTTCACTAAAGTTAAATATCTGAAGTCTCAACCACTCTCCTTTGAAGGAAACACTCCCAAAAGCCTTTATTATTTTAATTAAGATACTTAAATTTATAGTTTGTTTTCTCTATATATATATATATTTTAATATTTATTTTATTTATTCCCTTTTGTTGCCCTTGTTGTTTCATTGTTGTAGTCGTCGTTGTTGGATAGGACAGAGAGAAATGGAGAGAGGAGGGGAAGACAGAGAGAGGGAGAGAAAGATAGACACCTGCAGACCTGCTTCACCACTTGTGAAGCGACTCCCCTGCAGGTGGGGAGCCAGGGGCTCGAACCGGGATCCTTAACGTCCGTCCTTGCGCTTTGCGCCACCTGCATTTAACCTGCTGCGCTACAGCCCGACTCCCTGTTTTCTATATTTTATTTAATTGATTTATTATTTTTACCAGAGCACTGCTCAGTTCTAGCTTGTGGTGTGCAAGACTAAACCTGCGACGTTGGAGCCTCAGGCATCAGAGTCTCTTTTATATAGCTATTAATGGCCACCCAAATATCATTTATTTCTTTTATTTTATATAGAGAGAAAAAATTGGGAAGAGAGAGATAAGAGTGAGAGAGATACCTAT
Source organism: Erinaceus europaeus (assembly GCF_950295315.1). NCBI lineage: Eukaryota > Metazoa > Chordata > Mammalia > Eulipotyphla > Erinaceidae > Erinaceus > Erinaceus europaeus. The sequence continues at coordinate 28,677,364 of NC_080181.1, forward strand.
AACACTACTTCATCACTCATGCAGTTTCCCCCTGTTGGTGGGACTGGGGGAATTGAACCCAGGTCCTCACACATGGTAATTTGTGCCCTTAACTGGAGGTGTCACCACTTAGCCCTAATTTATTTATTTATTTTACTTATTCCCTTTTATTTTCCTTGTTTTATTGTTGTAGTCGTTGTTGGATAGGACAGAGAGAAATGGAGAGAGGAGGGGAGAGAAAGACAGACACCTGCAGACCTGCTTCACCACCTGTGAAGCGACTCCCCTGCAGGTGGGGAGCCGGGGGCTTGAACCAGGATCTTTTAGCTGGTCCTTGCGCTTTGTGCCATGTGCACTTAACCCGCTGTGCTACCGCCAACTCCTCTAACTTAATTTTTTTAACGTGCTTCTGGAGATCAAATCCATGACCCCACTTATTTGTATTATTACAAATAATAATACCCCCCCAACCCATCTTTTTGGGTAAAGTGGCTTAATTTTTAACTGGTACATAGGAGTGTGTGTGTGTGTGTGTGTGTGTGTGTGTGTGTGTGTGTGTGTGTGTGTGTTGGGTCCCTTTTTATGACAGATTTGAGAATCTCTGCTTTTTTAATGTGAATTATTTGTTTACATGATTCCCCCCATACACAAACACACAGCTGCAGGAGTAGATAGCATAATGGTTATGCAGACTCCTCTCTTGCCAGAGGCTCCAAAGTTCCAGGATCAATTCCCTGCATCACCATAAGCCAGAGCTGAGCAGTACTCTGGTAAAGGGGGGCGGGGGGAGAAGAATTAAATTAAATTGTAAAAAAGAACACAAAAATCAGGGAGGAAAGAAAACTTTCATGCCCAAGACTGTAAGGCCCCAGGTTTAATCCCCAGCACCACTATAAGATGCAGCTGAGCAATGCTCTAGTGTCTCTCTCTCTCTCTCTCTCTCTCTCTCTGTCTCTGTCTCTGTCTCTTTCTCCCTCTCCCTCCCCCTCCCCGCTGTCTTTCATTAAAGTAAAATGAAAATAAAAAACAAGAATGATTGAATCAGCAGTCCTGTGTGACAACACACACATTTTTCCTCCTCCTGTCTAATCTGGTTATCCTCAGTGTCTTTGAAAGACTTTTGGATTTTGTCCTTTGCTTATCTTGAAGCCTGAGAGACTTTGTTTCTTTGTTTCAGCCAAGATTCCCTTAATGTGTCTGAGTTTCAAAAACTGAAGGGAGAGAGTGTCTATCCATCCCTTTCCCCCCAATAATTGCATAAAATGAAAATTCTTGGCAATTCACCTACTTATGTAACTCACACTGATCTCAAGGTCCATTTTCCTGCCTAATTTCTGCTCATTATTTTACTTGTTACTTCTTGTGTCTCTTGAATTAGCCTGGGCATTTCTGAGAAGTTTTGGGATTCTTATCTATTTAATTCTTGGCAGCTTGAGCCTTTCCCAGGGAAGCACCTAAGTGCCTTACCCCAATCTGTTGTCTCCAGCACCACCTGGAGCCCTTCACAGGGGGAGAAAGGACGTTGTGTTAAAATGGAGAATCTATAGGTGAATATAAAAACTCTTTCAAGTCTTCCCTCTCCTGGCATACTGTTAACAACATTTAACATAACACTGAATGGTAAAATTAAATACAAGTCATACACACAATTAAATATTTTTCTAACTGACAATTTTAGAAACACACAACTAGGTGAAATTAGTTTGAACACTAGTTCAAACTAATTTCAAACACTAGTTTGAAAATTAGTTTCTACAACCCAGTGTATTTGGTAAGTCCTTGTAGTTCTGTATATATTTTACGTCTGCAGCCACATCTCAATTTGGGTGCCAGTCTTCACTGGAAACACTTGATCATTCATGAAATTTACAGTTGAAAAAAAAAACAGGCTTATATTCTTTTATATATTTTTTTTTTCTTCCTTCTTTCTTTCTTTCTCTCTCTCTCTCTCTTTCTTTCTTTCTTTCTTTCCCAGAGCACTGCTCAGCTCTGGCTTATGGTGGTGCAGGGGATTGAACCTGGGATTTCAGAACCTCAGGCACGAGAGTCTCTTTGCATAACGATTATGCTATCTATCTCTGCCAGTTTATAGTCTTCTCTTGTACCAAACATAACATTAATACAAGTTTTCCAGGGACTCAGTTTCCACGTAAAGCAAGAACATGGCCGTTTAGAACTCATCTGAGTAAAGCCACTCAATCCTCACAGCTCAGGGCTATTAACATTAAATTCAAAGAGCATTGCATAAATTGGAAAGCAAATCAAAATTTGTCACTGTCAGCAAAACATTCTTCAAATAGTCTTGACATTTTTATAGCCCACTTACATAATGCTGCTGCTTTTAATTAAAACCTGCACATTCTAGTTAGCAAATTGGTGAATTATTAATTTGTATAATAGAAGGTTTTAATTTTAATTTTTTTTGCCTCCAGGGTTATTGCTGGTGCTTGGTGCCAGCACTACAGATCCACTGCTCCTGGTGGCCATTTTTTTCCTCCCCACCCCCACCCCTTTTTATTTGACAAGACAGAGAGAAATTGAAACGGGAAGGAGATACAGAGAGGGAGAAAAAGAGACACCTGCAGACCTGCTCTACTGCTTATGAAGCATTCCTCTTACAGATGGGGGCTAGGGGCTCTAACCCAGATACTTGCACAGGTTTTTGTGTTTAATATCAAGTTACAGTGTGCAAAGATCTGGGTTCGAGCCCCTGGCCCCCCCCCTGCAAGGGGAAAGCCGCACAAGTGGTAAATCAGGGCTGCAGGGGTCTCTCTGCCTTTCTCCCTCCCTATCACCCCCTTCCCCCTCGATTTCTGGCTGTCTCTATCCAAATAAATAAAATTTTAAAAAATCTAAAAAAAAAAAAAAGAAAGATAGGTGTTGAAGTATTGGGTTGTTGGAAAAGTCATGATTTTATTTATTTATTCATGAGAAATGATAGGAGAGAGAAAAAAACCAGACATCACTCTGGTACATGTGCTGCTGGGGATTGAACTCGGGACCTCATGAGAGTCCAAAGCCTTATCCACTGTGCCACCTCCCGGACCACAAGTCCTGATGTTTTCTTTATAATTTTGCTTTTGTTTATTTCTTTATTGGGGGATTAATGTTTCACAGTCATCAGTAAATACAATAGTTTGTACATGCATAACATTTCTCAGTTCTCCTCATGCTGTCTTTTTATGCAAAAATGTGCCATGACTTTCTCAGCAACCCAGTGATTCCCCAGGGTTACCATAATACCACACAACCTGGGTGGTGTCCACAGAAACTAGAGGTAGACATTCCCAGAGGTAGAACGTTCAAGCCAAGGCACCAGCATTGCTAGTTTCTGGCAAGTTACTTCTCCTTTCCTTACTGTCACATAGATTTTCCTCTGTATGTAGGAGGAAGGAAGAGTGATTAATCTCTGAGGTCTCCTCCTCCACTTATTTTTTTAAAATTTTTTATTTAAGAAAGGATTAATGAACAAAAACATAAGGTAGGAGGGGTACAACTCCACACAATTCCCACCACCCAATCTCCATATCCCACCCCCTCCCATGATAGCTTTCCCATTCTCTAGCCCTCTGGGAGCATGGACCCAGGGTCATTGAGGGTTGCAGAAGGTAGAAGGTCTGGCTTCTGTAATTGCTTCCCTGCTGAACATGGGTATTGACTGGTCGGTCCATACTCCCAGTCTGCCTCTCTCTTTCCCTAGTAGGGTGAGTCTCTGGGGAAGCTGAGCTCCAGGACATATTGGTGGGGTCTTCAATCCAGGGAAGCCTGGCCAGCATCCTGGTGGCATCTGGAACCTGGTGATTGAAAAGAAAGTTAACATACGAAGCCAAACAATTTGTTGAGCAATCATGGATCCCAAGCTTGGAATAGTGGAGAGGAAGTGTTAGGGAGGTACTCACTGCAAACTCTAGTGTACTTCTGCTTTCAGGTATATATTTTGCAGTAGTTTATGGATACGTGTGAATGTAAGCTCTCTCTCACAGAAACTGGTGTATATCTAGGTTATGGGACTTTGTTAGAAAGTGAACCACCTGAGATGAAATTAGAGTGTACTATAAAAGGAAAGGTCTCACCCGAGTAATGAAGCTGAAGGGTTGTCATTCCACACGTGAAGTCTCTGGACACAGTCTGAGGTGAAGCATGTTGAGGTGGCAATCGTTGCGTTGGTTAGGTTGTGATCGGCGGATGCAATATTATTTGGTTTGGATTGGGAGATGCATACAGGAAAGTGGGCCCTATCCAAGGGTTCCAGGACTGGGGGAAGTAGGGGCTCTATAGTGGAGATGTGAGGTTCCTGCTGTCTTAGGGTTCAAAAAGACAATCGATAGTTAATGTTATCATCACATTATTTGTTAATTGGGTTAACTTTGAAAAGTCCTTTTGTTATGGTTTGCTGTACAGTATCCAGTATCTTGTATATAGCTGTGCTATTGGATGCTTCTAATCTGCTTGGTCTATGCTTTTGAGAGAGTCCGCATATCAAATACACAGCCTATGTATTAAAAAGATTCAGTTTGTGTTTTGAGAAACTTTGAGACATACAATTGATTTTTCCCCCTCATATTAATTAACTACTGATTTATATGTCTACATTTTGCTAGGAGTGTACATAAACACCATTCCCACCACCAAAGGACTGTGACCCATCCCTCCCGCCCACTCCCACCCCCCACTGGCCCAGGAAGCTGCATGTCTACCCCTCACCACTGGGTTTTTACTTTGGTGCCCTACTTACAATTTGATCCGGTCCTGCTTTTAGTTTCCCTTTCAGATCTTCTTAGTCAACTTCTGTTGATGAGTGGGATCATCCCATACTCATCTTTATCTTTCTGACTTAGTTCACTTAACATAATTCCTTCTAGCTCTGTCCAAGATGGGTCAGAGAGGGTGGGTTCATTGTTCTTGATAGCTGCACTCCTCCTCCACTTATAAGGACACCAGTCCCCACTCTTATGACTTCATTCACCTTATGTTCACTTCATCACCTTATGTTCCTCATTCCAAATACACACAGATTGGGGTTCAGGGGCAGGGGGCGGATTTCAACATCTGAATTTAGGATGGTGGTAGAGACTCAAGACTATAGCAGTGATGAAGTATTTGCTTCACTATTTTTAAAAAGTCTACACTTTAAATTTTGTGAAATAACTTCTCAGGTCAAATTTTATTTTATTTTATTTTATTTTATTATTATTTTTAGAGAGTTCATTGCCTTGTTTTTTTTTTTCCCTTTTTTACTTGATAGAACAAACAGAAATTGAGAGAGACACTTGCAATTGCAACACTGCTTTACCACTTGTAAAACTTCCCCCTTGCAAGCGGGGACCAAGGGCTTGAACCTAGGCCCTTGTGCATTGTAACATCTGGGCTCTACCACAATTGCCACTGCCCATCTCCTGGCCTCATAACCAGTGAAACTCAGCACTTATATTTCAGGCACTGCTCTCTGCCATCCCTATGGGGATGGCTTCTTTGTCGTGCTTTGGTGGTTTCACTATCTTGCCGTGGACTTTCTTCCCACTGAATGTTGATGTTTCTTATGGTTCTGTCTTCTTCTTTCACACCACAGTCTTCCCATCCAACCTGCTCTATTCTCTAGGCTTAAAATTCCATCAGTCTGTTAAATTGATCTGCAAACTCCTAATTCCAGCCCAGACTTCCTTCTGGAGTTCCTGGCCTGCATTTTGTGTGTGCTCACTTTATCCACCACCATCCCTTCTGATTTGAGTACATCAACTGCATTACATCTAAGTCTGAAGTTTGTCCATCTCTAATCCCTGTCTTCCCATCCTTCTCCACTTTCTTCAGTTTCTTTGGATACTAGCTCCTCCATTTCCCTTGGTAGGACCGGGAGAGTTGGAACCTTTCTTCACACACCTCATCCATGTCCTGTGGGCATTGGTCCAGTCTTTCCCACTCATAGGTCTCCAGCCTTCTTTCACCACTTTTCTTCTGGATGAATACAGTGACTTCCTGACTGGCCTCTCTGTGTCCACCTAAACAGGTCAGGTCACAGCCCTCCCACCTTGTGAATCACACCCAGCAAGGTCATACTCCTTCCTGTAGGGAGAAGCCCAAGCAGTTTCCTGGGAGCAGAGTTCACCCTGTCCTGCTCCCCAGGGCTGATCCCCCCTCCCCCCATGTGCCTCCCTCTGTTGTGGCTCTTCTTTCCTTACAGGGCACTCAGAGTTTCCGCATCCTTTCATTCATAATGGATGCATCAGGATACTGTGTCTGAGACTGAGCTCCCCAAATGCAGATACTGAGCCTTATTAATATTCATTCACTGGAGCTGCTCTCACAAAGCACCAGCAGTGGAGTGACGTAAGCAACAGCGTTGTCTCACTGTTCCGGAGGTGAGATGTCCAGGACTAACGTATCAGTAGGGCCTTGTTTCCTTTTCCGGAGTCCCTGTTTCTGGTTGGTCCTTGACATTTGATGGTGTAGCTTCCCGTGATACTGTCTGCATGTGGTCTCTCTTTGCCTTGTTCCTTTCTACAAGGAAGCCAGTCAAATTTGCTTTGATGCAACCCTATCCCAGCATGACCTCATTTTAATTAATTACCTCTGCAGTCACATAGTCACATCAAGCTTCTTTCTTTTTTTTTTTTCATTAAATTTTTTTTGTATTATCTTTATTTATTTATTGGATAGAGACAGCCAGAAATTGAGAAGGGAGGGAAAGGAAAGGAGAGAAACAGAGAGACAACCTGCAACACTACTGCACCATTTGCAAAGCCTTCCCCCTGCAGGTGGGGACCAGCAGCTTGAACCTGGGTCCTTGTGCGTTATAACGTGTGCATGCGCTCAGCCAGGTGCACCACCACCTGGCCCCTCAAGCTTATTTCCAATGAAGTGTTTCCCACTGACTGTGCAGCTTCTCCTTTGTGTGATGCTTCCAGGTGGTGATGAGGCCTCAAAGCTGGGTCCACGGTAAAGTGTGCATTCTACCAAGTGGCCTACCCATCTCCAGTGTGAGCGTCCTTCCCCATACCCACAGCTGTGACTCTTGAATGCAGCAAGAGGGTTCCATTTGTTTCTGACGCCCCGTTCCATTTGTTTCTGACGCCCCGTTCAGAAGAGAAGGCTGTTTAGATTTCAGTTCATGTAACATTCAAATAAATCACCTAAAACCAGGGACAGGTGAGAAGCAAGAGGCCACCAAATGCAGAAGGTGGAAAGCTGAGGGGCTGGAGCCAGTAGAGCTGAACAAGCTGAAGCCTAAATGCAGAGAGAGAAGCCAGCTGCTCGGCAGAGCAAAACTTGATGCGAGTGGTCCGGGAGGTGGCCCAGTGGATAAAGTGCTGGACTCTCAAGCGTGAGGTCCTGAGTTCAAGCCCCGGCAGCACATGCACCAGAGTGATGTCTGGTTCTTTCTCTTCTCCTATCTTTCTCATCAATAAATAAATAAAAATCTTTAAAAAAAAAAAACTTGATGCGACTAGGGCTAAGCAGTGACGCAGCTGGCTGAGCGTACATATTAGCATACACAGGACAACCCCAAGCCTCCACCTGTAGAGGGGAAGCTTCACAAGTGGTAAAACAAGCAGTAGGCAGGTGTCTGCCAATCTGACTCTCTCTCTCCTCCTCTCTCCCCTCCCTCCCTCTCCCTGCTTATCTTCCTTCCCTTCTCAATTTCTCTGTCATATCAAATACGTAAATAAATACATTAAAAAAAAAAGCTCCATGTAAAACAGAGTGGGAAACCTAGAACCTCTAAGAGGATGAGACCATTAATAGAGAAATGAGTTGACATGGTCTGGGAGGTACTGCAGTGGATAAGGCATTGAGCTGAAGCATGGGGTCCCTAGTTTGAGCCTCGGAAGTACATGTGCCAGTTGATGTTCTGGTTCTCTTTCTCTTCTTTCTCTCTCATTAATAAATAAAAATTTTAAAAGTATTAGGAAAGAGAGAAAGGGACCACTACTTAAAAGGATTACCTAGGACCGCAGAGGACTGAGCAGTGAAAGTCCCCCTACCTCAAACCCCCCCCCCCAGGTTCTGGCAGCCTGGCACCCCCAAGGCGCTGAAAGCTGTGTGTAGTTCTGCTCCTGGAGAAGTGAATGAAGGTCACTAATCCACAATTCCTTCCGTGTACAGACAACCTCCAATCTGCTTTTTAATGTCACCTTATAAATACTCAACTTTTATATGGCCTAGGATCACCACACCTTTCAAGAACTCCTCAGACAGGAGCAGGAACAACACAGATGTATGAAAAAAGCAACTTGCGGGAGTCGGGCGGTAGCGCAGCGGGTTAAGCGCAGGTGGCACAAAGCACAAGGACCGGCAAAGGATCCCGGTTCGAACCCCCGGCTCCCCACCTGCAGGGGAGTCGCTTCACAGGCAGTGAAGCAGGTCTGCAGGTGTCTATTTTTCTCTCCCCCTCTCTGTCTTCCCCTCCTCTCTCCATTTCTCTCTGTCCTATCCAACAATGACAACAACAATAATAACTACAACAATAAAACAACAAGGGCAACAAAAGGGAATAAATAAATAAAATAAATATTTAAAAAAAAAAGAAAAAAGCAACTTGACATCGCCAGGAACAGAGGAATAACTTCAGATAAAGTTTCTGATCTGACCTCATAGAAAAGAAGGGGTTGTAGTTGCTATAAAATAAGGCATTCAGAGGGCAAGGGGGAAAGGAGTCCTTGGAGCTTAGAAAGGTGATACTAGAAATGTAAAAATCTAGTAGGAGTCTTTCAGAAAAAAAGACAAAGGCATCACAAAAGGTAAGTGGGGGATGAAAAAGGAAGCCCAGGATGCAAGTAAACAGACTTTCAGGAGGAGAACAGAGAAGACACAGGCTGAACATGTCAAAGTTGACACTAAAACCCAAGCCAGGAATGCCAGAAACCCAGACTAAGGCATGTTATGCTGAAATCTCACAACACCAGCAGCTGAGAAAGCCTTAGACTTTGCTTCCACATAGAAAAACAAAACTTAAAAAGACCTGCACAAAGGGCTAGGAATCTGGCTGATCCGAGCAGTGCCATAAGCTAGAAGGCGGTAACTCCAGATCTTCAAGTCAAAGGAAAAATTGTGCCCAGCCAACAATTTAGTGCTTGTTCAAATTACTGATACAGTGTCTACATGAAGTGAGTGATTTACCCTGTTTGGAGCTTCCCATTCACACACCCCGGTTCCCCGGGAGCTGTGGGGGAAATGTGAATCACTACACCAGGCCCATGTAAATCAGGAGAGAGCAAAGTACTGAGGCAGGAAACAGGGACAAAGGTAGACAAAGGAATGCTCGGGACAATTGTGATCAAAGTCCCAGGGTGACCACTGTTGTCTGGCCCTGAGAACAATCAGCACAGATGAATCAGGAAAATGGAGGGCTGTTTTCTGTTAGAGAAAGGGGATCCGAAGCTCCTGGCTTACCCAGTGTAACCAACTGCACCAAACGGAGCTTGACAGAGCATTTTGATAATCTCAGTGTGTTACAGACCAGTACTCACAGAACCAAGCAGATTAAAGGGAAAAGCAATTGCTATGGAAGGGGGAAACAGATGCTCAGGTAAGGTGCTGTAACTATAGTGCACTTTGTTATAGGAATAGCATTAGGAATATTGATTTGATCAACAGATCAAGGGGGAAGTTGGTAGATGAGTTTAGGATATGTTGGTTTAAGAGTTAGTTTTTTTTTTTCCCTCTCTCTCCACCAAACAGGAAGTTTGTAGAAAATGCCTGGACTGGGAAAAATACGGAAATAACTGTTTAGAAATGTAGAGGTGGTGGCCAGGCGGTAGCACAGCGAGTTAAGCACACATGGTGCAAAGCTCAAGGATGGCGTAAGGATCCTGGTTCGAGCCCCCAGCTCCCCACTTGCCCGGGAGGGCTTCACAGGCGGTGAAAGCAGGTCTGCAGGTGTCTCTCTTTCTCTCCCCCTCTCTGTCTTCCCCTACTCTCTTGATTTCTCTCTGTCCTATCCAACAACAATAATAACAATCAACAAGGGCAACAAAAGGGAAAATAAATAAATAAAATCCACTGCTCCTAGAGGCTATTTTTTCCCTTTTGTTTTTTATTGTTGTAGTTATTGTTATTGATGTTATTGTTGTTGGATAGGACAGAGAGATATGGAGAAGAGGAGGGGAAGACAGAGGGAGAGAGAGATAGACACCTGCAGACTTGCTTCACCTTCTGTGAAGCAACTCCCCTGCAGGTGGGGAGCTGGGGGCTTGAACCAGGATCCTTAAGCTGGCCCTTGCGTTTTGCACCACGTGTGCTTAACCCGCTGCGCTATCGCCCGACTCCCAGAGCAGTGGATTTGTAATGCAGGCACTGAGCCCCAGCAATAACCCTGGAGGCAAAAAAAAAAAAGTAGAATAGATGAAAGGATAGGACAGTGTTGTATTTTGTTGGAGGATTCTTTTCTCACCTGAGCCAGTCTCAGCTGGCTTCTCACACTGTACATGGGTTCACACAGGAATGAAAGAACAATCAAGATTGCCATGCTGCACACGTTTCTTGATTCATTTGCCACCCATTACAGATCCACTTGCACGAAGACTAGCACAGTGTGGCGATCACTTCAAACGTGGCCGAGTGGCATTCTGCTACCTGCCCTTGATAGAATGACACAGCTTGAACAAACCCGAGAGCACAGGCCTTAGAACTGGATCATCAGTTGGGTGTAAGTGATTGCCTAGTGCATTCTGGGTGCCAGTTCCAGATAGAGTGATGAGAGAACAGATGTTGCCCCTCCCCTGTCCCAGTGAAAGGAGCCAGACAAAGCAGTGGATGAATGAGGTAGTTCCAGATTGCTGGAGAGAAGCAAAACATCAGGAGTAGACAAAGCTTCAGGAGCACACAGCTGACAGCAAAGACTATTGCACCTTTCACTGTGGGTGCATTTTCTTCTGTGTCTGTACACATAAACACAAACACACATCCCCTACGTCCTTTTTATTCATTCTTTTTACTTGAGCACGCCTCTTGCTGCTCTCCCGTATGTATTCATTTAGTTGTGAGGTGGCTTGAACCGAGGACGGCTCATTAATGGCCAAAGCCGCCAGCAGTCCAGCAGCTTCCCACTCGTTTTATTACTTTATTTTTTTAAATTGCTGATAATTACAATAATGCACATGGGCATGGGTCCCAGACAGGAAGAATTATTGTCTGCAAGCAGATCTGGTGTGGGCTGATAATACAGTCTGTATTTACTTTTAAATTTAAATGCTACATAAATCATAGGAAAGATGCTTTTTTTTTCTTTTGTACTTGCTCTGCACTTAGGGTGGAGTGTGCTCTTATTTTTGTTATTTTCCTAGATGTTTTAATGGATATTCAAAGTTAAAGTGATTTGTTACACCAAGATTGGTTTCTGAATATTTGCTTGCACTTAGTAAACCGACTGTTAAGCAGAATAGCATATGGAAATGTGTACTTTATTTTTTAAATGTGCTATATAATTTTATTAGTGAGGTAATACTGATAATAATAGTGAGGTATTTTTAAATGTGAATTTCCTATCCCTGCCCTATCAAAATAATTTTTGGAACATCATCTTCATATCTGGTTTTAAATAGAGAGATGGGGCAAAGCGCAAGGACCGGTGTAAGGATCTCGGTTCAAGCCCCCGGCTCCCCACCTGCAGGGGAGTCACTTTACAGGAGGTGAAGCAGGTCTGCAGGTGTCTGTCTTTCTCTTCCCCTCTCTGTCTTCCCCTCTTCTCTCCATTTCTCTCTGTCCTATCCAACAACAACAACAACATCATCAATAACAATAATAACTACAATAAGAACAAGGGTAAAAAAATTTTTTAAATGCTATAAAAAATAGAGAGGGGTTATTCTCTAGAAATTTTTTATTAGTGATTTAATAATGATTGACAAGATTGTGATTCACTAGGAATTTCTACTCCTTCATGTCTGTCAGCACTACAGAACTTTAGAAGTAAAGATAAATAATGCCTCTGGTTTTTATGGAATAGTAAAATTAAGGAAAAGTTTAGATGGACAAGCTTGTCAACTCTGTTACAGAACTATTAAAAAAGATTTTATGGGGAGTCAGGTGGTAGCGCAGCGGGTTAAGCCCAGGTGGCACAAAGCCTGAGTACCGGCGTAAGGATCCTGGTTCGAGCCCCCAGCTCCCCATCTGCAGGGGAGTTGCTTCACAGGTGGTGAAGCAGGTCTGCAGGTGTCTCTCTTTCTCTCTCCCTCTCTGTCTTCCCCTCCTCTCTCCATTTCTCTCTGTCCTATCCAGCAACGACAACAATAATAACTACAACAATACAAAACAAGGGCAACAAAAGGGAATAAATAAATAAATAAATATTTAAAAATAAAAAAATTGTTTAAATAAGTAAATAAATAAAATATTAAAAAAAAGATTTTATGTAGTTTTACTAGAGCACTGCTCAGTTCTGGCTTGTGGTGTGGAAGATTGAACCTGGGACCTTCAAGACCTTCAAGCCATTATGCTGTCTCCCCAGTACAAGATATGTCTTAAATTTATTTATAAATAAGAGTGAGAGAGTCGGGGAGTAGTGTAGTAGGTTAAGTGCACGCGGCACAAAGCACAAGGACCATAGTAAGGATCCCGGTTTGAGCCCCCAGCTCCCGACCTGCAGAGGAGGTTCATTTCACAGACGGTGAAGCAGGTCTGCAAGTGTCTTATCTTTCTCCCCCTTTCTCTCTTCCCCATCTCTCTCCATTTCTCTCTGTCCTGTCCAACAACAATGACATCAGTAATAACAACAACAGTAACTATAACTATAAAACAACAAGGGCAACATAAAGGGAATAAATAAATATTAAAAAAATAAATAAAAAAGAGTGAGAACCAGGGTAGAGGTAGATAGCTTAATGCTTATGCAAAGAAATTCATGCCTGAGGTTCTAAAGTCCTAGGTTCAATCCCGCACACCACCATAAACCAGAGCTGATCAGTGCCCAAGTAAAAATAAGTAAACGAGGGGCTGGGCAGTGGCCCACCTGGTTGAGCGCACATCGCACATGTTACAATGCACAAGGACCCAGCTTCAAGCCCCCCAGTCCCCACCTGCAAGGGGGAAGTTTCACAAGTGGTGAAGTAGAGCTGCAGGTGTCTCTGTCTCACTTCCTCTTTATCCCCCTTTCCTCTCAATTTCTGGCTGTCTCTGTCCAATACATAAAGATATTAAAAATATTTTTAAAAAATAAGTAAATAAGAATCAGAGTACCACTCAGCCATATGTATTGCCAGGGATCAAACTCAGGACCTCATACTTGAAGATGTGACACTTTGTCTACCACATCACCTGTCTGGACACTGGGGTCTAGTTTTGAAAAGTTTACTTTGTTATATTCCAAGTACATGAACGTTTCAAAATATGCTGGAAACTGCCCAGTTTTTAATGATTGATTTAATGCATTTAAAGCAGACAAAATATTCTAAACCTTCAGATCATCTAGAAGTGTGTTGACAATTTCTAAGAATATTGCCAGGCTTATGCTTGCCTACCCCATTGAACTCCTTGTCACATCATTTATTTTTATTTCTGTCATCTGTGAATCAATACGTGATTGAGAATGAACATATCTGTTAAAATTTAATTAGTATTTCTGGGTGTTTCTTGAAATCATTTCCCCCTTTGAAGGTCTGTTGGGCACACCCCTATGCAGTCCCATACTGCCCAGAGATTGATTTTGTACCCTCTTAATCAGTAACTGCCTCAGTAATGCTGGCCAGTGAGTTCAAGGGTCAAGCCCTAGTTCACACCATTTAGATCATGTCATATTAATATCAGACCTCCTGGCTTTCTGACCTCTGTAGTTAGCCTGCCTTCAAAGTATGACAGATTGCTTCTTTGCTTTTGGAATTGTGCAAACTCTTAACTCAGTGAGGAAGCTGCTTTTGTTTCCAGGCCCTGTTTCTTATGCATCTGGATATATATATATTTAGAACTGTTCAGTTCTGGTTTATGATGGTACAGCAGATTGAACCTGGGACCTCAGAGCCTCAGGCATGGAAATCTTCTGCATAGCCATTGTGCTCTCTCCCCAGCATGACACATCAGCAATTTTAAGTAGAAGAAAGTAGAATTTCATCAGCTGCAGTGTGAGCAGAAGTCCAAAGCTAATGCTGTAGGTGTTGGCCCAAGACTTGGTGATGCTCCATTCACATTGCAGGGAAAAGAGCAAATTTAGGTCAAGGAAGATGAAATAACTTTCAGGGGGTTCCATGGCCACTGAGGACAGGGAATGTCCCTCCAGTAACACAAGTTCAGAGCAATCATTTTGTGCTCTTTGGATCACAGCAGTTGGCTCAGCAATAACTGCAGATTCATGTTGACCTCACTTCCACAGCCACCGGAAGCTAGAGCGGAAGCCACTCCCGGTGATTTTTTTTTTTTTAGATGGTCTGGCTGTGTTACATAGTTCATGGAAATACTGCCTGACTGAATTCTCATAATTTACGCCCCCTGTTTCAGGCCTGTCCAGATGTGACAGGTAAAGGAGAAAGGCCACCTTTTCAGCCCATTTCCCACATGTGGGATTTGAGGAGGATGTCCTGCCTTCCTCCCCAAGACCCCTAGTTTCAGCCCCAGGCAGAGAGAATTACATCTCCAGGAGCCAGCCTGCTGGCTGATAATGATGCTAGCGTTTGAATGCAGGCACTGGGCTTAGTGCTTCTGTGCATTATCTTAATTTAATCCCCATAACAGCCCTGAGAGGAAGAGGCATGCTAGTAAACCTCTTTTCACGGAGTCATTGAAGACCTAATAATAACGAGAGTATCTTTTCACTCCGTTCCCCGCACCCCCACCCCCCAAAAAAAAGACAACACTTAAAGAACCCTTATGTAACCAGCAGTCAGTCAGTCTTTGTAGCTCTTGACTTAGGTTAAGTCATTTAATCCTCCCAATAACTCTCAAAATGTGTGCATACTATTGTCATTATTTTAAAAGACTTTTTAAAAAATATTTATTCCCTTTTGTTGCCCATGTTGTTTCATTGTTGTAGTTATTGGATAGGACAGAGAGAAATGGAGGAGGAGAAGACGGGGGGCGGGGGGTTGAGAAAGACAGACACCTGCAGACCTGCTTCACTGCCTGTGAAGCGACTCTCCTGCAGGTAGGGAGCCAGGGGCTCGAACCCAGGATCCTTACTCTGGTCCTTGCACTTTGAACCACCTGCGCTCAATCTGCTGCGCTACCGCCCAGCTCCCCAATTGTCATCATTTTATAGATGGGGAAACAGGCCTGGGAAGGCTAAGTGACTTGCTGAAGGTGGCACTGCAAGTCAGTGATGGGGCTGGAACTGTCACCACTTGTCCCCTTCTTGGAGCCACCCATGGACATTGTGTTTCCAAGCAGGCAGAGCAATCTGCTGACTGGTCCCTAGTGTTTCCATACTTGTAGGAATCAGCTCCTTTACATGCTTCTTTTACTGTGTGTGCAGTTGGAAAGAAACACAAGAATTAGGAAAGAACTGTTCACTTGAGGATTTCAAGCTTGTGAACATGTTTCTGCAGCATATGTTTTGTGTAGTTAGGTATTTTCAATCACTTCCTTTATAAAAGACCTTTAGCTCTTGTCTTAGAGATAAATTACAAGAAGACAAACCTCAAAGCCTGGTGCTTGGCTCCTTCCCCTTATAATCCAGATAGACAAATCACCATGACCCCGTAAAGAGCCTTGCACACAGTCTAAACCATTTTTCATTTTAGAAATGATACCTCATTTATATTTTAATATTTAGTGTTCTAATCAAGCAGGGACTGCTATAACTTGCTGCCTGTGAAAACAGTATCTAGCAACTAGTATTTGTCAATAGAAGCTTAATGCCTTTACATAGGGAGTCCCCATAACTTAATCTTCCAGTCAGAAATACTTCAAATGTAAAAAGACCAAGGATTTTCAGTGTAATGCAAACTCACTTTTTAAAAAAAATTTTTAAATTTATTTTCCCTTTTGTTGCCCTTGTTAACATTGTTGTGGTTATAATTGTTATTATTGATGTCGTTATTGTTGGATAGGACAGAGAGAAATAGAGAGGGGAGGGAAAGAGAGAGGGGGAGAGAGATAAGACACCTGCAGACCTGCTTCACCGCTGTGAAGCGACTTTCCTGCAGGTGGGGAGCCGGGGGCTCGAACCGGGATCCTTAAGCTGGTCCTTGTGCTTTGCACCACATGCACTTAAGCAAACTGTCACTTTTAAGAACATATTTTCTCATTTCACTGCTAAAACTGGAAAATGCTTAACAAAAACCCTGCTATTTTTATTAAAGAGGTTGAAATCTTGAAAGCTTGATTTTGTTTTTAATGGAAAGCTTTACTTCAGTACTGCTGATAAGATACCATAGAGATTGAGCTGCAGTAGTTACCTGTTTGACAACAGGTGGGCTTTTGTCTGTGTTACATTCTGAGGGAAATCTGTAAATAGTCCTCCCATTGGAGAAAAATCAAATGTGATGTATGTACACATACGGTTTAGTTTAATATATGTACAAGTGTTCAGAATAAGTAATGTTTCAGGGATCAGACTTGCTCTGATTCTGCTTCCAGTGTTCTACCTCGAAGCATGTTTCCTCTTTTTGACAGATTGAAACCATACAATCATGACTGCAGTTTGGGCAGAAAGTGAGCGAAATCGTAAGAAACAAAAGCCTTCACTGTGAACTGATTTTTAAGTTAAAGAGCGGCGGAATTACTACAGAGAGTCTGTGCCCTCAGCCAAGCTAATGTTACATCTTACATAACAATTGTGCAATTATCAAAACTGGTGGGTTGACACAGCGCTGCACTCTGCACTGACTCATACTCCTTTTTTCAAACAATCGCCTCCATTTTCTCACTGATGTCCTGCTCTCCTATTCTAGGACTATCTGTAAATCTCTAGGCTTTTTCAGTCAGTAACAGGTCCTTGGCCTTCTTCCCTCCACTTTCCTCATTGGTACTCTTAAATGCCTTGTTGATGAGGTTAAGGTCAAGGTCCCCGAGGGGAAGCTATTTGTCATTGCTTTCATAGTTAATAAATATCCTGGGAAGATACTTTGAATCTTTGCTATGTCAGAATTTTGTTCAATTAAGTGCATGTTGGGTGAAGGTTTGTTAACATAGATTTAAGTCATTTTACTTTGTGAATCAAGAAGTACCATCCACTGGTTGAATCAAGAGGAGTGAGAATAAATGTTGCAGTCTTTGCATGTGTATTAGCTTGCTATTTTCCTGGGGTCCCCCTTTTTCCCCCCTACCCCCACAATTATTTGATAGAGACAGCAATTGAGTAGGAAGGGGCAGACAGAGAAAGATACCTGCAGCACTACTTCATTGCTCTGGAAGTTTCCCCCTGCATGTGGGGACTGGAGACTTGAACTCAGATTTTTGCTCAAGGTAAAGTGTGTGCTCAGCCAGGTGTGCCACTGCCCAGCTCTGCCTCCCCTCCCTTTGCTCTAAGGAATGGGAGCTCATTGTGCACAAGTGAAGTGTCTCTTAACACCTCAGCTCAGGTGGTAACAATGGTGTGCTGCCCTCAGTGTTGATTAGAAGGAGAACTGGGTTAACTTGCCTTCCCAGGGTGAAACTTGGCCACTTGAATGGCTGAAATGCAGCACCTTCTTGTCCCAGGAAACATGATTCACTTAGAAATAGGACAAAACCCTTCTCTTTGGAAGATGCTTCCTCCTGGGCAGGCGCTTTCGTAAACCTGAGCCAAATTCAGTTCTAGGGCAGCAGCTTTGGTGAGGAAGGCAGTGGAGGGGCTTAATGCATTGACTTGGCCCTTATGTGTGAGGAGGTGGGGATTAGGTGGGCCCAGGACTTGTGTTACTTGAAGTGGTGATTAAAGGCTGGGTTTATGTCATATTGAGATTTCGGTTGATTGATGAAAGCCTTTGCAGGGTTTCAACCAAGTTACTAGAAGCACTTTTTTTTTTTTTTTTTTTTTTTACCAAGTTGAATTCTGTCCTTGGCTTGCTAAAGTCTTCTCCTCAGGCCCAATTAATAAAATGGAATTTCTTATTCAGAATGAATTATTAAGTCAAATGGAAGCCCTGGGTTTGAAAAGCAATTGATGCAATTTGTTTTCAGAGTGCTGCAATGTGCATAGATCACAAGGAATGGGCTTTAAGTGCCAAAACATGGGGGCATTAATTTTCTTTCTCAGAGAATTTCAGGTTCACAGGATACTAGAAGTGCTGACAGGGCAGTGAAATCCCATTTGTAACATGTTAGACTAGGACCCAGATTGATTTATGCTTTGCTGTAATGGATCAAGGCATGGTGTGTGCCTGCGAAAATGGAGAGCTCATTAAATAAGAGCATCTCCCCAGTCGAGGAGCACAAACATTGCAGGAGGGGAAAAACGGTTCTGTTATGCTCTAGGTAAGACTGGGGGTCTGATTAGTTGATTCCTAGACATGGTCCACAGAGGCTTTTTATATTTCAGATGATACCTTCTTGAGAGTCTCTCATGACCACAAGGATTAATCTTTCTGAACTCAAAAGTGAATCACGGCAGCATATTAGCTGTCTGGAAGGGTTCCAGTTACTCTCCTCTCCTCTTGGTGGGAGCTGGTGCTCGCAGTTGTCCCTGCCCAGCAGCTTCCTTCCTGTTGCTTTAACCTTTGGGCATTTTCGATTCTCTTCAGGGAAGGTAATGCTGACCATCTCAGCACAAAGATCAAGTGCACTTACCACTGATGTATTACCCTCGGCGGTTGACCCATAAGCTGAGCATTTATACAGTTGGAACTCTTGCGGTCTTAGAGCCAACAACCATAATGAGTAACATGTGGAACATCATCGTTGGTGCTGATGAATGGCTACCGGCACCGTCTCACCACTCAGCAGCCGAGGCTGGGGTGAGCTCACATAACCAACGGACTGCTGCTTGCCTGGATGTTCTTCCAGAATATAACAGCTAAATGGTCTCCTCTTCTTATATTCCTGCAAACTTGGATACCAAACCCCACATCCTATTTGTTTAACTATTTTCTTTATCAAGAATCTTACTTATTTATTGGATAGAGACAGAGAAATTGAGAGGAGAGGAGGAGATAGAGAAGGAGAGAGACACCTGCAGCCCTGCTTCACCACTTGTGTAGTTTTCTCCCTGCAGGTGGGGACCAGGGCCTTGAACCCAGGTCCTTGTGTGCTTAACCAGGTACACCACCGCCTGGCCTGTTTAACTGTTTTTTGTTGTTGTTGTTGGTGTTCCCTTAAATGTAGATCGCTGTTCAGCTCTGAGTTACAATGGTGCAGGAGACTAGACATGGGACCTCTGGTGCCTCAGGCATGAGAGTCTGTTGTGCTACTGCAGGCAGCTCTGTGCCACCTCCCAGGGCAGATTCTGTTTAATAGCTGCCTTTAATGTCAGAATGTACAAGGCAGCAGCCAGCCAGGGAGGTGGTGCAGCAGTTAGTGTTTGACTTTTTTTTTTTTTTTTTTGCCTCCAGGGTTATTGCTGGGGCTCAGTGCCTGCACCATGAATCCACTGCTCCTGGAGGCCATTTTTTCCCTTTTGTTACCCTGGTTGTTTTACCATTGTTGGTTATTATTATTGTTGTTATTGATGTCGTTGTTGTTGGATAGGACAGAGAAATGGAGAGAGGGGAGAGAAAGAAAGACACCTGCAGACTTGCTTCACCACCTGTGAAGCGACTCCCCTGCAGGTGGGGAGCCAGGGGCTCGAACCGGGATCCTTCCTCCAGTCCTTGCGCTTTGTGCCACGTGCGCTTAACCCACTGCGCTACCGCCTGACCTCCGAGTGTTTGACTTTTATGCATACACACACATTGGGGGCTGGTTATGCAAAAGGCTTCCATGCATTAGACTCTGAGATCTCAGGTTCAATGCCCAGATCACCACGAGCTGGAGCTGAACAGTGCTCTGGTTTCTCTCTGTATCTTTCTGTGTGTACCTCTTTTGTTAAATAAAGCATTTCAGTAAGGCCCTTCCAGTAAGTACCACGACCACTGCTGCTGTGGACACTAAGCTCTATGACTTGTGACTTTCTGTCCCCATATCCCCAGCAGCTGTGCTGTCCTGTCCCTGCTGTGTTCCCCAGATGCCTAATAAACCTATCTCCACCAAAAAAAAAAAAAAAAAAAAAGAGGGAGTTGGGCGGTAGCGCAGCGGGTTAAGCGCACGTGGCACAAAGCGCAAGGACCAGCTTAAGGATCCTGGTTCAAGCCCCCGGCTCCCCACCTGCAGGGGAGTCGCTTCACAGGTGGTGGAGCACATCTGCAGGTGTCTCTCTGTCTCTCTTCCTCTCTATCTCCCCCTTCTCTCTCAATTTCTCTCTGTCTCTACCCAATAACAAATAAATATAAAGTTAAAAAAAATTTTTAAAAACCTTAAAAGAAAAAGAAAAAAGAAAAAGAGAAAAAAGGGCAATTATATATGGATAGATAGTTATAAAATCATAGCATGGGAGTTGGTCGGTAGTGCAGCGGATTAAGCGCACCTGGCGCAAAGCGCAAGGACTGGTGTAAGGATCCTGGTTCGAGCCCCCTGCTCCCCACCTGCAGGGGAGTCACTGCACAGGCAGTGAAGCAGGTCTGCAGGTGTCTTATCTTTCTCTCCTCTCTGTCTTCCCCTCTTCTCTCAATTTCTCTGTCCTATCCAACAACAACGACATTAATAGTTAGCATTCATTCATTCATTCATTCATTCAATCATTTATTTATTTTGCCTCCAGGATTATCGCTCTGGCTTGGTGCCAGCACTACAATCCACTGCTTATGGCAGCCATTTTTTCCATTTTATTTGATAGGACAGAGAGAAATTGAGAGAGAAGGGGAAGATAGAGGGAGAGAAAAAGATAGACATGTTCAGACCTGCCTCACCAATTGTGAAATGAAACCCCCCCCTGCAGGGAGGGAGCCGGGGAGCTGGAACCCAGATCCTTGCCCTTGCACGGGTCCTTGTGCTTTGTACTATGTGTGCTTAACCCAGTGCACTACTGCCTCCCTACCCCCAGTTTTACTTGCTTATTATTTATATCTTGCACTGTCTTCGTTAATTTTGCCTGTACTTTTGAAGGAAGAAGGAAACAATTTGTGGAGGTCCCTAATTTTAGCATATACTGATGGCCTTGGGTAGTGGTTGTTGTTTTCCCCCCCCTCTATTTCGTGCTTATTTGTGTATATGCCAATTTTCTCCATCAAGTTTCTAGCATAATCCTAAGATATTGTTCCCCCCCAAAAATGGGCAATCAGAGTGACTTCTGTTCACTTCACATCTTGAGTCTGGTGTGAGAACTTTTCTCTTGTGCTGTGCATTCTTTTTTTAATTTTTAAATATTTAT
This sequence comes from Erinaceus europaeus, assembly GCF_950295315.1. Lineage (NCBI taxonomy): Eukaryota > Metazoa > Chordata > Mammalia > Eulipotyphla > Erinaceidae > Erinaceus > Erinaceus europaeus. The sequence goes on from NC_080181.1 coordinate 28,698,584, forward strand.
TCCCTTTTGTTGCACTTGTTTTATTGTTGTAGTTATTACTGTTGTTGTTGTTGATATTGTTGTTGTTGGGTAGGACAGAGAGAAGTGGAGAAAGGAGGGGAAGACAGGGGGAGAGAGAGAGACTCCTGCAGACCTGCTGCACCGCCTGTGAAGCGATTCCCCTGCAGGTGGGGAGCTAGGGGCTCGAACCCGGATACTTCTGCCGGTCCTTGCGCTTTGCGCAACCTGCGCTTAGCCCGCTGCGCTACCGCCCAACTCTCTCTTGTGCATTCTTATACCTTTTATTAATTTGTTTGAATTAAACACTATCCTAGTATTACCTTTAAATGTGTGTTCCTACCTCCATAGAGACCTTAATTTGTTTCCCTTACACTGTGGGGGATAGGACTCGAGCTCAGACAGCAGAGGATTTCCTACCTATCTTACAATAAATAATTATTTGTCCAGAGACAGCATAATGTCTCTGCAAAACGCTTTTATACCTGCAGCTCTGAGGTCTCAAGTTCAATCCCAGCGCCATCATATGCCAGAGCTGAGCAGTGCTCTGGTGAATAGAAAAATTATAAGGGACCAGGCAGTAGCACACCGAGTTAAGTGCGCAAAGAACGAAGTACAAAGACCTGCTAAAGGTTCCCAGTTTGAGCCTCCAGCTTCCTGCTTGCAGAGGGGGTCACATCACAGGCGGTGAAGCAGGTCTGCAGGTGTCTATCTTTTCTCTCCCCGTCTCCCCTCCTCTCTCTGTCTCTCTCTGTCCTATCCAATAAAATGGAAAAATGGCCTCCAGTAGCAGTAGATCTGTAGTGCTGACACTGAGCCCCATCAATAAACCTGGTGGGGAAAAAAATTCACCTCAGTTCAATCAATTTTAGTTAATGAAAGTGCTGATTGTTCTCTTTGGATTTAATTGAGGTATTTTTTCAACCTAATTCATTTAGGAGACATTTCAATGCCAAATTAGCACTCCTCCCAGCCATCCAAACAGTGTTTTCTCCTTTTGTACCCAGTAGAGGACAGGCTGATTTTATTAAGCGCCTGAGCAGAATGTGCCTTGGCTGGTACTTTTGTCCTGAGAGAATGTATTTCAGTATCAAATTGGAAGAACCATTTCTGTCTGTGTATGATAGCACAAGATAAATAAGATAAATAAGAGTTGCTCGAAAGCACGTTTTTCTCTTTATATATTTTAAAATATTTATTTATTCCCTTTGTTGCCCTTGTTGCTGTTGTTGTTTTTATTGTTGTGGTTATTATTGTTGTAGTTATTGTTGAATAGGACAGAGAGAAGTGGAGAGAGGAGGGGAAGACGGGGAGGAAGATAGATACCTGCAGACCTGCTTCACTGCCTGTGAAGCAGCTCCCCTGCAGGTGGGGAGCCAGGGGCTCGAACCAGGATCCTTACACCAATCCTTGGGGCTTTGCGCCATGTGTGCTTAACCCGCTACGCTACTGCCCAACTCCCTCTCTTCATATTTTAGACAAATCTGTTCTTTGTTAATAGGGGAACCCTTCATGTAGTTTTTTAAAAAAATCACAACTGGACTAAACAGTCTAGTCCTACCGTCCAATTACCCCCCCCCAAAAAATTCCTATTTTTTTTATCTTGAAAGAAAATTTCACCTTAGATGTTTGTATAATTAGAGGATATACTTTAATATGTGTTTGTTTATAATGGGGGGGGGGGAAGAACCAGAACATCACTCTGACACATGAGATGTTCAGGATTGAACTCAGGACCTCAAGCTTGAGAGTCTAGCGTTTTATCCAACTGCACCAGCTTTGGGGTCTCCAGTGCTATTCTTTTCCTTCTTAGGAAAGTTGTGATTGACTAACATAAAAAAGGATAGTTGATTTGCTTGTATTAGAGCAGACCGCAGTTGGGACTATAGGTTCCTGAGTCAGAAGTATCCAGACAGACAGTGGGAGTTCCCACTGACCTTTCAATTTGATCATAGAGCTAATTTCACAGATACATATATGTCTTAAGTTTCTGGGGGAAAGGATGTGTTTGGAAAGATAAAAGCAAACAGTAAATAGTTTTTAGAAAATCGCTTCTATTGTTAAACCACCAAATGACTCTCCCTTGTGCCAGCTCTTTGGAACAAACACCTTTTCTTCTTCTCTTTGCAGGCTCTTGCAGCCAATGCTGGAACAGGCTTTGCTGTCGCTGAGCCTCAAATCGCCATGTTTTGTGGGAAGTTAAACATGCATGTGAACATTCAGACTGGGAAGTGGGAACCTGACCCCACAGGCACTAAGAGCTGCCTGGGAACAAAAGAAGAAGTGCTGCAGTACTGCCAGGAGGTAAGAGCATTGCCAGAGAGCTCAGACTACTTTCAAACAATTGGAGCCCATTTACCTCAGAAATAGATACTCTATCATTCCCTTCTTTTGGACTCAAGACCAGGTTGCTAATGACTCATTGGCACAGGTCTTGTGTTTTTCAGTCTTTGATGTGACTGAAGCTTCTCAGATCTTTCAGGAAGGAAGGCTGTAGAGACTTGGCTAGTGCCTGAGAAGTACAGCCTTATGGCTTCCTACTTACTATGGAAACATGAGAAGCAAAACAAGTCATGCGTGTGCTCTTGTCTTCTGTTTGCACATAGAGAGTCACCAGAATTGTTACTGATTATTCTCTTTGGGTCAAAACCTGACTAGAAGAGGCTATGAGGGACTAGGGAGGTGACTCAGCAGTAGAGCACATGTTTCTTGGACATGTGAGTCCCTAAGTTCATTCCCTGGCTCTATCTCTCTCTGTCTCTGTTGCTCTCCAAGAAAATTAAAATAAATAAAAATTTAAGTTGTTTGAGCTTGAGTTTCACTAACAGAAGAATACCAACATGCACACAGAGACACAGGGCTTGGGCAACAGCACACCTGTTTGACTGCTTATGTAATGTAATAGTGTGCATGGATCCAAGTTCAAGCCTCCACTTTCACCTGCAGAGGGCAAGTTTTGCAAGTGATGAAGCCGTGTTGCAGGTGTTTTTCTTTCACTCTCTCTATCTCTCTCTTCTCTCTCAATTTCTCTGTCACTATTCTGGACAGAGTCAGTGTATTGTCTGTGTCCTTTCCCCTTGCAGATGTATCCAGAGCTGCAGATCACAAATGTGGTGGAAGCAAACCAGGCAGTCAGTGTTGACAACTGGTGCCAGAAGGACAAGAAGCAGTGCAAGAGTCACATTGTAATACCCCTGAAGTGTCTTGGTGAGTATTCAAATGCTCTCGGTTATCTCCGTGGGATTGGGACTCCCTCATACCCACAATTCCATTTTCTGTCAACTCACAATGAAACAGATACACCTGGTGAGAATCTGAGGACTGGAGTGAAGAGGTAGGCTTAAAAGAAAGAAAAGAGGGGGTCGGGCGGTAGCACAGCGGGTTAAGCACACGTGGCACCAAGCACAAGGATCGGCGGAAGGATCCCGGTTGGACCCCTTGGCTCCTCACCTGCAGGGGAGTTGCTTCACAGGTGGTGAAGCAGGTCTGCAGGTGTCTATCTTTCTCTCCCCCTCTCTGTCTTCCCCTCCTCTCTCCATTTCTCTCTGTCCTATCCAACAACAAATGACATCAACAATAACAATAATAACCACAACAAGGCTACAACAACAAGGGCAACAAAAGGGGGGAAAATGGCCTCCAGGAGCAGTGGATTCATGGTGCAAGCACTGAGCCCCAGCAGTAACCCTGGAGGCAAAAAAAAAAAAAAAGGAAAGAAAGGAAGGAAGGAAGGAATGAAGGAAGGAAGAAAAGAACCTGATGACTGCAGGAATTCATGGATCTTTCTGCTTTGAATATTACTGCTTTCTGGTGTTGCTAGTTGGCTTGCTTTTCTGGTCACTTGCTGTGGCTCTCTACTCATGGCACCTTCTGTCTCTGAGGAGGAGCCTTCACTGTAGTGTTGGATGGGAGTCTACTCTCAGCCGCCATCTTGGCATTATGTTATGAGTTTAGAATGGCTGGTGGTCGAAGGAGTGAGCAGTACGGCATAGTCTTCCATTCTCAGTTCTCCATCCCACACACATTTCAAGGTCCTGAAATCCTATTTTGTTAGACTACACTGTGGTAGTTTTCAGGAGAGAGAAGTGACTCAGTGTTGCTTAGGATGCCAAAGCCAATTCCCATGCCACCTGCCATTCTGAAGGGTGAGGGAGTCTATAACTGTGTGGTGGGTGTGGGCAGTCAGAACTAACTTGAGGTAACAGCAACATTTTGTTACCTAGGAACAGAGTTGTTGCTTCAAATGCTTGTTTTTATTTCTGTCAAGTTATTCATCCTAACCTCTCGTTACTGACACATCCAAATCATACTCATATTTCTGCAGTTTGGCTGAGTCAGGAACGGATTTGGACATAGAAGCCTAGTTGATTTTAAGATGATCCACCGTAGGGATTAATATGGAAGTAGCATTAACACAGACATCCTGGGTAGTTCAGCAGGTATATTTAATTGTATTTATTAATGTTGCACGCCAGCCTTAAATATATATATTTAAAGACCCATTTATATGAAAAAGACAATGAAAGAGAGGAGAGATCAGAGCACCACTCAGTTCTGGCATAAGATGGTAATAGGGATTGAACCTTTTGGAGTGTCAGGCATACAAGCTGGTGTTCTTAGCAGGTTGAACTATCCCCTCGTGCCTGATTTATTTGTTTGCTTAATTGGGAGAGAGAGACTGTATGGTACTCTTACTTGGTTTTGATCTTTCGTAATATATAGTACTGATGTCAACTCTAGGGCCTCACATTCAAGGCATCCCTTCTATCACTGAACCACCTCCCTCCCTCCAGGTATATTTATTATTATCGTTAATTTTGTTATTAGAGACAGAGATTGAAAGTGAAAGAGACCACAGCACCAAAGCTTCCTTCAGTGTAACAGACACCAGGCTCAAACCTGGGTCACACACGGCAAAGCAGCACACTATTCAAGCGAGCTACTCCAGCAGACCCAGATAGAGTTAATTTCAGTCATTCCCCCTCTTCTTTCGTTAAAAGTTTTCTACTAGACAGCACATTGCCTTTTCATTCTCACATGTCACCAAACGCAGAAAAAGTGAGTCACAGTTATTAATACCTTAGTGACAGTATTTAAAATACGGACGATTACTTTGTTTCAAGATACCAGTAGGGGAAAGGAGAGGGAGGAGTATATTTAACACCATTTACTTTAAAATGGAGCAACACGTGGTAGTGTTGAGACTTGTAGAAAGGTTTGCAATATTCTTCCATTCCATTTGACTAAGGCATCTCTAGATAGGAGGGTTTTTTTTTTATATTTATTTTCCCTTTTGTTGTCCTTGTTTTATTGCTATAGTTGTTGTTATTGATGCCATTGTTATTGATGCCGTCATTGTTGGATAGGACAGAGAGAAATGGAGAGAAGAGGGGAAGACAGAGAGGGAGAGAGAAAGAGAGACACCTGCAGACCTGCTTTACCACCTGTGAAGTGACTCCCCTGCAGGTGGGGAGCAGGGGGCTCGAACCTGGATCCTTACTCTGGTCCTTGCGCTTTGCGCCACCTGCGCTTAACCCGCTGTGCTACCACCCAACTCCCAATAGGAGGTTTTCATTCATTCTCTATAAATATCTCAATCTGAATGAAATAAGTCTTGAGAACTTATTTTTTTCTTTTTTAACTTCATTTGCTTTATTTGATAAAAAAAAAAAAATTGAGAGGGAAAGAGGAGGAAGAGAGAGACAGACATGTCATATCTCTCTCTCCCTCACCATCACTGTTGTGTCGAGAAATAAATAAAATCTTAAAAAGAACTGATCCCCACCTGCAGAAGTGATGAAGCAGTGCTTCAGGTCTGTCTCTATCTCTCCCTCTGTCTCTCTCTCCCCCCCTTTTCTCCTCTCAATTTCTCTGTCTCTATCAAAAATAAAGAAATAAAGTATCTTTCTCATGCCTGAGGCTCCTAAATTCCAGGTTCAATCCCCCGCACCACCATCAGCCAGAGCTGAGCAGTGCTCTGGTGTTTCTCTCTCTGCATCTCTCTCAAGAATAAAATAAATTAAAAAATCTAAAAAAAAAAAAAAAGAAAATAGTTTTTAAAAGTAATGAAAATCGATACAGTAAAATGTCTTATACATTTTGTTTACCATCAATAGCCCAAGCAAGTCCTTTGTAAGAGAGATACCACATGGCTCTGTGAAGAGATGGCAGGGGTATGATGGACTTCAATCTTGATGCCTCCTCTGAAATGTTACTGCCTAGCAAATGCAAAACATAGACAGGAGCCAGTATAGGCAAAGCAGGATATCTCTGTACTGGTTGGATGCCTCTTCTCTATGGCTTGGATATCTTAGATGGTCTTTACCAATAGGTTCAAGCACTGTTGCTATTCCTTGATTCTGTCAAACGGAGGGGGAAGGTGTGTCTTAACTAGTTTGCTTAAGAGCAGTTCGAGTTTAGGTGAACAGTGTTTGCATCAACGCTGGTATCTGCATTGTCTGTAGAGAAGTGTGTTCCCTTCATTCAAGTCTTTTGAGATCACACTTAGCTCCTCACCAGTTGATAGTTTGTGTGGTGAGACTTGACAGTTCAGTCTTCTCTCCTAACATGAGCTTTGCTCATCTTGTTACTACTGATTACAGTTTTATATATTGTCTGGATGGGTGGATGGATGGTTGAATGAGAGAGAGAAAGGGAGAGAGCGCATGTGCAGAAAGATGATCCCAGCAAGATGGTGTCGATGATGAGTGAAGCAGCAGGCCTGATGGTATTTTGGGGGAAGGAGTTAGTCATCTGTGACATTTATATATAGACTGTCTGTTGCACTAGAGGAAGAGAGCTTGGTAGTCTCAGAGATGGTTTGTTTTTGGTTATTTGGGGAGGGGCCAGGAGTGGTACAGTGCTGGGTAGTGACCAAATGAAGTCATCTGTGACTTCTCAGCAGCACTGGGGTGCAGGCTAAAGCCACTGCACCCCTGGCATCTTAGAGTAGTAGTTCACTCTGCATTGCCACCATCCATTCAAGAATCTTCTGCTTTAGAAGTGGCAATAGCCCGGGACCCGGTGGTGGTGTACCCTGTAGAGTGCACGTTACTGTGCACGAGGACCCTGGGTTCAGAACTCCGGTCCCCAGGAGGAACCCACTTGCAGGGGTGAAAGCTTCATGAATAGTGGAGCAGTGCTGCAGGCATCGATCTTTCTTACTCTCTATCACCTCTTCCTTCTCACTTTCTCTCTGGATTCAGAGAGAGAGTCCTTTTACTGTGAGTTTACGTAGACATATGATCTCAGTGTCGGGGTCTTCCCCAGCTAGGTCAGTGGGGTTTGTCACTCCATAAGGAATCTCAGCAACTCTGGGAAAGCTCTAAAGTGTGGCTTCTTATATTGACCCAGCTCGAGGAAGATCGTTTGTAAGATAAGTCGGAGGAAATGGGTAGGAAATGGAGATAGATGATAAACTCAGCCTACATGATTTCCTCTTATAGCTTAGGCTTTTGTTAGCTGGACCAACTTTTAAAAAATTTTTATTTTATTTATTTTTAAGGTTTTATTTATTTATTCATGAAGAAGATAGGAGAGATAGAAAGAACTCTGGTACATGTGCTGCTGGGGATCAAACTCAGGACCTCATGCTTGAGAGTTGAAGACTTTATCCACTGCATACCTCCCGGACCACTTTTTTTTTTTTTTTTTTTTTTTTTTTAAGATTTATTTGTGTGAATAGGGGTAGGGAGGGGGGGAAACCAGAGCATCACTCTGACACAGGTGATGCTGGGATTGAACTTGGAACCTCATGTTTGAGAGTCCCTACACTCTATCCGTTGCTGCACCTCACAGGCTACTCTTAGAAGCTTCTGAGAAATATTTATAGCAGAGGTCAAAAGTGATAATAAATTAACAGAACTGATTGATGCTGGGTGTCTTTAACTTTTTTTTTCTTGCCTACGTAACCTCTGCATCCCTGTAGGTCTGAGCTCGCATTCTGTGGTTATGAGTAGGAACGTTCCAAGCTGCCCCCATTTCAGGACCCATCTTCCTCAGGTGGAAGATAGAGTATGTTGTCCAGCCTCCCTTTGGAGGACGGAACATTCTCTACCGTTGTTGATCCACATTGAAAGCAAGGTCCTATGGGGGCCCCCAGAGGGGGGGGGTCTATTGTGTTGTTCCTTATGGTGATGACAATGGAGAGAGGGATCTGTTTGAGGTCTAGGCCCATATCTTTAGCTTTTTAAAGTTACTTCTTCAATAAAAGAGGTTGGGGGAAGGAGAAACAAAAATACTGATTTCCAGTTTTGGTGCTCAGCCAACCACGATTGCTATCTCAGTGTATAGTTGAGGGGTTTTGTTTGGTCTTGTGTTTTTGGAGCTGGAGATGAAGAGAATGAAGGAGACTGAAGCGTCCTTCAGTGCAGTGGGGTCCAGTCTTGATCCTGGATCATGACACAGTGTGGTATCCAAGTGAGCTATTTTCCCGGACCAAGCACTTTTTTTTTGAGATATGTATGGAAATGTGTATGGCCTCAAGGTGTTTTTTTTTTTTTTTTCTTTTTTCCCCTTGACCCCTTTTTTATTTAAAAAATTTTAAATCTTTTATCTATTGGACAAAGACAACCAGAAATTGAGTGGGGAGTGATAGAGAGAGACACCTGCTTCATCACTTGCAAAGCTTTCCCACCCTGCAGGTTGGAACTGGGGGGTTCAAACCTAGGTCCTTGCATATTGTACCAGGTGTGCCACCACCAGCCCCAACACTTTTTTGTTTGTTTGTTTTTTGTTTTTAAGTGCATCACACCACACATGCTACAGGGCCTTGGAGAGCCCCACCTTTGTATTCCTGCTGTGATACTCAGAGCTACTTGGCCCCAAAAGGCCCTGTGTTAATGATGGTGTAAAACCAAACTGCCAGACCAGGTGCTTTGTTGCTGGGGGTTGGGCATGGTGGTGACTGTATACACTGCTCCCTCCTGTAATGTCAGCAGGCACCTCTCCCCTGCAGTGGGTCAGGATTCTCTTCCCTGTCACTTGGCCAGCAAACACTAGCTTCTCTAAGGGCCCTGAGCTGAGCCTGTCCCTGAGGGCAGAGCTGGGAAGTGAGCCCACAGACTTTGCTCTGTATCAAAGGTCTGGTTCTCAGGCCAGACCAGACTGAGGCCTCAGAAACTTGTCTGCTGGCTTTCTTACTTCTGCACATGCCAACTGCACCATCTCCCCCTGAGCTAAGAACAAGCATCTTTCCCTTTCTTACCTCCCCTCTGTGTCCCCCTGTTGTTAAAGTTTCGGGGGCGCCAGCAGGCCAGGCTAGCGTCGCGGTGGTAGACAGAGACAGACTCAGGGACACACAGCCGGGCTGGGAAGCTGTGTATCTTTATTCACGAACGGGCAAATCACCACACCATGTGCTTCCCCATCTTTCTCCTTCCGCGGGTGCTGCTGGGACTCTGCACGTCCTTAGCATATAGGGCGGGGAGAAAGAGAGGCACGAAACTAGCAAGGACCAAACCAATTCTCTCAGAGGTAGGGGGAAGGGGGCCAAACCAACATGAAGAATGCCAACATATTCCCCCTTTTCTTTTTAACTAAATGACCACAGTATCAGGGGTGTGGGGTGAACAGAAACCTGTATCGTACAGGCATTTTCAGAAAAGAAACTGGCACAAACATGGAGAAACATGGAAGCGAGTAACAAGAACCAGTGTGCTGCCAAGGGAAGCCCTGAGGGGGCCATTTTTTGCCTCTGGGCAAAACTTTATCAGCTTAAAAAAAAAACACCATTTCCGGCCTCTGGGGGGCGTACTTGCCCCAACGGGCATTTTCTAGCATGGGGGGAGGGTGAAGCCTGGAGTCCCAAGGCTGCAGTCAGTCTTTGAGAAACCCAGCAGCATAAGGGAAGCCGCTAGTTTTGTGCAAAGTGTCCCAGAGGTGTACCAGTGAGTCCGATAGAAGTCCAAAGCAGATGTCCACCAAAGAATTGCCAGGGGGTGAATTGTTGTACGTCTGTCTCGATGGGGAATGTCAGCCATTGGAATTCTGCTTTTCTGTAGAGAACTTGACAGCTGTAATTCACTTACTATGAAACAAACTTGTAGCAGGTTAGAAGCTTATCACAATTGATAACTCTATTACAATTAGAAGTCTTTTTTAGAATGATTTTAAGGTTGTTTAAAGTTTAAACAATAGAATGTGAAAAGGTAGACATAAGAATCAAGGAAAGAAAACCTCAGGCATGAGAATCATTAGCATAGCCATTGTGTAATCTACCATTTCTAATAGAGAAGGTAATCGAGAGTTTTACATATCAACAAGTCTACTTAACCTTTTCAAGATGGAGACACACCCTAGGTGTGCGCAGGTTTTGTTTAGACCAACTTGGTTAAAATATATTGATGTTTAAACTAATTTTTACCTCAGACTTTAAATGTAAGTTAATTTTATCTTTATGAGAATTACGTTGAAAACCTTTTTCATTTAACTGCCTGGTAAGAATTTAGCCTTAAAGTTACGTTTTTAACCTTAAAGTTACTGTTTACCAAATTTTAAACACACAAACATGGTCTTTAATACACAAGGAGAGAAACTTTTGTTGCAAAGACATGTCATTTTAAACACGAATTTAGATCTGTACTGTCTTAGTTGTTGGGGGGGGGGGGGTTCACCATCCGGAGGTGGCTTCCCACGCAGCTCCACTTCTAGGAATTGCAGGTTGCGATCTCTGCACGAATCTCTGCGTACTCCAGCTTGTCTGCCTTCAGACTGGAGCTGAGGATCTCGGCCAGGGGGCCCAGTTTCGGCAGAGAGCCCGCGGTCTCCAGGTGGTCCGGGATCTGTCCAGACTTAATAGCACGAGGGCGGGCGGGCCAGCCGTGCAGAAGGCGCGGGCTGAGGTGCCCCGGGGTGGCGGCCATGATAGGCCGCCTCGGCCCTGCCCCATGGCCCTGCCATGTCTGCTGCCCTGCTCCCAGCAGCCAAGCAGTGTGGAGGGAGCCGGCGCCCAATGCCCCGCACCACATGGCGGAAAGCCGGCTCCTGTGGGCTGGCGTTGGGCGGAAACCACAGAGTCGTCCAGAGATAACTGTTCCAGAAACAGCGAAACAGTCTCGTGAAGAAAGGGCAGAGGCCTTTGGAGATCTCTTCACAAGCAGAAGAGAAGGCCATAGTACATAGGTAGCCAAATTGTCTTCACTTATCTGAGAGATGTGCAGGTCAGGTCCACGTGGGCGCCATTTGTTGTTAACGTTATGGGGGGCTCCAGCAGGCCGGGCTAGCTTCGTGGTGGTGAACAGAGACTCGGGGACACACGGCTGGGCTGGGAAGCTGTATATCTTTATTCACAAGCGGGCAAACATGTGCTCTCCTGTCTTTCTCCTCTGGCGGCAGAGAGAGACCCTTAAACTAACCATCACACAGAACTCTCCTGCATCCTTCTCCTCACGCAGTGGCGCCAAGAACTCTGGCACTCTGTAGGGGTTCCCTTGGGGCGGGGACAAGCGGGCCGTGAAACTAGCAGGGGCCAAACCAATTTTTCTGGCGGGGGGAGAGCTAGACCAAATCAATGTAAAGCATACAACATCCCCCTACCCCCACTATCACTTATACCCTGAGAATCACCTGGGATGTTTGTTCGGTGCAAACTACTGAGTCACCTACCTCAGATGTGCTGGGTTAGAATCTCTGAAGGCAATCCAAGGATATTTTTATTCTTGAAGTTATAAACAGATCCAGACAGAGACAAAACATCATTAAGCCCCTCATACCCATTGTCCAGCTGTGTAAGTTATCACCAATCCATGAGCCACTGAGACATTGTCTGTGACCCTCCTTCTCACTACTCCTGAATATTGGGAAACAAAACAGATGCCATTCTTTCTGTAAATTGCTTGCATGTTTTAAAAGAGGACTCTTAAATAGCTACATGTGTGTTTTCATCCTAGCTTTTAATGTTTGCAAAAAAATTAAACCTAGGGAAAAATTGTGTGGAAAATGGTATGTATATACCTTGACCTATGGTCTCCGGTATTGCCTTTTTTTTTTTTGCCTCCAGGGTTATTGCTGTGGCTCGGTGCCTGCACCACGAATCCACTGCTCCTGGAGGCCATTTTCTCCCTTTTGTTACCCTGGTTGTTTTTATCATTGTTGTGGTTATCATTATCATTGCTATTGATGTCATTGTTTTTGGACAGGACAGAGAAATGGAGAGAGGAGGGGAAGACAGAGTGGGGGAGAGAAAGATAGACACCTGCAGACCTGCTTCACCGCCTGTGAAGTGACTCCCCTGCAGGTGGGGAGCCGGGGGCTCGAACCGGGATCCTTAAGCTGGTCCTTGCGCTTTGCTCCACGTGCACTTAACCCGCTGTACTACCGCCCGACTCCCAAGGGTGTTACCTTATTTATCTGTGTCTGTATGCATACACCCGGCTCTCTTACATCTTGTTCAGTCTCATCAAAACCAGCTGAGACATTATGATAGTTTACTTCTAGATACTTCAACTTGTTTCTCTTAAGAGCAAGGACTTTCTCCCCTATAAATACAATCCAGTAAACACACTTTGGACAGTTGCCCTAGATGTCTAAATAATGTACTTTATAGCTTCCTTTTTGAGAAAGGATCACACATTGCATTTAATCTAGAAAAATTCCATAGTGGCAGGGGAAATAACTTAACTTGGTAGAACTTTGGATTTTCATGCCTGAGCTTCCAATTTAATCCCCAGCACATGTACCAGGGTAATGCTCTAATTTGCCTTACTTTGACTCCCTCTCTCTCTTTCTCTCTCTCTCTCACCCTCCCTCCCTTATTTTATTATTTTTTTTTCTTTCCTTACCAGAGCACTGCTCAGCTCTAGCTATGGTAATATAGGGAATAGAACCTGGGACTTCAGAGACTTCAGCATGGAAGTCTTCTTTTTACTTATTTTATTTGTTAGAAACAGAGAGAAATTGAAAGGGAAGGGGAGATAGAAGAGAGAGAAAGAGACACCTGCAGCACTACTTCAGCACTCATGAAGCTTCCCTTCTGCAAGTGGGGACTAGGGGTTTGAACCCAGGTCCTTGTTTACTCAACAAGGTGCACCTCTTCCTGGCCCCATGAAAGTCTCTTTGCATAACCACTGTGCTATCTCCCCAGACAGATTTTCTCACTCTGTATTCTTCTCTCAGCCTCATGTGAATCTCTTTCTCTTATGTATAGTAAATTAAACAAATCTTTAAAGAAAAGAGAGAGGGGCCAGGTGGTGGAACACCTAGTTAAGCGCATACAATACAGTGCACAAGGTCCCAGGTTCAAATCCCAGGTCCCTATCTGCAGGAGAAAGCTTCATGAGTGTTGAAGCAGGTCTGCGGGTGTCTCTCTGTCTCTCCCTCTTTATCCCCCCTCCCCTCTCAGTTTCTGTCTCTAGCCAATAATAAATAAATAAATTTGCTTTAAAAAGAGAAAGAGAAACAAGGTTCCCAGATATACTGGGGGGAAATCCTTTAAAACACATATCTCTAAGCCACTTGTTCAATAGCATATTTCTGGATTTGAATTTTATTTTTTATCTTGATAAAATTTATCTTGGCAGAAAGGCTGTGTAGGTAATGTGTTCTTCTTAGAATGGCCTATGCCCCGTCCTGCCTGTTCATTACATAAGCTGTCACCTGGTTAAGGACTTGTCTGCCAGATTTCCCCTTGAAAGGCCCCTGTTCCCCTTTGTAATTCACTGCTGGTAGTTCACACCTGACTCAGTTCTAACAACGTGGTTTGTGTTCGGACCAGGGACCTAAAGGGTCTAAAGTAAGGATCATTTGATTGTACTTTAGTAGAATACCTAGTCTAGTTTCCTGGATGGCCTGTCTTTTGAACAGAAACAGGGAAGGGAGAGGCTGGGAAGAGCACTGGTTAGAAATTAGGGGTGGTGGGAAGCAGCTCAAGGAGGGCGAGCCTGTTTGCAGCTTGTACACGCACACACGCAGGCACGCACGCACGCACGCACACATGCACACATGCACATGGCTGAGTGCCCAGAGCTGTGAAGGTGTGAGATGCGTCTCCTTTTCCACACGCCTAGATGTGCGGCTCTCTCTCTGCATCAGCCACACGCCTCTCGCTGCAGTCTGCATGCAGGCTCAAGTCCACCTTGAATCGTCATCAGATCTGCTTCTGACAGAGCTGCTCTTTTCTAGTGGGTGAATTTGTCAGCGATGTCCTGCTAGTTCCAGAAAAGTGCCAGTTCTTCCACAAAGAGCAGATGGACGTGTGTGAGAACCACCAGCACTGGCACACAGTAGTCAAAGAGGTGAGCGGATTGGGGCGTGGGAGGGGGACATACAGTCAAGTGGTTGAATGTGGTCTTTTCTGTTAGGAGGAAAAAGTGATTTTTTAGATTCATTTCGTCCTTCTTAAAGATAGGTATCGATACATAAAGCAAAAGCTGCTTCCTTTGTCCTTTCAAAGTTCACCCTTGTATCTTCTAAGTGCAGACTAGGAGGGAGAATAGATCTTTTCGCTCATGAGAGAGGAGGAGGAGGGAGTGTGGCAGTGCTCTGGCTTTTGGGGTTGGAAATTGAACCTGGGGCTTGAGGTCTGCAAATCCTAAGCCATAGCTGCTGGGACACTCCCCACCCCTACCTCCACCACAACAGTAGATGCTTTTTGTAGGGAAGTAGAGTTATTGACAATCCAGCCCTTAAATTTGAGACTATTAAAAAGATCATGAAGCTGGGGCTTGGAGCTGACTTACCCAGTAGAACAAACACTGTACCATGCCTGGGGACCTGGCTGCATCCACCCCCCACCCCAAACCACTACCCCATCCCCCACTACATGTGAGGTCAACCAACAGCACCCAGACCCTAAGGTGATTCTGTGGTCACTTGTATTTTTCTTTTCTTTTTATTTTTTTAATTATCTTTATTTATTAGATAGAGACCGCCAGAAATCAAGAGGGAAGGGGTGACAGAGAGGGAGGGAGACAGACACTTGCAACACTGCTTCACCACTCGCAAAGCTTTCCCCCTGCAGATGGAGACTAGGGGCTCAAACCTGGGTCCTTGTGCATTGTAGCATGTCTACCTAACCAGGTACACTACCACCTGGGCCCTCACTTGTCTTTCCTCAGTCAAACTCTAAAGTAGTACCCAGACCACCTTTACGCAGCATTGATACCAGCAGAAACGCCCTCTCCTTGTGCTTTCATTGTTTTTGACTTAGACACTCTTTCTTAAAATGGCACCCCAGCTTTTCTAATGGAGAACGTGTGACTGTAATAGGACCCAGTGCGTCTATTCAGATCAAGCCAGGGCTTGGGGAAGCATCTAAGCAGATTTGCAGTGGGGCATGTTCTCACGCTGGGTTGTGTGTTCTTTCCAGGCCTGTCTGACTCGGGGGATGGCCTTATATAGCTATGGCATGCTGCTGCCCTGCGGGGTGGACCAGTTCCACGGCATGGAGTATGTGTGCTGCCCCCAGACAAAGGTTATTGAATCTGCCATATCAAAAGAGGAGGAGGAGGAAGAAGATGAAGAAGAGGAGGAGGAAGAAGACTATGATATTTATAAAAGGTACTCCCCCACCCCAAGCCCAGGTAGTGTTGCTATACCTTGCTTCTGTGTCTACGTGGATATTTGTGGTAACAGGACACTTGAACCAATTTTCAAGGAATTCTTGGAGTATTGTTACTCTGGGCCCTGTTATTCTTTACAGCTTAATGCTGTCCCAGCACAGGGACTCTTCCCTCGTTGCTGATATAGCTGGTCCAGGAATTATGATGAGGTTAGAACAAGTGAGCTTATTTCCTGCCCATTTTTCCCTTTCAAAGCAGGAGAGGGTAGGGATGTACTGTTGTGTGGAAAACTGAGAAATGTTATGCATGTACAAACTTTTTTTTTTATTATTGTCATTTACTATGAGCCTGTTTTGGTGGAAGTGGGTGGCCTTACGTGGTTATATTTTAAATATTTATTTATCTTCCCTTTTGTTGCCCTTGTTGTTGTTATTGATGTATTGTTATTATCATCGGTTGGATAGGACAGAGGGAAATGGAGAGAGATAGGGAAGACAGGGAGAGAAAGATAGACATCTGCAGACCTGCTTCACCACCTATGAAGCGACTCCCCTGCAGGTTGGGGAGCTGGGGGCTTGAACCAGGCTCCTTAATGCCAGTCCTTGCACTTTGCACCACGTGCACTTAACCCACTGTGCTACCACCCGACTCCCTGCATGTACAAACTATTGTATTTACTGTCGACTGTAAAACCTTAACCTCCCAATAAAGAAGGGGGGAAAAAAACAGGAGAGGGAATCATGGCTGGGCTCGGTGCATGGGACTTGGTGTTAATTTCCCTTTCTCACAATGACTCCCAGTGAGTTTCCTACCGAAGCTGAGCTGGAGGACTTCACAGAGGCTGCAGCAGATGAGGAGGACGAGGATGATGAAGAAGGAGAGGAAGTGGTGGAGGATCGCGACTACTATTACGACACATTCAAAGGAGATGACTACAACGAGGAGAATCCCACCGAACCCAGCAACGGCGGGCCTATTTCAGAAAAGGAAATCATTCATGATGTTAAAGGTAACCCCATGTAGAGCCATTATCAGTTCTAAACTCCTCTGGTAATTTTTCTTTTTTGGAACGTGGGGCTGCGTTTACCCCCAGGTAAGTGAGAGAGCTGGCACTTGTGTGTGTAGAGGGTAAAGTCAGCTGCCAGTCTCCCTGCCCCTCGTCCATGCCAGCTCAGCAGCTGGTGACCAGGTTGCCACAGGGTCTGGTAATTGGCATGTTCAGGAAGAGACGCAGACTGGAGTCACAAAATTCTTTTATGTGGACCAAAAGGACTCACCTAGAGAATAAGGGAGACGGCGTGGGCTTCCCTCAGCGTGGCTGCTTCCACATTTAGCTTGAAATGTTGTCTCCCTCATGGGAGCCTTCCCCTCTACCTCCCCATCCCCCCCTCCCGCCAAAGCCTCGGCCTTCTAGAGTGGAAATAACTTCTCAGTTCTTTTCCTGTATAAATGCCAATCTGTGGGCGGCCCTGTTTATCCTTTAGAAAAATGTCTGTGACCCGGAGGGCAGAAGGGCAGAATTTTATGGCCTGGTGCTAAAGGATCAGGAACGGCGGTGTTTTTGCATGTGGCCAATGGTGTTTTTGTGACCAAAAAAAAAAGAGAGAGAGAGAGAGAAAGAAAGAAAAAAGAAAGGTTGTAACAGTTCTAGAACCATTTGCTCCCAGCCTCCTGCCAGTTGTGTTTCTGAAGAGTGATTGAGGGCCCAGCAAGGAGGGTAAATTCCTCAGTGAGGCTAGAAGGGTATGGCTCATCTAGGAGACAAGGAATATGTACACTTGTGTTCTCCAGACACTTCTTAAGTGGTCTGTCAGTGGGAGTCACAGGAAAAAAGGAAAAGCTCCTCTGATCCTGACCCACCTCCGCCCCCCTCATCAAGGCAGACAAATCAAGCAGTGTCTCCACTCAGCAGAATAGAAATCTGAGGCCTA
This sequence comes from Erinaceus europaeus, assembly GCF_950295315.1. Classification (NCBI taxonomy): domain Eukaryota; kingdom Metazoa; phylum Chordata; class Mammalia; order Eulipotyphla; family Erinaceidae; genus Erinaceus; species Erinaceus europaeus. The sequence goes on from NC_080181.1 coordinate 28,716,009, forward strand.
CAGAGCCAAGAGAAAGAAAAAAAATTCCTTGACAGCAACCTGGGTATCAGTCTAGACTCCGTAGTGCAAGAAATAACCCTGGTATGAGCACAAACCAGATTTGAGCCTGGACTCCACCCCACCACACTAAAGGAAGCTTGGGTGCTGTGGTCTCTTGTCTGTCTCTGTCTCTGAGAACATCAGCCTGGAGCAGTGAAGCCCCAGTGATGATGGGAAAGAGAGAGAGAGAGAGAGAGAGAGAGAAAGGCTGGGGATAGCATAGTGGTTATACAAAAGGCATTCATACCTGTGGCTCTGAGGTCCCAGGTCCAATCCTCAACACCACCATATATCAGAGCTTAGCATTACTCTGGTATAAAATAAAGGTCTAAAAAGGAAGAAGAGAAGGAAAGGAAGGAAGGAACGAAGGAAAAGAAATAACTCCATTATGTCCACACCCTAAATATCTCCATGACATTACATGGAAAGTGACCACATGCTTAGAAATGGCTGGCCTGGCTTGGTACTGAGCTGGGGCGGGGGGGTATTTTAGGTTCTGTCTAACCTTGGCCTTCTCTGACCCGAGTGTCACCTGCTCCCTACTCCTCGCCCACCTGTAGCATTGTGATGCCTGTGATGCTGCTGCCTGTGCCCTGCTGACACTCTTGACCATTTCCACACAGCTGTCTGCTCCCAGGAGGCGCTGACGGGGCCTTGCCGGGCCGTGATGCCTCGTTGGTACTTCGACCCCTCCAAGGGCAAGTGTGTGCGCTTTATATATGGTGGCTGCGGAGGCAACAGGAACAATTTTGAGTCTGAGGACTATTGTATGGCTGTGTGTAAAACGATGAGTAAGTCCCGCCGAGCAGGCTTGTGCAGCCGCACCGTCCCGTCCAGCGTTCTGTCTCCTCCTTCTGGCTGTCCTCGTGGCTGCGTCTATGTAGTGCTCCCTGCCCACTTGGCTGTTTGCTGTCGGTCCTCTTCCTCCTCCTCCTCCCCCTCCATCTCTGTGCTTCCTAGATCCAGGCTTTTGCTTTCCTGTGGGCCATCGTGAGCTCAGTCTTCTGTGTCCTGTGCTCACTGTGGGTCTGGCGGTGGTGGCAGTGACGATGTGTTGTCCTTCCCCCCTCCTTTGGCTCAATGTTGAGCGTCCATCTTGAGGACCAGGCCTCCCAGGCGGCTTTGGGCTTTGGTGGCGGCCGTGCCTCCTTTGACTCCTGTGCTGGGGTTAGCAAGTCGGCCATGAATTCTGCCTGGGCTCCTTTCTAGGTTGTACCACTCTTCTCCTGCCCGTCTTTGAGCCACTCTGCCATTGAGACCCCCTCCCTGTGACCCAAGCCCATTTCAGGGTTAACTGCTGTCCAAGAAAGCGACACAAGGGATATCTCTGGGCGTCCAGGATTCTGGAGTGGCTGGCTTTGTCCCTCCAGGTGGTGGCAGCCATGGGTGCTACCAAGCCCTTAGAAGTGAAGGGAGGCTGGTTAGCAATTTAGTGCCTCATGTGAGTTATATTTACATAGACTGAGTTAGGTTCTACCTCTCTGCCCCCCCCCATTTTTAAGATTCATTTTTTCATTTATGACATATATGAGATTAGAGTTCACGTGAGGCAGAGAGAGGGACAGACACCAGAGCATCATTCCAGTATGTGCAGTGCCAGCGGTCAAACCAAGAATTCTGGGCATCCAAGTCCAGTGCACTACCAACTGAGCCATTTCCCCAGCTGCCTCTCTGCCTTTTTAAGACCCTCTTACCTTGCAGTACTGTTTGTTGTGTTGGGGGTGGAGGTACACAGAATAGGCTCAGTCTAGTGGTTTTTTTCCCCTCTCTCTGCTGCACTAGGGGAAAATTTTTTCCTCCAGGATTATCATTAGGGCTTGGTGCCTGCACTATGAATCCACTGCTCCTGGTAGCATTTTTTCATTTTTATTGGATAAGACAGAGAAAACTGAGAGAGAAGGGGGGAGGTAGAGGGAGAGAGAGAGAGAACTGCAGACCTGCTTTACTACTTGTGAAGCAACCCCCCTGAAGGTGAAGAGCTGGAGGCTTGAACTGGGATCCTTGTGCGGGTCCTTGTGCTTTATACTTTGTGTGCTTAATGTTGTGTGCCACTGCCTGGCCCCCAATCTTTCTTTTTTTTTTTTTTTCCCCTGATATGATTGAAGGTGTTAAAAAAAAATCCTCAGGGAACTTGGGTGGTAGAAGCATTTTCATTCAAAAATGACACAGAGGATGGAAATCATAGTGACATTTCATGCTTTGTAAAATCAACTTCAACCAAGGGGCAATAAAGCCGTGTTTCAGGTCGAAGCCAGAGGAGGACTCAGGGATCATCAAAGCTCTTGCTGAATCTAGAGTTGGTGAGCTTTACCCTGAGGATGATGAAGATGGTGCTGGAAGGCAGTAGAGTAACTGAGCTTCTGGCATCCTGAACAAAGTCTGTAGCGTTGTTGTAACCTATTTTCTCACATGCTTGTATGGACCCTGGCAGGGGTGCTTTGAAGGCCTAGAATCGTCATTTTGTCTGTGTTCATGTTGTGCCCCTTCTTGAAGGAGACAGATGGGTGAGTGTCTTGGTTTCAGAACAGGGTAGAAGGGTGTGTTCTGAGCCCTGGGTACCCCAAGCACTGACCCTCTAGATATGCCACCCAGGCCCGTTGCGTCCTGGTAAGTGGGAGGCAGCTTGTTTGCTATATAATCTTCATCTAGCCCAGTGGCATGAACCACATACTCTCCTCCAAACACTTAGCCTTCAAGCTGCAGGCCTGTGATTCACTGGTGGGGACATACTCTTGGGCGCAGTGGACAGTGGCGCTCTCCGTCTCCCTAGATGAACATCTGAGTGTCATTGGGAATGTGGCTTCTAAGACTGTGTGTTTTCGTTTCAGTCATCTGAAAGGTGGTGATGGAAATGCTATCTTCACACAGGTCCGAGCCAGCTGATTCCTCTAGACTTTAGTTGCCTCTTGGGCGTGTCTGGTTAATCTGTTGTCGCATGTGTCAGCCTTATGGTGGTTTTAATACGGTAACAATCACGCCACTCTAGAAGTTTGATGGATTTGCTCCCTGATTAAAGTGTGTCGGGTATTGGGGCATTTGCTCTCCAAGTGGACATAATGTTATGTCACGATATGGCTGAGTTGTGTCAGCAAATCACCTGCCATTTCTCCTGAATCTGGGAATTGGGGGACAGGAGGAGGTGAGAGTTTTTTTTTTTTTTTTTTTTTTTTTTTTTAAGATTTTATTAATGAGAAAGATAGGAGGAGAGAGAGAAAGAACCAGACATCACTCCGGTACATGTACTGCTGAGGATTGAACTCAGGACCTCATGCTTGAGAGTCCAATTTATCCACTGCACCACCTCCCAGATCTTGAGGATGAGAGTTTCTATAGGTTTTGCTTGAGAGGTTGGTACCTCCATCCTTCCCTGAGTGAAGCTTCATCATGCCCAGGGCCAGTCACAGTGTCCACTGGGCCACCAGTGAGGAGTGTTCATTGTAGCAAGCAGTTCTCTGAGTGTGTCTGAACCACAAAGCCCAGAGTACCTTCATGCTCCTTGCTAAATCCTTGTCAAATACAGCAACTTTGTCCTTGTCAAATCCAGTCACTGAGTCTTAATTTATGTTACCCTTATTATGTGAGCTGGGGTGCGAGGGTTGCCCCAAGAATCTGTAGAATCAGTTTCACCGCAGTGCATTCTGGCCTGAAACTAGCTAGAGAAAGGGAGGTGTTCACATGCAAATGCCTTCCGTGGTAGAGAGCCTGTGGCAGGTGTGGCTTCGGCCCTCGTCTCTGACCAGGCACTTTCGGTAATGGCAATGACACCAGATTTTGTTGCTGGTTTTTATGGGGCCAGAGCCTTACAAACGCTCCCAGACTCCTTTTCCAGTCAGACAGAGACTCAGAGCGCAAGAGGCACTTTGACATGTCCTCATGGTTCCAGAGCTCGAGCCTGGGCTGCACCTGCCTGGTGAGCTCTCTCTGATCCAATAAAGTAGTTAGTTTTTCAGGTTATAAAGGTTCAAGAATGAAAGGAAGGTACAGGAGAGGTTTTCTTCTCTGTCCCTGAAGTGCTAAGTAGATGCCTCACTATTACTATGAGACACCAAGATCTGGACCAAGCAGGAGATGAGTGTCCTCTGAGGAAGGTGGAATCTAACACCCCATAATTGAGGGTGGTCTGAGACAATCCTGTCCATTCTGCAGGTCTGGAGCTCAGTTTCCTGCTTGCCCCTAGAGAGAACACACCCCATCCTCTCATTTCAGTTCCTCCAACCCCTCTGCCCACCAACGACGTGGATGTGTACTTCGAGACGTCCGCTGATGACAATGAGCACGCCCGCTTCCAGAAGGCCAAGGAGCAGCTGGAAATCCGGCACCGTAACCGAATGGACAGGGTAACCTTGGGGCTGCCCTTGTCACCATGGGTGCTGGCACTGGGCACTGCAGTTTTGTAGTGGAAGAGGCTTTTTCTTTCTTTTTTTTTTTTTTTTTTTTTTTTGGGGGGGGGGTGGCTTTATACCTCTGTTGTGAAATAGAATGCCAGTATCATTTTTCAGTTAGAACAAGGTGACCCTGAAAATAAATGAAAGCAATCTCATGAATGAGTACATTGTAGCTAGATAGTACTGCTTTTTGGAAGCCCAGAGTCGCCTGAATGTTTTCCATTAAAAGGATTATAAGGTTGCCCTGCAACCACAGAGCAGCTTTCTCTTAGACTTACTCAGAAGGGGTGGGGAAAAGTTGAAAAGCAACTCCTTTTCTTTTTTAACCAGAGCACTGCTCAGCTCTGGTTTATGGTGGTGCTGCGGATAGAACCTGGGTCTTTGGAGCCTGGCATGAAAGTCTCTTTGCAGAACCATTATCCTATCTAGCCCCACCTAGGTGTCAGTGCCACCCAGTATCCTACACATCACCTCTGCTGGGTGGGCATTTGAGGACTGACAATTCCTTTAGCCGCGTCATTTACAAGCAGTCAAAAAGATGCTCCTCAAATGTCAGAGGGAGAGGGGAAACAACAACAACAAGGGAATGTTAGAGACTAAACCACAGAAACTTGTAAATGGTTACTTAACATGAGGATGGTGGCGGGGTTGAGGCTCACCTGGGGGTGGTTGAGTGAGGACCACCCAAGGGAATGTCTTAAGAGGGAGTCACACAGCCCTGAGTTCATGAGGGCTCACTCATGGCACAATTCCCTTTATCCCTTAGATTCTGGACCTGTTAGAAAACGGGAAAGGTTCAGAGGTTATAGTGAGTGGTTTTGATCTCTGTTCCAGGTAAAGAAGGAATGGGAAGAAGCAGAGCTTCAAGCGAAGAATCTCCCCAAAGTAGAGAGGCAGACACTCATTCAGGTACAACATACTCCACAGACAGAACTCAAAGCCTGACCCTCACAGCCCGGATCCCAGGAAATCAAAAGTTTGACACCTCTTTATAGCAGGGTGCTTATGTTACAAGGAAATTTTCACCAGCCTTGTTTTTTGTTTGTCTCCCAACTGGCTCACTTTAGAATAGCTCACCCACAGGAGGAAGAAACCAGCCCCTTTAGCAGAGCACACCTAGTTTGTGCCAGACAGTAACCTTAGCTTGGCCGCATTTGTTAGCTCTGTTTTCTTGGCAATAGTCCTCAGCCATCTTCATTCTTGGGCTGTGACTTGTTTTTCAGCAGTGCTGACTTTTTGCAGACTTAGTGAAAAGTCAAAGAGCAGAAAATAAAACTTTTCGTGTGCCAGTTCATTTCTAACTTTATAAGAACACAGCCTTGGCCTAACAACACCATTCACACTCCCCTTGGATAGGAAACAGTCACTATGGATAGGAAAGGCCACACAAAGAGCACACGGCGCAAAGACCGGCATAAGGATCCTGGTTTGAGACCTCGGCTCCCCACCTGCAGGGGAGTCACTTCACAGGAGGTGATGCAGGTCTGCAGGTGTCTTTCTCTCCCCCTCTCTGTCTTCCCCTCCTCTTTCCATTTCTCTCTGTCCTATCTAACAGCGACGACATCAATAACAACAACAATGATAACTACAACAATAAAACAAGGGCAACAAACGGGAAAATAAGTAAAAAAAAAAAAAATTAAAGAGAAAAGGCCAGGCAGCTTGTGAGACTGGGGTTTATAAAACCCCACCCCCCTTTCTCTCTCCTCCCTCCCTTCCTTCCTCATTTGTCTTCCTTCCTTTCTCCTTCCCTCCCTTTCCTAACTTCCTTTCATGCCAGAGCACTGGTCAGCTCTAGTTTATGGTAGTTTCGTAGGATTGAACCTTGACCCTGTGACATTGGAGTCTCAGGCATGAAATAAAGCCCTGCCCTTTAAGTCTATATTCAGGTTTAGCTGGTATCTCTTTCTTCTGTTGCTAACTTACTTTCTGGTTTCTTTTTGTTTTTTTTTTTAATGCCCTGGGTTACAGTGGTGCTGGGGATTGAACCTGGGACCCTGGAGCCTCAGGCACAGAAGTCTGTGCATAACCATTATGCTGTCTTCCCAACCTTCGTGTTGCCTTTTCTAGATAGTCAGGGAAGGGGAGAGGAAGGGAGAGACCTGCAGCACTGCTTCACTGCTCATGAAATTCCTCTCCTAGCAGGTGAGGACTGGAGGCTTGAAGCCACCTCCTTGTGCACTATAATGTGTGCCCAACCATGTTTGCCACTACCTGGCCCTGGTGTTAATTTTCTTTCTTCCTTTACCCCTCCCCTTCCTTCTCTCTTTTGACTACAGGGTTATCACTGGGGCTCCAGTGCCAGCACCACTGCTCCTGGCAGCCATTTTTTCCATTTTATAGGGTAGGACAGAGAGAAATTGAGAGAGGAGGGAGAGATAGAGATGTGGAAAGATAGACACCTGCAGACCTGCTTTGCCACTTGTGAAGTGTCCTCATGCAGGTTTGAGCCGAAGGATTTTTGCACTGTGTGTGTTTCACTGGGTGGGTCACCGCCTGGCCTCCTCCCAGTGTTAGTTTTCTAAGTGTACCTTTTTTTAATTTACTTTTATTTATTATTGGATAGAGATAGAAATTGAAAGGGGAGGGGGAAATAGAGACAGACAGACAGACACACACACACACACACACACACACACACACACACACACACACTGCAGTCCTACTTCTCCACTCATGAAGCTTTCCCCCTGCAGGTGGGGGCCAAGGATTTGAACCTGCGTCCTTAACATACTGTAATGTGTGTGTATAACCAGGTGCGCCACCACCTGGCCCCCTTTACAATTTTTTTAAAGAAGATTTGTTTACTAGAGAGGAGGAGAAGGAGAGAGAATAAGAATACCACTCTGGCATGTGTGGTGCCAGGAATTGAACTGTAGCCAGGGTACCACCTCCTGGGCTACAAGAGTACCTTTAAAAGAAAAAAATTATAATCACGTTTGAGGGGGAAAAAATTTCAAGATTGCTAATACAAGTGCTGTTTCAGGAGGAATGACTCCACATAACCCACCCATCACAGTGACAGGCTTCAGAATCAGTTTCCGGTTGGACTGTGGTTCCTGGATTTGGAAGCGAGAGCCTCACTGCAGTGTGAACAGCACATTATGGGGCACATCGTGTCAGTAACGGAAATCCTCAGGGCTCAGTTGCATTGTGCTCTCCTGTTATGAGCCTGGCCTGGCAAGCACAGGTCCCAGCTCCTAACGCTCTTCTGCTTTCTTGGCATAGCACTTCCAAGCGATGGTGAAAGCTCTGGAGAAGGAGGCGGCCAGTGAGAAGCAGCAGCTGGTAGAGACCCACCTGGCCCGTGTGGAGGCCATGCTGAATGACCGGCGCCGCATGGCCCTAGAGAACTACCTGTCCGCCTTGCAGTCCGATCCCCCCCGGGTGAGTGCATGGGTGCAGAATGGCCTGGAGGCCGTGGCATCTGGCATGTAGATACAGAACCCAGCCTATGAGTGGCCAATAACAGTTAGTAGTAGTATTGTATTTGTTTTTTGACACGTTCTGGCAAGACTGGAGAAGGAGAGAGGCAACTAGGAAAGAAACGGCTTTCTGGAGGCCGTGTGGTGGCGCACCTGGTTGAGTGTATATATTACAATATGCAAGTACCCGGGTTCAAACCCCTGGTCCCCACCTGTAGGGGGAAAGCTTTGCGAGTGGTGAAGCAGGGCTGCAGGTGTCTCTCTGTCTCTCTTCCTCTCTATCTTCCCCTTCCCTCTTGATTTCTGGCTGTCTATCCAATAAAGATTTTTTTAAAAAAATGTTAAAGGGTAAATTTATTTATTATTTTATTTATTTTTTGCCTCCAGGGTTATTGCTGGGGCTCGGTGCCTGCACTATGAATCCACTGCTCTTGGAGACCATTTTTCCCATTTTGTTGCCCTTGTTGTCATTATTATTATTGTTGCCATTGATGTTATTGCTGTTGAATAGGACAGAGAGAAATGGAGAGAGGAGGGAAAGACAGAGGGGGAGAGAATAACATAGGTCATTCAAAATAACCTGTGTTGAAACCCTTTTGTGCTAGAGGTTTCAAGCAGACCTGCTTCACCACCTGTGAAGGGGGGGGGCGCTCGAACCAGGATCCTTACACCGGTCCTTGAGCTTTGCGCCATGTGCACTTAACCTGCTGCACTACTGCCTGACCCCCTTTTTAAAATTTTAAAAAAGAAAAAGAAACGGCTTTCTGAACCGTGGCTCATCAATGCTTCATGCCCATCTGTGCACTTGTGAGGTGGAAGAACCTTACACAAGAAAAGCAGAGCCTAAGGCTACTGACTGGGCATTATCCAGATGCCCAACTTCCTCTAGTAGCCTTCCTTTCAAAAAATCAAGGCATGCCCTCTCTGGAAAAAAGCTTTGGGCCAGTTCTATTTAGAGTATAAATAAAAGGTCAAAATAACCTATGTTGAAACCCTTTTGTGGTAGAGGTTTCAAGCTTTAAAATTGTAATTTTTGCCTTGCTGTTTTTTTTGCCTCAGGAGCAAGGGATGGTGGATGACTAGAAAATATTGGAAAGAGGGTGGGGGGTATAGCACAATGATTATGCAAAGAGTCTTTCGTGCCTGAGGCTCTCAAGTCCCAGGTTCAATCCCCCACACCGCCATAAGCCAGAGCTGAGCAGTGCTCTGGATATATATGAAAGAAAGAGATTCATTTCCTTACATCACTGACTTTTACAAACCCCCTGGGGGGCTTGCTTATAATTGAGGATTAGAAATAAAACTCAGAAATGAGGTGAGATTAGAAGACTGTGTTAGAGATTCTAGAAAAATACCATTTGTTAAGGAACCAGTATAACTTTGAAATTAGCTTTTTAAAAAAATTTTTTATATTTATTTTCCCTTTTGTTGCCCTTGTTTTTTTATTGTTTTGTAGTTATTGTTGTTATTGATGTCATCGTTGTTAGATAGGACAGAGAAAAATGGAGAGAAGAGAAGACAGAGAGGGGGAGAGAAAGATAGACACCTGCAGACTTGCTTCACCAACCTGTGAAGCGGCTCCCCTGCAGGTGGGGAGGCGGGGGCTCAAACCAGGATCCTTACGCCGGTCCCTGCGCTTTGCACCACCTGCGCTTAACCCGCTGCGCCTCCGCCCGACTCCCTGACCTCTACTTTCATAGACCTATTTGCAGCTTCATGTTCCAGCCTCTCTTCATTCCTTCCAGCTCTGAAGATTCAAACAGATGTTGTCTCTTGCAGCCTCATCGCATCCTCCAGGCCTTGCGGCGTTATGTCCGTGCTGAGAATAAAGACCGTCTGCACACCATCCGCCATTACCAGCATGTGCTGGCTGTGGACCCAGAGAAGGCAGCACAGATGAAGCCCCAGGTAGGTACACTAGACACAACACTTGCCCTGAAAGTGGTGCAGTGGCTGAGGTCCTGAGTTTGATTCCTGACATTGAATGTGCCAGAGTGAGACTTGAGTTTCTCTTGTCTCTATCCTCCTTCCCTCTTCCTCATAAATAAAACTTTTTTTTTTAAATAAGGAAATAGGGGGAGTCGGGCGGTAGCGCAGCGGGTTAAGCACAGGTGGCGCAAAGCACAAGGACCGGTGTAAGGATCCCGGTTCGAGACCCTGGCTCCCCACCTGCAGGGGAGTCATTTCACAGGCAGTGAAGCAGGTCTGCAGGTGTCTGTCTTTCTCTCCCCCTCTCTGTCTTCCCCTCCTCTCTCCATTTCTCTCTGTCCTATCCAACAATGACGACAACAATAATAACAACTACAACAATAAAACAGCAAGGGCAACAAAAGGGAATGAATAAATAAATTAAAAAATAAAATAAAATAAGGAAATAAAGAGGGCTGTGGAGTTAGTATAGTGGTTATATAAAATGTCATGCTCAAAGCATCAAGGATCCCCCAGGTTCAATCCTTAGCACTACCAGAAGCCAAAGCTGAGAGGTATTCTGGTAAGGATAAATAAGTTAAACCAGAGACTCTAGTAGTTCGGTTTTTTTTCCTAGAGGCCTTTGTAGTGATAGGTGTTAGTTCTTCCCATATTCTAGGTGTAGTACTTAGCTGATTTTGGGGTGCCCAGTGTACCTATAACCCTGGGTACTTACCCATTGTTTAAGAAATGCTGGGAGTCGGTCGGTTACGTGGTGGGTTAAGCACACATGACGCAAGGGGCAAGGACCAGCCTAAGGAGCCTGGTTCGAGCCCCCGGCTCCCCACCTTCAGGGGAATCCCTTCACAGGCGGTGAAGCAGGTCTGCAGGTGTCTATCTTTCTCTCCCCCTCTCTGTCTTCCCCTCCTCTCTCCATTTCTCTCTGTCCTTTCTAACAACGACGACATCAATAACAACAATAACTACAACAGCAACAGACAACAAGGGCAACAAAAGGGAAAATGAATAAAATTAAAAAAAAAAAAAGAAAGAAAGCCCTCTTGTTGCACGTGTTACGACTGAAGATAGCTGCCTAGAAGATTCCGCACCAGTGCTGATGACCCAGAGCTAAACCATATATATGAATCCCCTTGAGCAGCTCACAGCCTAGCATAGAATCAGTTATATTCACTAAAGATGAAGGATCATTGTCCTTTAAAAAAAAATTCACATCTATGAGAGAGAGAGAGAGAAAAACAGCATTACTCAGGCACATGTGATGCTGAGCGTCCAACTCAGGACCTCACACCTGCAAGCCCAGCACTTTATCTGCTGTACAACCTCCAGAACTAAATAGAACAACTGTTCTTACACAGTGCTTACTTTAATGTGTGCGTTTGATTTTTTTATTATTGGATAGAGACACAACTGTTCTTACACAGTGCTTACTTTAATGTGTGCATTTGATTTTTATTTATTTATTATTGGATAGAGACACAACTGTTCTTACTTTAATGTGTGCGTTTGATTTTTTTTTTTTTATTTATTATTGGATAGAGACAGAGAAATTGAGAGGGGAGAGGGCAAGGGACAGACACCTGCAGCCCTGCTTCACCACTCGTGAAGCTTTCCCTGTGCAGGTGGGGACCAGGGTTTGAACCTGGGTCCTTACTCACAGTGATGTGTGTGTTTAACCAGGTGACCCCACTGCCTGGCCCCCTTATGTTGCTTACTTTAGCAGTTGCATTTTGTAGGAGGGCCATGAAACAACTTGGGCCTGGTGTGAGCGTTATGGTGCCTTTACCCTTCCTGCTGTAGCTCTGGGGTTCACTGCAAGGACACTAACGCCCAGTGCTCCTCCCTCTAGTTCTGGTCCTCCCGTGGGAAGCTGAGCCATCCTGGCTCAAATGGCTTTTCCGTTTGTGACATTACACTTGCCACAATTGTGGGTGGTACATTTCCGTTCTGTATGCATTTTTTTTTTTCTTGAAGGCACTTACTCTTGTGAGTACCCATCAATTTAACCTGATTGAAAGGATGGCAAATATAAAATTAAATTGCTTTCATCCTTGCTTTCAAAGGTCAGGGAGGCATCAATCTACAATAAAAGCATCTTTCTATTTAACTTTTTTTTTTCATTTGACCCTTCATGTTAATAGCTTCAAGCTATTGACTAACCGTTGGCTTAGTGTGCCCTCTGTAGGAAGAAATCCCTCACTGCAAGAGGAGCCAGGCAAGAATAGCACTAGAGCAGGGTGTGCATATGAATCACTTACCTCACAGGAGTGGGTGTTAGCCCAAATCACCTTTTACTTCCACTTGGAAAATAAACCATCAGTTTTACTTTATTTTAGAGAGGCAGCAACGAGCGTGGAAGAGACCAGAGCAGCAAGCTCCCTCCAGTGTGGTGGAAGTTGCTCTCAAACCTGGCTTGCACACATGGCAAAGCAGCACAATATCCAAGTGAGCTATATCGTCAGCTTTAGTGACTCCCCCCCACCACCTTTACTTTTCTTGACTGAATAACCTTGGAAAAGTAGAGAGTGGTGGGAGAGAAAAGCCAAGTTAAACTGATGCCTCTGTCAAGTTTTGAAAAAGTAGCTAACTTAGTTACATAGGATTAAACTGCTTCTTCAGCATGATTATCATTTTGAATAGTCATTGTACTAAGAAAAATCCATGGGGGCCAGGTGGTGGTACACCAGGTTAAGTGCACACATTACAGTGCACAAGGACCCGGGTTCAAACCCCTGGTCCCCACCTGCAGGGGGAAAGCTTCACAGGTGGTGAAGCAGTGCTGCAGGTGTCTCTCTGTCTCTCTCCCTCTTCCTCTCAATTTCTGGCTATCTCTATCAAATAAATAAGGATAATTAAAAAATTTAAAAATCAGTTTTTTAAAAAAGAAAAAATACCCATGGAATTTTCTCACCACCGCTATCGACTTTTTTTTTTTTTTTACTTACTACATTTGAAAGAGCATTTCAAATAAGCATTTCATTTCAGAGAGGAAAACTAAAGCATCATTCTTGATGCTGTGGATAGAACAAGGGCCTCCAAGTCTGCTCCACCAGTTAAGCCATCTTCTAGCTGCTACCCGAGTCATTGCTGAAGCCAGTGGTTTTATTCCCTTCTCATTCTGTCTAGTCTGACCATTGGTAAAAAAATATATATATATAGGGGAGTCAGGCAGTCGCGCAGCGGGCTAAGCGCACGTGGCACAAAGCGCAAGGACCAGTGTACGGATCCCAGTTCGAGCCCCTGGCTCTCCACCTGCAGGTGGAGTCACTTCACAAGCGGTGAAGCAGGTCTGCAGGTGTCTATCTTTCTCTCCCTCTCTCTGTCTTCCCCTCCTCTCTCCATTTCTCTCTGTCCTATCCAACAATGACATCAGTAATAATAATAACTGTAGCAATAAAACAAGGGCAACCAAAGAGAATGAATAAATAAATATAAATTAAAGATTTAAAAAGTATATAAATATATATATATATATATTAATTAAACCCCACATCTTTGCCTCAGAAGGGCCTTTTTAAATATCGTATTGTATAGATTAGAGGGTTTTAAAAAAAAAAGTTTGGTGGTCCAGGAGGTGGCACAGTGAATAAGACATTGGACTTTTAAGCATGAGGTCCTGAGTTCAGTCCCCTGCAGCACATGTACCAGAGTGACATCTGATTCCTTCTCTCTCTCCTCTTGTCATTTCTCATGAAAAAATAAAATCTTTTTTTAAAAAAGTTTTAAGTTAAACATATAGAAACCAATGACTGACAGTAGAAATTTTAAGTCTATTTATATAGGGGGAGATAAAAGAGAGAGACAGAGAGATACCTGCAACACTGCTTCACCAATCATGAAGTTGCCCTCCCAGTGATGGGGACAGGACCATGAACCTAGGTCCTTGTGCGTGGTAACGTGTGCTCTACACGAGTACTCCCCTCTGACCCCTTAAGTCTTGTTTGTTTGTTTGTTTGTTTGTTTTACTATTGCCTGGTGTGGGGGTGGGAACTTGGTGGTGGTACACCTAATAAGCACACCTTACAATGTGTAAGTACCCAAGTTCCAGCCCCTGTCCCCGTCCCCACTTTTAGGGCCTAGGTTTCACAAGCAGTGAAGCAGCACTATAGTTGTGTCTCTCTTCTCCTTTCCAGTCTCAATTTCTCTTTGTCTCTGGAATAGGTAAATAAATAAAATATCAAAAATAGTAACAGGAATTATATTGCCACCAAGGTTATCACTGGTCTCACTGCCTACACAACAAACCTTCCACTCCAGTGGCCATTCCCCTACACTTTTTTCTTCTTCTTTTCTTTTACTAGCCCTACACACACACACACACACACACACACACACACACACACACACACACACACACACACTTCTTTCTTTGATAGGACAGAAAGAAATTGAGAGGGGAAGGGGAAAGAGAGAGAGCTGCAACACTTGCTACTACTCAAGAAACGTCCCCTCTGTAGCTGGGGACCAGGGACTTGAACCCTGGGCCTTGTACATGGTAACATCTGTGTTCAGTCAGGTGCCCTGCTGCTCCCTCTGCCCCAAGTCTTTTTTTAAAAAGATTAATGAGAGAGCAAGAACGTCAGATTCCAAGGCTTTCCCCCACTGCGCCATCTCCTGGGGCCACAGGGAAAGACTGTCTAATGATTTTTTTTTTTCTTACTTGAAGCACTGTGGATCACTCCAACTGTATACGCTTGTATAAGCTTATCCTCAGTGGTCACTGTGCTGGGAGGAGCTGACCAATACCCTCCTCCCACCTCTCTGCCAGGAGGTGTCTAAGAACCATCCTCACCACTGGGCGGAAGTGGTGGCCTGGCTGTTTTGGTGTGACGAGCCTTTCAATCCTGTCCTTGCAGGTAATGACACATCTGCACGTGATTGAAGAAAGAAGGAACCAAAGCCTCTCTCTGCTTTACAAAGTCCCTTACGTGGCCCAGGAGATCCAGGAGGAGATTGGTGAGTACTGACTATTTGCATGGAGACCAGCTGGGGCTGGAGGCTCGCTCAGGAGAGGATGGCTATGCTCAGACTAGGAATGCCAGGGACAAGCCAGAGCACAACGCTGGCATCAGCACCCTGAGGCTCACAGACCCCTCACTGGGGCTTGCGTGGCAATGCCAGGGAGTCTCTGAGGACAGATGTCCTGGCCGTGAGCCATAGAGCCTCGAGTTTCAGCAGAGCCGTTACCGGAAGAAAAATCCAAGGTGTGAAATTGCAAGGGACTGGGGGTGAGGTGGGGGGGTGGTTTCCTGTAACCTCGCCCTCACTTGCTCATGTATTTCAAGGCACCTGTTACATCCTCTCACTACCTCTCTTCTAGTCTTTTCTTTCTTTCTTTCTTTCTTTTAATATTTTATTTTATTGGATGGAGACAAAAAAAAAAAGCTGAGATGGGAGGGGGAGATAGGGAGAAAGAGAGACACCGGCAGCATTACTTCATTACTTGCAAAGCTCTCTCCCTGCAGGTGGAGACCAGGGGCTTGAACCTAGGTCCTTAGATGTTGAATAGCACGTGTGTTCAACCACGTATGCCACCACCCAGCCTTCCCTTGCCCCACCCTTTTTTTTTTTTTTTTTGCTTCTAGGTTTATCTCTGGGGCTTGATGCTGGCACTACACAGCCACAGCTCCTAGCAACCTTTTTTTTCCCCCCATTTTATTGGGTAAGACAGAAATTGAGAAGGGACCCAGAGCCATCTACAAATTTAATGCTATCCCCATCAAGATCCCAAGCACATTTTTTAGGAGAATAGAAAAAATGCTACAAATGTTTATCTGGAACCAGAAAAGACCTAGAATTGCCAAAACGATCTTGAGAAAAAAGAACAGAACCGGAGGCATCACACTGCCAGATCTCAAACTGTATTATAGGGCCATTGTCATCAAAACTGCTTGGTACTGGAACATGAACAGACACACTGACCAGTGGAATAGAATTGAGAGCCCAGAAATGAGGCCCCACACGTATGGACATCTAATCTTTGACAAAGGGGCCCAGACTATTATATGGGGGAAGCAGAGTCTCTTCAACAAATGGTGTTGGAAACAATGGGTTGAAACATGCAGAAGAATGAAACTGAATCACTGTATTTCACCAAATACAAAAGTAAATTCCAAGTGGATCAAGGACTTGGATGTTAGACCAGAAACTATCAGATACTTAGAGGAAAATATTGGCAGAACTTTTTTCCGCATAAATTTTAAAGACATTTTCAATGAAACGAATCCAATTACAAGGAAGACTAAGGCAAGTATAAACCTATGGGACTACATCAAATTAAAAAGCTTCTTCACAGCAAAAGAAACCACTACCCAAATCAAGAGACCCCTCACAGAATGGGAGAAGATCTTTACATGCCATACATCAGATAAGAGTTTAATAACCAACATATATAAAGAGCTTGCCAGACTCAACAACAAGACAACAAATAACCCCATCCAAAAATGGGGGGAGGACTTGGACAGAATATTCACCACAGAAGAGATCCAAAAGGCCGAGAAACACATGAAAAAATGCTCCAAGTCTCTGATTGTCAGAGAAATGCAAATCAAGACAACAATGAGATATCACTTCACTCCTGTGAGAATGTCACACATCAGAAAAGGTAACAGCAGCAAATGCTGGAGAGGGTGTGGGGTCAAAGGAACCCTCCTGCACTGCTGGTGGGAATGTCAGTTGGTCCAACCTCTGTGGAGAACAGTCTGGAGAACTCTCAGAAGGCTAGAAATGGACCTACCCTATGACCCTGCAATTGCCCTCCTGGGGATATATCCTAAGGAACCCAACACATCCATCCAAAAAGATCTGTGTACACATATGTTCTTGGCAGCACAATTTGTAATAGCCAAAACCTGGAAGCAACCCAGGTGTCCAACAACAGATGAGTGGCTGAGCAAGTTGTGGTATATATACACAATGGAATACTACTCAGCTGTAAAAAATGGTGACTTCACCGTTTTCAGCCGATCTTGGATGGACCTTGAAAAAATCATGTTGAGTGAAATAAGTCAGAAACAGAAGGATGAATACGGGATGATCTCACTCTCAGGCCGAAGTTGAAAAACAAGATTAGAAAAGAAAACACAAGTCGAACCTGAAATGGAATTGGAGTATTACACCAAAGTAAAAGACTCTGGGGTGGGTGGGTGGGTGGGGAGAATACAGGTCCATGAAAAATGATGAATGAAATAGTGGGGGTTGTATTGTTAAATGGGAATCTGGGGAATGTTATGCATGTAAAAAAAAAAAAAAAAAGAAGTAGAAACGCAAAAAAAAAAAAAAAAAGAAATTGAGAAGGGAGGGGGGAAATAGAGAGGGAGAGAAAGATACCTGCAGACCTGCTTCACCACTTGTAAAGTGGCCACTCTGCAGTAGGGAGTAGGTTCAAACTCAGATCCTTGTTCATGGTACTATGTGCTCTTAACTGGTTCACCACTGCCCAGCCCCCCCACCCCCGGCCCCTATCTAGTCTTTATATAACTTCATTAAGTCAACAAATATTCGGTGCCAGTTGTGTGGATCACAGAATGAAATGGTGCACAGTTATGTGTGTGTGTGTGTTAACAATATATATTAATATATATATTAACACACACAAGTGTCAGATGGGATGAGTGCTGTGGGGGGGGGAGCTGGTAGGGGGAAGGCTGTTTGCAGTCAACAGCCTGGGATCCCAATGGTAGGGAGGAACTATCTTTGCAAACGCCACATGGGGGGGGGGGGAGATATTGTTAACAGAAGAAAGACCTGGAGTTTAAATTGTGGGCTCATTTAAATAGAATATGTGACTGGAACAATAGTGAGGGAGAAATGAGACTAAAAAATTAGGCAGAGGTAGAGCCAGTGAGGCCACAGCCAGTAGATCTCTCGTGTACTAAATGCACTAAAACCCCAGTTCAAGCCCCTGGTCCCCACCTGCAGGAGCGAAGCGTCCCAAGTCGTGAAGTTATATTGCAATTGTCTGTTGTTTCCCTCTCTTTCCTCACCACTTCCCTCTCATGTTCTGTCACTATCTAAAATAAATGAAATATTTTTTTTAAAGTAGGCAGAGGTAGCGGCTGGATGGTGGCGCACCTGGTTGAGCACACACAGTCCTCACCTGCTAGGGGGAAGCTTCATGAACAGTGAAGCTATGCTACAGGTGTTTCTGTCTCCCTTTCTCTCTCTCTCTCCCCAGGTGATGTTTCTCTCTATCCAATAAACAAAAAAGCAAAAAGACTATAGCGCTGAAGTTTCCTTCAATGCAGTGGAAGCTGAAGAATGTGAATTTGAAAAAATTATTTGGAGGTTAAATGAGGTTAAATAGAGAGCTGATTTAAAATTGGAAACCACCCAGAAAAGGATTGTGGAACTCCAGGCCCGAGTTGTGAATTGTAATGGCAGGGTGGGATGGGGTGATATCAGAGGCAGTAAAGAGGAGAGTGTACACCTTATACACCCTGGGTTCAATCCCTGAGATCCAAACAGAATAAAAACAGCGACTAGGAATTGCTATTGGCTTACATTTGGGAGGAGGGGGGAGTTGGGGGTGTCAGCTGAAGGCTGTTAAGACAACAAGCCAGAGGTGTGGATTTGGGAGGGTAGGCCTGTGGGTGACATTCAACATTGTGCCATTGACTGAACCCACCCAAGTTAAATATATTTAATAGGTAAGAGGGAGGTGGCCCGGATGGCACCCTGGGTTCCTCATGCTGCAGAAGCAGGGCAGGCATTTCAGGGAGGGAGAAGGTGGTTGAATGTGTTGGGGCTGGTGCTCTGCACCATCATGAGCAGCCTTGTTCGAGGGTTCTTCTCCAGCTCAGAAATGAGATCCTTCTGCCAACCTGCTCCTCCTACACACGCACACGCACACGCACACACACACACACACACACACACACACCTATCTCCTTCCTAGATGAGCTGCTTCAGGAGCAGCGTGCAGACATGGACCAGTTCACTGCCTCCATCTCCGAGACTCCTGTGGACGTCCGGGTGAGCTCGGAGGAAAGCGATGAGATCCCGCCATTCCACCCCTTCCACCCCTTCCCGTCCTTACCTGAGAACGAAGGTGTGTATGGCCGAGGGCGTGACTTGGGGATGGCACAAGGGTGGGGATCGGGTTGCAACCACTTGGGGTCTGATTTGGTTGTGTGCTGGGGAGGGGGACTCCCTGCTGGAGTGGGTGGGAAGACTGAGTGTCCTTTCAGAGAGCTGGCTCCAGCTTGAAACCAGCAGGGGTTGCTGTGCTGTCTCTGTTGTTGCAGAGGGTTGGCTTAGAGTTCACGATTTGGTTTGCCTAGTCCTGTTGCCGCCTACAGTGTGCGTGGAGCCTGCCATCTGAGGACCACTGTGCACTTGAAATTGTACTTACGTGTGCTCCTTCCTACACTCTCCCTTCCTCTCATATTTATTTGATAGGACAGAGAGAAATTGAGAGGGGAGGGGGGGAAATAGAGAGGGAGAGGTCCTGCCGATCAGCTTCACTGCTTTCACCCTGCAAGTGGAGACTGGGGTCTTGAACCCAAGTCCTTGGAGAGAGCAGCAACAGGGTGTGCCGCCCTTGAGCTCATTTGTGTCCTGATCTAAGTCTCGGCCAGTGGAGGCTGCCATGGGGCACGAGAGCTCCACCCCACCCCACCCCACCCCCCCCCGCCCTGTGTTTCAGCACAATGGGACCTGCCAACCTCACACCTCCAGGGTTGAGAGGGTTGGGCCCTCTGACCTCTGCTCAGGCCTGTGTCCTGCTAGTCCCTAGCTGCAAAGGGCCTCTCCGACGGGTGCCCCTGAGACCAGAGTGAGGAATCAGGCTCTGTGTCTTCACCTCCTGCTGTTGCAGGAGTGATTAAAAGAAAAAAGAAAAAAAAAAAAAAGGTAGCCATAGCTCTAAAAGCACTTCACAGGTGCCTCATCTCCCCCTCAGAGTGAGCCTCCAAGGTAGGGAGTGACCCTGCGGGGTGGGGGGGGGGTGTTCCTGAGGTTCTAAAGAGATTGGGGGCCTCCTAGGGTCACACAGTTTGGGGATGGAAAGCCAGCTGGTACAGGATTTGCCTTGGCCCAGAGAGAACTGGAACAGAGGCCCCAGAACAGTGCTGCAGAAGAGCAGAGCGGATTGGGGTGGGGTTTGGGGGCCCAGCTTAGCCCCAGGTCTTAAGCAGAAATTCCCTTTAAGCTGGTTATCTCAGAGGCCCGGCTCAGTGCAGTTGGCCCTCAAGTAATACAGCAGGGTGTGAGGAAGTAGCTAGATAAACATGCTACTGCATCCCTAAAGCCTGCTTCTGGCAAATGTCAATGCGGTAGGGGCTTTCCACACCTGTCCAAACTATCACTGTGTCTCCCTGTCAAAAAACTACAACTAATACTAGCTTCTATTTCTTTAAAAGTTTCTTCTTTTTTTAAAATAAAAAAAAAAAGTTACTTATTTCATGAGATAGAGAGGCCAGAGTGTTACTCGGGCTATGTGATGCTAGGGATCGAACTCTGGACCCCCATGCCTACAAATCCACAGCCCTATCACTATGCCACATAGCTTTGTTTCTGTTCTGTTCTTTAAAAAGAAAGAAAGAAAAAGAAAAGACTCTTGTGTGGGCTGGGCAGAGTGATTTGTAGATCTCCCTGCTGGTTTGTCTCTGTGGGGTATTTCAGATATGGTTTGGGAAGAATACTATTTGTTCACAAGAATTCTAAGTTGGGACTTTTTTTTTTTTTTGACAAGTCATTTTTCTCTCTCTTAATCTCCTTTTGTGCTATTTTTTTTTTAACCGTTTTCCTTTCTGCTAGACACTCAGCCGGAGTTGTACCGCCCAATGAAAAAAGGTTGGTTTGTCCCCTTCCAAACCATCATCCCTTGCTACATCCTCAGTGTGTCAGAAGTCTCATTTTCTGTTTCATTCCATCACCTGAGTCTCTCCCACCTCATTTCTTCACACATGGTTGTAAGCGCTGAGGAGCCAGTGTGTGACAATGTGGCCACCACCCTTAGCTTTACACCTGGGTGTTGAGAGAAGGCAGAGAAGTCAGCCCAGAGCTGCTCCTCAGTCCTTTAAACCTGGGTGGACGTTCAGACGTAGATCCAGGTGTCATGGGCTGGTGGCGAGTGGCTGGCATCTGTTACAGCACCAGGCAGAGACCTCTCCTTTTCTTTGTCCTCTGCTGCTCCCCCTTTGCCGTTTCTTTTTAGCCGTCCTCTTAGCCTCTGTCTGCACTCAGCTAGATCTTGTCAGTTAGTGGTCTTGTGTCCTGAGTTCCAGTATCTCTCAAAATGTGGAAGCGAGCCAGGTACAAGTGAGCTCTTGTTATAGTGAGTCTCAGGCTCCCGAAACTGAGTTCTTTACCTGTTGCTTCACATACCTGGTCTCACTTAATCTACCACAGTCACCTGTAAGTCAGGAGTTTTAAGAAGTGGAAGAACCAAAACTTGAGCCCAGCTCTCTCTGTTCAAAGCCTAAGCTATTTCTGTTACATCGGTGGCCACTAATAGCATGGGCCATTGCAGTCTCTGGAGGTATTGTAAGTTCAGATCAGACATTCCATATTCTTTGGAGACCTACAGTTTGGGCTTTAGCAGATGGGCCGTGGGTGGGCCCAGCGGTGTTGCTAGCTAAAAGTTTGAGACTGTGGGGTATGCCACAGCTTTTCCTCAAATCAGGACAGAGCAGTTTGAACCTTTCAAGAACCCCTGATACCTAGACACTCTAATTTTTTAAAATATTTATTTATTTATTTTTCCTTTTGTTGCCCGTTGTTGTTGTTGTTAATGTCGTCATTGTTGGATAGGACAGAGAGAAATGGGGGGGGAGAGAGAGACGGGGAGAGAAAGATAGATACCTGCAGACCTGCTTCACCACCTGTGAAGCAACACTCCTGCAGGTGGGGAGCCAGGGGTTCGAACCGGGATCCTTGCACCAATCCTTGCGCTTTGCGCCACATGCGCTTAGCCCGCTGCGCTACCGCCCAACTCCCTAGACACTCTTATTTTATTGTACTTGGATGCACCTCTTCTTGGAGTTCACTATGTCAGCAGCACAGATGTTTATTGATAAGGATGAATTTTATAGCTTAGCAGACTTTCGACTTCATACTTCAACTATTGTTAGCTGGAAGAACTTAAGCGCTGACTTTTTCTTTTTTTGCCTCCAGGCTTCTTGCTGGGGCTCAGCACCTACGCTACAATTCCACTGCTCATGGAGGCCATTTTTTCCATTTTTGTTGTTGCTGCTGCTGCTGTTGTTAGATAGGACAGAGAAATCAAGAGAAGAGGGGAAGACAGAGAGGGAGAGAGAAAGACAGACACCTGCCAGACCACCTATGAAGCAACCACTCTGCAGGTGGGGAGTTGGGGGCCCAAACTGGGATCTTTGTACCAGTCTTTGTACTTCGTACTATGTGCGCTTAACCCGGTGCACTGCTGCCTGGCCCCTCTAAGCATTGACTTTTGACGTCCAAGCATTGCTTGTTCTGTAAAACCAAAGTGGTTTGGGTCAGTGTTTAAAGAAAAACAACACATTCTCCTTTTGAGAGATCATCACTGTGTCTTCACTGTCCCAGGCTGGTTTTGTTAGTTTGGTTTTTAGTGATTTAATAATGTTTTACAAGATTGAACACATCAAGTGGTGGTAGGGGGGGGGAGCATAGGTAGAACTTTGGTGGTAGGAGTGATATGGAATTATATCCCTATCTCGTCAATTGCTATTTAAAAAAATTTTATTAGTGACTTAATACTTACTTACAAAATTATAAGATAACGGGTATAATTCCACACCTTTCCCACCACTAGAGTTCTGTGTCCCCGTCCCCTCCATTGGAAACTGCAGTAGTTTTCACAAAATTACAGATATGAGCTATTTATAACTGTCTATATTTATATTTATATTTATTTGTCCTCCCCTCCTTGCCCCCTGTGATCTTGCTTTCTCTTCCTAAGTCAAGCCTACTACTTCTGAGTGTCCTTCCCCTGACCCCCCGCATCCTGATAGAACTGGAGTTCAAAGCCCTCTGGTCATCTTCCCCTAACATTTTCCCTTCAGAGAGTATGGGCCAAAATTCTTTATGGGGTGCAAAAGGTGGTGGGTCTGCTTTCTGTAATTGCTTTTCCACTGGACATGGACATTGACAGGTGGATCCATACCCCCAGCCTATTTCTATCTTTCCCTAGTGGGGTAGGGCTCTGGAGAGGTGAGGTCATCTGTCCAGGGAATTCCTGATGAAATCGTGGTAGCATCTGTAACTTGGTGACTATGGCTTAGTGAGTTTCTGGAGAGATCTGGTATTTTGAGTTTTGAGATGATTTTTCTTTCTTTCTTTTTAACCAGAACACTGCTCAGGAAGGACCTAATCAACTTGATCTTTGGTGTGTGTGTTTTTTTTTTGTTGTTGTTGTTTGTTTTTAAGATTTTATTTATTTCATTAATGAAAAAGATTGGAGAAGAGAGAGAGAACCAGACATCATTCTGGTACATATGCTGCTGGGGATTGAACTCAGGACCTCTTGCTTGAGAGTCCCGTGCTTTATCCACTAAACTACTTATTGGTATTTGGGGACTAGGAAACCTACCTTTGCTTTTACCTAAACTAAAACTGGGTTGTGAGATTATCTGTTGTGGGGTTTCATGATCAGAGATACAGGGAGGGAGGGACCAGAGCTCTGCTTGGCTTTGACGTGTGGTGCTGGGGCTTGAACCTGGGATCTAAGAGCCTCGAGCACGAAAGTCGAAAGTCTTCTGCAGAACCATTATGCTATTTCTATTTCTCCAGATTACTCCTCCCCCCCCCGCCCCAATTTCATAGAGGCATGGGAGGGTGGCACTATAGACTGCTCCACAATTCATGGAGCCTCCCCTGGTATCAGGTACAAGAAAATGTACGCTCTCCTGGTGAGCTGTCTCCCAGCCCTTGAAAGTCTTCTTACAAAGGGGGAAAAATGGTATGCATCTTGATGAGCCCATGCCTTAGCGAGGCTGCAGGTTGAGCAGGTGTGGTGACTATCACCATTTGCCCCGTGTCACGAAGAAGTCGAGCTGTGTGAGCCAGGAGACTGTGTGGTGGCTGGGCTTACTGTCACCAGTCACCCAGGGCCATCAGTGCCTTAACAGATGGGTTTGTGACAGGCTCACATCTTGGCTGTCTACATAGGGTTGGTATATGTTTCCTGCTAAGAAGACACTCTTGAGGTAGCTGGAAGCCACATGCCTTGGAGCTAAAAATAAGAGGCTCAACTCTAGACTTCCCAACTGCCAGGCTTGTCCTGCATCCTGGATGCTGTCCTTGGGTCAGGTGCAAGTGATGCTGGCTCAGGCCATGGCCGACCTTGACCAGAGGACTGTTGCTATTCTTGCTCCCCTTCCGGAAAGGTGCCCCCAGTGTGAGAGCTGGTGAAGGACTTTCTCTTTGGGCCATCTCTAATAGCCATCGAGGGAGGTGACCATCTGTAATCAGGGCCCAAAGAGAGTTCCTACCTCACAAGCGAGACCCAGGCAGAAATCAGTAACAACGGGGTGAATTTCTGAGACCTCCAAGCCGAGAATGGCTCCCAGGAGGCGCTGCAGCTTCAAGGACAGATAGAGGAGGAGGGTGTGGGGTCAGAGACAGGGTTTCAGGCAGGAGATCTGCCTGCGGCTGGTGCTGGCAGCAAACACACAGGACCCCTGCGTGTGACTCCACCACATGTAACAGCTCTTCCATCCCAAGGGGACTCCCCCCGTCCCCCGATGCAGGAGCAGATCGGGCAGTGGCAGGTACTGGGTGATGTTATATCGCGTGAGGGTGCAGCCATGTGTCCCCACGCCAGATGCCTCTGGGCTCATCTTTGTTTTTGCCTTACAGAAACATGCTCTTCCGAAGGCTTGCATCCCACTTATTCCCAGTGGGATACAAGCACAGACTCTTTGTCTTCCATCCTCCCCATCCGTCTCTAACAAATGCTGGCCATCCGTCCCCCTAGAGCACATGTAGCCTCAAAGACAGAAACGAGGCAGCACCCTGAGCAGCAGTGGGGCAGGGGTGGGGGGCGACAGACAGGGCTACCCAGCCCTCAGGAGCCTGCTGCCTCTGAGAGAGATGGGTGCAAGGCCAGCCCGTCCTGGAACCTCACTGTGTTCTCTCCACACAGGCTCCGGAGTGGGAGAGCAGGACGGAGGACTGATAGGTGCTGAGGAAAAAGTGATCAACAGCAAGAATAAGGTGGATGAAAACATGGTGAGCCCTTTCCCCATCCCCCACTGTAATTGGGGCCAGGACTGCTCCATACATTGGCTCTCCTGTGGAATATCTAGGTATGAGAAGGCAGGAAGGATGGTTTTCAGCAGTCTCCCTCTCTCTTTCCCTCTCCCTCTCTCTCTCTCTGTCTTCCAGTGCAGTAGAAAAAGACACCTGCAACCACAGATATGAATAAAATATGAAAGGCCATTTTCAAATAAGTAGCAATTTAATAGCTCTGAAAATGGAATATAGTACTAATATAGTACTGGGTTGGTTCTTACACTGCCTTGGGTTGCTGCCTCCTATTTATTAAATTATTCTGCTAGTATTTTCATTCTTCCCAGACTGCATTTGGTATCTAAACATGGATCCTAGGGACTCCATCCTGAGCTATCTCTCCACTTACCTGAAAGCCATCAGCTGCACTTCAGCCCTGCTGTGTCCACTCCAGCTCCTCCTCCCTCTGGGGGTTTGGGGAGTGGTTCTGGGGGGGCGGGTGACAGGAGTGATGGCCTGGTGGGTGGCCCTCACAGGTCCATTTCTCTTGGCTAGATTGGAAGCTGACGAGGAAGGAGATAGGTCTGGCTATACTCAATTCCCTCTGCGTTCCCCACTGCAGTCACTTTGGTGCTTTTTCAGGTTATCGACGAGACTCTGGATGTCAAGGAGATGATCTTCAACGCTGAGAGAGTGGGAGGCCTTGAGGAGGAGCCAGTACGTGTTAAGTGAGCCCCAGAGCCGAGCCCCAGCTTGCACATCAGTTTCTGCTATATCCCTTTTCTGCCTTCCCAGATCAAGACAGGAGAGGTGGCTGGTGTCTTGAGTTACGGCCAGCCCTCACCACACTTTTCCCACCCTTCCAGATAGGAAAACTAAGCTTTGCGTATTGAAAACATCGTAGAACACCCCTCTGGATGGCTACCTGGGAATTGGTCTCAGTGCCCCCTGGAGCTCACTCTTTCCTCCCTCCCTTCCTTATTTTTTATTTTATTTGACAGGACAGACAGAAATTGAGAGGGCAGAAATACCTGCAGCACTGCTTCACTACTCGTGAAGCTCCTCCCTCAGCCCCTCCCCTGCCCCCACAGGTGGGGACTGGGGGCTTGAACCTAGGTCTCTGCACTTTGGTAACATGTACACTCCACCAGGTGTGCCACTGCC
This sequence comes from Erinaceus europaeus, assembly GCF_950295315.1. NCBI lineage: Eukaryota > Metazoa > Chordata > Mammalia > Eulipotyphla > Erinaceidae > Erinaceus > Erinaceus europaeus. Next base: position 28,742,119 of record NC_080181.1, read on the forward strand.
TGGCCCCATCTGTCCTTCAGATTTATTTGTGAGAATCACCAGAGCGTCACTATGGCACATTCAATGCCAGGGATCAAAATCAGGACATTATGCTGGAGAGTCCAGTTCTTATCCACTACACCACTTCCCCGACCGTTCTCTGGGGCTTTGAGACAGGAGCAAGGCCCCCACCGGCCCCCTCCGGGTCCTTTTTCTCTGGGCTGCTGGCTTCCCTGCTGTGCGAACAGTCACTAGGCCCTGACTGCCCTTCTGCTTGGTCATTTCAGGAATCAGTGGGGCCACTGCGGGAGGACTTCAGCCTGAGCAGCAGTGCCCTCATTGGCCTGCTGGTCATCTCGGTGGCCATCGCCACAGTCATCGTCATCAGCCTGGTGATGTTGAGAAAGAGACAGTATGGAACCATCAGCCATGGGATCGTGGAGGTGAGTGGTGGACTCAACCCCCAGTGCTGCAGTCGGGAGCTCTGTGGAGCCCCAACCCCCAACCCCTCAGGCACTGAACCTCAGGTAAATGAACCCCTGCATTATTAGTCCATCCATACTCGTGATGGAGGAAAAAGCAGCAGTAGATCTAGAAACAAGCAGGAGCACACCGTTTTCTGGTCTCTCTCCTGCTGGCTTACAACTGGGACAGAGTTTCTCTCTATTCTTGAGAGGAATTACCACAGGGAACGCAACATGCCGTAGACCGTCAGATCAGATGCTGGACTTTCTTGGCCAAATCATTTTACTGAGGAAATACTCGGTTTGTAAGACTTGTCTGTCACAAGTTGTAGAGTTTTAGAGCCGGGAAGGTCCCCTAGAACTCACCTCCACTCCCCCAGGTAGTGAGTCTCATCACTGAGATGTGAAACTATGACTCGATAATCTACTTCACCGTTTTTCTCCCAACATAGGCTAATCTTTTAGGATTCCAGCTTTTAGCCCAAAGCCTGGCAGTCCTCTTTTCTCTCCCACACCTGCATCCTAGCCACCAGCTCTTATTTGGTCTGTCCTCTTGACAGGTCAGACAGCTCCAGTCTGACCCACATCCGGGTCTCCTATGGTGCCCCCAATCACCCTCACTCTTTGTCCCTCCAGGTTGACCCAATGCTAACCCCAGAAGAGCGTCACCTGAACAAGATGCAGAACCATGGCTACGAAAACCCGACCTACAAATACCTGGAGCAGATGCAGATTTAAGTGGGAGATTGGTTGATGGGGCACCCTCCTCCCCGCTGGGGTTGAATGGTGCAGGTGGCTAAAGAGGAGATCCAGTGTTTTGGATCCACTGCTGACCACTAGTAACTTCCAGAGGATTTCATCTTACATTCAGAGCTGGATATTAAGACTCTAAAGTACTACTGTAGAATTCACAATTTCCATTCTTTTAAATGGGTGAAAAAAATGTTAATATAACAATATATGATATATAAAACTTAAATGAGAAAAAAATTATCTATTGCAGATATTGATGGGATGTAGTTTTTTTTGTTTGTTTGGGTTTTTTTTTGTTGTTGTTGTTTACTTTTAATTAATCGGGACTCCCATTTCTAGTGTGTTGTCTCCCACCTGGAAAGTGTGGATTTTCAGTGACACACTGTATATGCAGGCCATTTGTCCAAGTCGCATTGTGTAAATCAACTCTTTAAGGCTCACTCACTGTCCTGGTTTTTCTTTTTCTTTTTTTTTTTTATTAAGTTAAAAAAAAAGATACAGTATTCCCTGGTTTAATGAGCTTTGCGAAAGTTGCTGAGAAACAAAGTGAAACGGGAAACCCTAGTTAACCATGAAGCACATCAGACACCCTCGCAGAGTCATTCTGAAGGATCAGCTCCTGGGCAGCCTGGTGTTTCCCGCTGCTTGTAACCAGCCTGACATGTACAGACTAGGGCCAGCACTACTGCTTTCCGTCAAAATCCAGTTCTTCCACAGAAATCAGCCTGTAGTTTGTCTAGGGCGTCCTTCCACCATCTGTTGTTGACCTACTGTAGCTTTTTACTACTCACCTCCCTCCCAAGGAATGTCCAACTGTGCTCTTTTCCTCTCTGGACACGTCCCTCTGAAGGCACTGACCCTGCACTCTCCCCACCGTTCTCACGCCTGTCACCAGCCTCTTGGCTGTTCCCTCAGAGAAGATGGTTGGCAGTCAGCGGCCCCTGAGAGAGGAGAAACATGGTGGTTTGCTTTCCGTGTGGTGGAAGGGGGGCTGTTCGAAATTTCACGACATGATATGAAAGCTTTTTGTTTCCTCATATGAGTTTGTAATGCTTGTATAGTTAATGTTGATGCTCACAGCTTTTTCTCCCCCCCCCTTTTTTTTTTTTTATTCTGAAGGTTCTGGTAACCTGTGGTGTATCTTTTTTTTTTTTTTATTTCCCTGTAACTGTTCTTTTCTCTTTTCTCCCCTTGACCTGATTCATATCTCTTCCCACTATGCACAGATAAACTTCACCTACAAATTCCTTAACCTGAGCTGTGGAGAATGTACAGAGTTTAAACACATCAATAAATACTTTAACTTCCACTGAGACTCTGTGTTTGATTGGTTAAGTAAGAATCCTGGGCGGTGGTTTTAATCTGCCTGCCTCTAGACTTGTGCTCTGCTCACTGGAGGAGCAGAGACTGGGAGTTCAAGGGAATTCAAGCTTTGGGGCTGGCACTGCATTTTGCATTCAAAGGAAGAGAGGTCAGGGGTCAGGATAGAGGTCACCTGGAAGAACAGATATTTTGCTATGTGTGAGGACTCAGGCTTGAGCCCAGGATCACATGGGCTCATCTTACAAAGGGGAGAAGTGGGGGTCGGGCAGTAGAGCATTGGGTTAAGCACAGGTGGCACAAAGCACGAGGACTGGTGTAAGGATCCCGGTTTCAGCCCCCAGCTCCCCACCTACAGGGGAGTCGGTTCATAGGCGGTGAAGCAGGTCTGCAGGTGTCTGTCTTTCCCACCTCTGTCTTCCCCTCCTCTCTCCATTTCTCTCTGTCCTATCCAACAACGAATGACATCAACAACAGTAATAACCACAACAAGGCTACAACAACAAGGGCAACAAAAGGGGAAAAAATGGCCTCCAGGAGCAGCGGATTCATGGTGCAGGCACTGAGCCCCAGCAATAACCCTAGAGGAAAAACAAAAAAAACCAAGGGGAGAAGTACTCCTGAGTGGTGGAGGGGGTACTATGGTGTCTCTTTCTGCTTCTCTCCTCTGGGGGAGGGAAGAAACAAAATCCTCCAGAAGCTGCTGAATCACGAAGGTATGAAGGCCCAGTAGCAAAATAAATTTGGGGGAGGTGGGCAGTGGTGTATCTGGTTGAGCGCACATACATTACCAAGTGCAAAGACCCAGGTTTGAGTTCCTACTCCTCACCTGCGGGGGAGTGGGGGTGGGGGCGGGGGAGGATGCAGTTCTGCAGGTGTCTCTTTATCACCCTTTCCCCTCTAGATTTCTCTCTGTCCTATCAAATAAAATGAGGGGTGGGTGGGATCCAGCCTTCAGGAGTGGTGGATTCATAGTTCTGGCACTGAGCCCCAGTGATGACCCTGGTGATGGTAAAAATTAAGTAGGAATGAAAGTGCAAGATGTCTTAACTTACTGAAACCTAGGAGGTGCCAGAGTGGATAAAGACTCTGGATGCATCCCCAGCATCATTGTACCGGACTGATGTACCGGTTCTCTCCATCTCCTTTCACAAATATTTTTTATATTTATTTTCCCTTTTGTTGCCCTTGTTTTATTGTAGTTATTGTTGTTATTGATGTCATCGTTGTTGGGTAGGACAGAAACGAAGAGATGAGGGGAAGACGGGGAGAGAAAGACACCTGCAGACCTGCTTCACCACCTGTGAAGCAATTTCCCTGTAGGTGGGGAGCTGGGGGCTGGAAATAGGATCCTTAAGCCGGTCTTTGCTCTTTGTGCCACGTGTGCTTAACCCACTGCACTACCGCCTGACTCCCACAAATAATTTTTAAATTTTTTTTATATTTTCCCTTGTTTTTTATTGTTGTTGTAATTGTTATTGTTGTTATTGATGTCGTTGTTGTTGGATAGGACGGAGAGAAATGGAGAGAGATGGGGAAGACAGAGGTGGGAAGAGAAAGATAGACACTTCCAGGCCTGCTTCACCGCTTGTGAAGCAAGCCCCCTGCAAGTGGGGAGCCGGGAGCTGGAACCGGGATCTTTACACACGGTCCTTGCGCTTCGCACCACCTGCGCTTAAACCACTGCACTACCACCCGACTCCCGAATAACTACTTTTTAAAGAACTGTTGAGCAAAATGTAATTAGACCTCTAGTGTTTATTAGTGTAAATTTTCTTTTTGATCATGGGAACTTGGGGCTAAATTTTCAGAGAAGTCAGTAATCTCGGTTCTGACTTTAATTATTCTGCCACTAGGGGGCGCTGCCTTCTCATTAAAGGGGCTTTGTTTACCGACAACTTTATTTTTTTATTTTTTATTGAATAGAGAAATTGAGAGGAGGGGGTCAGGTGGTGGTGCACCTGGTTGAGCTCACATGTTACAATGCACAAGGGCCCAGGTTCAAGCCCCCAGACCCCACCTACAAGGGGGAAAGCTTTGCAAGTGGTGAAGCAGTGCATTCTCTCTCTCTCTCTCTCCTTCTTGATTTCTAGCTGTCTCTATCCAATAAAGAAAGATAATAAAGTTAAAACAAAGTAGGAAGTTTTCATTAGGACCCTGAGAAAGAAGAGGGAAAAAAGGACACTCAAGTAGTAATAGGTGTAGGTGTGATTTAAAAAGGAAGAGAAGGCAGAAAGAACCATAGGGTGAAAATAGAAGAAGGGAAAAAAAAGGAAGGTATGAAGGAAATGTGTAGAGGGTTTTTAAAAAAGAGAAATGGAGAGGAGACACCTGCAGCCCTGCTTCGCCAGTTGTGAATCACTGCCCCCCCCTGCAGGTGGGGACCAGGGACTTGAACCTGGGTCCTTGCACACTGTGATGTGAGCACTTAACCAGGTGTGCCACCCCCTGGCAACCTCCTAATAGCTTTTTTTTATTATTAATTTATTTCCTTTTTGTTGCCCATGTTGTTTTACCCTAATAACTTCTGACAGGAGTGTTCTGAGCTGTAGTCACAGGAGTAAATTCAGGGCTGGTGCTCTTGGAGTCCTCGCTCTAGTGTAGCACAGTCAACACTGCGTGTGTGTAGCTGAGTGCTCGTGTGTGCGGCTGTGTCCTGCACCTCCCCTCGGGTACTGAGAAGGGAGTGTACCACCTTAGGAGCCGCTGGCCAGGAAGTACCTTGGGAGGAACCAGTTGAACAGGCTGGTTCTCTGTAAAGATCAGCATTTCCCCCTCCTGTCTCTCCTGCCTGCACTGGCCTGGCCACTTTTTTTTTTTTTTTACTTCCTGAAGAAGGCCACATAAAAGATGGGGGAAAAAAAGATTTCCATATTAAATAATAGAAAGATCAAGAGAGAAGGGTTCTGCAGCACTGCTTCACCCCCTTGTGAAGCTTTCCTTTTGCAAGTGGGAATTGGGCTTGAACCCAGGTCCTTGTACATTGCAATGAGTGCCATCCCCTGCCCCCTTGTTTATTTTACTGCCTGCTATCCATTAGCAGTTTTACATGCAGGACTCACTTAGATGCCTTCCCCTTTGTAGTGTGAATGTCTTTAGGTTGCAGAAAGCTGGGGTCTCCTAACTGATAGGGGGAGAGACTGAGACCTATTCATGGCAGCCCTGAGGACCATGCCTGAATCGGTTCCAGACCACCAAGTCCCATCTGGTCAACCAACTGGTCAACCATAGGGACTTTGGTTCATTATGAGCATACCTGTTAAAGATGGGCCTCTGGACCATTTGGGACTGGTGGAATTGTGTGTATGGTTTGTTGCAACTGGGGTTACTGCTGGGGCTTGGTGCCTAGTGGCTCTTTTTTTTTTTTTGATAAAAATATTGAGGGAGTCGGGCGGTAGCACAGCGGGTTCAGCACAGGTGGCGCAAAGCACAAGGACTGGCATAAAGATCCCGGTTCGAGCCCCTGGCTCCCCACCTGCAGGGGAGTCGCTTCACAAGCGGTGAAGCAGGTCTGCAGGTGTCTATCTTTCTCTCCCCCTCTCTGTCTTCCCCTCCTCTCTCCATTTCTCTCTGTCCTATCTGACAACGATGACATCAATAACAACAAACAATAATAAAGTTAAGGGCAACAAAAGGGAAAATAAACATAATAAGAAATTGGGAGTTGGGCGGTAGCACAGTGAGTTAAGCACACATGGAGTGAAGCGCAAGGACGCAAGGACCAGCTTAAGTATCCCTGTTCGAGCCCCCAGGTCCCCACCTGCAGGGAAGTCCCTTCACAGGCAGTGAAGCAAGTCTGCAGGTGTCTTTCTCTCCCCGTCTCTGTCTTTCCCTCCTCTCTCCATTTCTCTCTGTCCTATCTAACAATGACAGCAATAATAACTACAACAATAAAAACAACAAGGGAACAAAAGGGAAAGTAAATAAATAAAAATTTAAAAATTTAAAAAAATAAATTGGGAGTCGGGCGGTAGTGCAGCAGGTTAAGTCCACGTGGCGCAAAGCGCAAGGACCGGCATAAGGATGCCTGTTCGAGCCCCTGGCTCCCCACCGGCAGGGGAGTCACTTCACAAGTGGTGAGGCAGGTCTATCTAGATAGAAAGGTGTCTATCTTTCTCTCCCTGTCTTCCCCTCCTCTCTTCATTTTTCTCTGTCCTATCCAACAACGACAACATCAGTAACAACAACAATAATAATAACTACAACAACAATAAAAAACAAGGGCAACAAAAGGGAAATATATATATATATATATATATATATATATATATATATATATATATATATATATGAAATTGAGAGGCAGAGGGCAGGGGTAGATAGCATAATGGTTGTGCAAAGAAACTCTTGCCTGAGGCTCCACAGTCCCAGGTTCAGTCCCTCACACCACCATGAGCCAGGGCTAAGTAGTACTCTGGTAAAAATAAATAATAACTAAACAAAAATAAATTGAAAGGGAGGGAGAGCCTGCAGCATTGCTTCACCCTTCATGAAGCTCCCCCTCCCACTCGCTCCCTGCAGATAGGGACCACAGGCTTGAACCTGGATCCCTGCACATGGTAATGTGCACTCTGCTGAATGGAATGCATCACCACCCAGCCCACCGGTTTGATTCGTACTTGCCAAATCCCTGTGGGGTTAGGTATGACTGTCCTGGTAACAAGACTCCCACACGTCTCCCTCATCTGCAAATAGAGATCTGCAGATAGGCTTTTGAAAAGAGGTGCAGGTGAGCAGGGGTGGCTAGGCAGACCTCACTGTGTGCCAGCTCCACTCTGCACCCTGGTGGCCCCGTCCAGTCATCGAGACAGAGACGTTTACTCACTGCCTGGTTTCTACCTGGGCGACTCAGCTTTGCCCTCTGAGGAATGTGGCCCTGCCCACCTCGCTTTCAGCTCAGGTGCCCACGGCTCCCAGCTGGCTGTGCTAAGGCCTCCCACCTTCCCCAGCCTGCTCTTGGTTACACACCGCAACACAGTAGCTGAGGTTGAGGCAGTCCCTGTGGCCTAGTAACCTCTGGTTTCAGCTGCTCAGACACTGATACTCTTAGGAGACACAGACTGGAATGTGGGACTTCCCTAGGATTTGGGGCCTGCTTTAAACACACTATGTTGCTCACTAGATGCAATGACCATAGGCAAAATGCAAAGAAGGAACTAGAAGGGGCCCTTATGGCTTCCTTACTCATTTCACAGTTGTAAACCAGGTCAGAGTCATGTGCTATTCATAGCAGAGCCGAAGTCTGTGGAGAGTGCTACTGTTGCTTATTTTCTGAGAAATAAGAAACAGTAGTGTCAAGAAACAGTAATGTAGTCTTTACAAAAAACAAAACAAAACTGGGGGCTGGGTAGTAGCACAGCGGGTTAAGTGCACAGGGTACGAAGCACAAGGACCAGCATAGGGATCCCAGTTTGAGCCTCCAGCTCCCCACCTGTGGGGGGGTTGCTTCACAGGCGGTGAAGCAGGTCTGCAGGTGTCTGTCTTTATCTCTCCCTCTCTGTCTTCCCCTCCTCTCTCCATTTATCTCTGTCCTATCCAATGACAGCAATAACCACAGCAACGATAAACAACAAGGGCAACATAAAGGGAAAAAAATAGTCTTCAGGAGCAGTGGATTCATAGTGCAGTCACTTAGCCCCGAGCCCCCCGCCCCCCCAAAAAAAAACAGAACTGAGTTCTTGTTTCTGACTGTGGATAGCAGAAGCTATGTTCTGCCTTTTTGGTTTTTAATATTTATTTTAATGGAAAATACAAAGATAAAAAGAGAGTGATCAGAATACTGCTTAGTTCTGGTTTGCTGGTGCTGGGCATTGAACCTGGGACCTCAGAGCCTTGGGCATGGAAGCCTTTTGTAGAACAATTTTGCTGTCTCCCTCACCCTTATGTTCTGTCCTTTATGGGTACTGATTTCTAACCACTTTTAACAATTGCAGGTGCTCAGTGCATTCCACTGGGGAGTGGAGCCCAGGCAGCCAAAAACTGGGGTTGCAGATATAATTTGATTTAAAAACTTCTCCTTTTTTTTTTTTTTTTTTTGTAGCCTGAAAGGTGGTACAATGGATAAAGTCCTGGACTCAAAAGCATGAGGTCCTGGGTTTGATCCCTGGCACTGCATGTGCTAGAATGCTACTTTGACCTATTTATCTGTCTGTCTGTCTCTCTATCACTTGTAGAACAAAATACATGCTTAAAGAAATGGAGTGGGGACAGGCAGTGGCACAAATACATGCTTAAAGAAATGGAGTGGGGACAGGCAGTGGCACAAATACATGCTTAAAGAAATGGAGTGGGGACAGGCAGTGGCACAAATACATGCTTAAAGAAATGGAGTGGGGGGCAGGCAGTGGCACAAATACATGCTTAAAGAAATGGAGTGGGGGGCAGGCAGTGGCACAAATACATGCTTAAAGAAATGGAGTGGGGGACAGGCAGTGGCACAAATACATGCTTAAAGAAATGGAGTGGGGACAGGCAGTGGCACAAATACATGCTTAAAGAAATGGAGTGGGGGGACAGGCAGTGGCACAAATACATGCTTAAAGAAATGGAGTGGGGACAGGCAGTGGCACAAATACATGCTTAAAGAAATGGAGTGGGGGGCAGGCAGTGGCACAAATACATGCTTAAAGAAATGGAGTGGGGGACAGGCAGTGGCACAAATACATGCTTAAAGAAATGGAGTGGGGGGCAGGCAGTGGCACAAATACATGCTTAAAGAAATGGAGTGGGGGGACAGGCAGTGGCACAAATACATGCTTAAAGAAATGGAGTGGGGGACAGGCAGTGGCACAAATACATGCTTAAAGAAATGGAGTGGGGGACAGGCAGTGGCACAAATACATGCTTAAAGAAATGGAGTGGGGGACAGGCAGTGGCACAAATACATGCTTAAAGAAATGGAGTGGGGGACAGGCAGTGGCACAAATACATGCTTAAAGAAATGGAGTGGGGACAGGCAGTGGCACACTTGCTTGAGTACATGTCACCTTTCACAAGGACTCTGGTCCCCGCATGCAGGCGGGGAAGCTTCACTAGTGGTGAAGCAACGCTGGAGATGTCTCTTTCTCTATCTTGTCTCTATCCAATAGAATAAAAGAAAGAATAAAATTTTGAAAGTATTTCAGGGGAGTCTGGCAGTAGTGCAGCAGGTTAAGTGCAGGTGGCGCAAAGCTCAAGGACCAGCGTAAGGATCCCGGCTCCCCAACTGCAGGGGGTTTGCTTCACAGGTGGTGAAGCAGGTCTTGCAGGTGTCTGTCTTTCTCTCCCCCTCTCTGTCTTCCCCTCCTCTCTCCATTTCTCTCTGTCCTATCCAAAATGACGACATCAATAACTACAACAACACTGAAAAACAACAAGGGCAACAAAAGGGAAAATAAATTTAAATAAATATATTTTTTTAAAAAAGTATTTTGGGTGTGGGTGATAGCATAAAAAAGACTTTCATGCCTGAGGCTCCAAAGTCCCAGGTCCAACCCCCCATACCACCATTAACCAGAACTATGTAGTGCTCTGGGGGGGTGGGGAGGGAGTAAAGTGTGCCACTGCCCACTTAAGATCGTAAGATACCACATTCTGCACCGTGTGTCTCTATAGTCTCCTCTGGACTATGGCAGTTTCCCTGACTTCTTTGTTCTGGATGACTATAACAGTGGGAAGAGTACAGGTGTGGGGGGATGGTGGGCAGTAGCATAGCGGGTTAAGCACACATGATGTGAAAAACAAGGATCCGAGTAAGGCTACGTGCTCAAGCCCCAGCTCCACGCCTGCAGGGGAGTCGCTTCACAGGCAGTGAAGCAGGTCTGCAGGTGTCTATCTTTCTCTGTCTGTCTTCCCCTTCTCCCTCGACTTCTCTCTGTCTATCCAGCAACAAGGACAACAAGAATAATAGCAACAACAATGACGAACAAGGGCAACAAAGGGGGGAAAGTAGCCTCCAGGAGTAGTGGATTCATGTGTAGGCACTGAGCCCCAGCAATAACCCTGGAGGAAAAAAAAAAAAAAAAGTAGATTCAGGTGTTTTTGTAGGCTGTTGCTGTTTTGGGACTTGACTGATTTTTTTTTTTTTCTGATGGTAAAGACCCTGGGGTCATGTGTTTTGGGAAAGACAGCCCGCTGCCCTGACTTGTCACTTGGTGCAGGCCTGGTCCCCTGCCATGGTGAATTTCTCACTGGGACCCTATTACCCTCCACTTGCCCCGCCCCTTTGGAAGCACATCACTTAAGTGCTAAGTCACTCAGAAAGCATGGAGAGCTGTGTTCCCCCAAATCTTTTTTTAAATATGTATTTATTTATTTATGCCCTTTTGTTGCCCTTGTTGTTTTTATTGTTGTTATTGATGTCGTCGTTGTTGGATAGGACAGAGAGAAATGGAGAGAGGAGGGGAAGACAGAGAGGAGGAGAGAAAGATAGACACCTGCAGACCTGCTTCACCGCTTGTAAAGCGACTCCCCTGCAGGTGGGGAGCCGGGGCCTCGAACCGGGACCCTTATGCTGGTCCTTCCGCTTTGTGCCATGTGCCCCCAAATCTTTTTAAACATACCTAGTTATTTTACTTTTCTGTTAGCAACAGAGAGGCAGAGGCAGAGAGAAAGAAAAAGAAGCCACAACACTAAAGACCTGGGTCATGCACATGGCAAAGCAGTGCCAAGTGAGACATATTTCACCAGATCTTTGTTTGTTTGTTTGTTTGTTTGTTTCCAGGGTTATTGCTGGGGCTCAGGCACTACGAATCCACTGCTCCTAGTAGCCATTTTTTTTTCTGTTTTATTGGACAGGTGAAAGAGAAACTGAGAGAGGGAGAGAGAACACCTGCAGCCCTGCTCCACCTCGTATGAAGTGTTCCCCTCTTGCAGGTGGGGAGCTGGGAACTCGATGCCAGATTCTTGATTTTTTAATTTTATTTGATTTTTTTCCCTTTTGTTGCCCTTATTGTTTATCATCGTTGTTATTATTGTTGTTGTTATTGCTGTCATCATTGTTGGATGGGACAGAAAGAAATGGAGAGAGGAGGGGAAGACAGAGACGGGGAGAGAAAGACACCTACAGACCTGCTTCACCACCTGTGAAGTGACTCCCCTGCAGGTGGGAAGCCTGGGACTTGAACCGGGATCCTTATGCTGGTCCTTGTGCTTTGTGCCATGGGCGCTTAACCCACTGCACTACCGCCCGACTCCCTCAATCCCAGATTCTTGTGTGGATCCTTGCACTTAGTACTATGTGTGCTTAACCAGGTATGCCAATGCTCAGCCCTCATTAGCATTTTTTAAAGATCTAGTTATTGGGGTTGAGGAGACAGCATAATGATTATGAAAAAAAAATAAAAAGTAAGTAAAAATAAAAACAACTTTCATACCTGAGGCTCTAAAGCCCCAGGTTCAATTTCCCCATACCACCATAAGCCAGAGCTAAGCAGTACTCTGATAATTCTCATTCTCTCTCTCTCTCTCTCTCTCTCTCTCGTCTCTTATTAAAATAAATAAATATTTTTAAATATGTATTAATTAATAAGAAAGAGCACCATGGTCCAGAAAGTGGCACAGTGATAAAGCTTTGGACTCTCAAGCATGAGGTCCCAGGTTTGATCCCCAGCAGCACATGTGCCAGAGTGATGTCTGGTTCTTTCTCTCTCCTCCTATCTTTCTCATAAATAAATAAAATCTTTAAAAAAGAAAGAAAGAGCACCAATTTGGCACATGTGAGGCCCAGCACATATCCACTGTGCCAACTCTTAGGCAGCAGCTACTTGGTTATTTTAAGATAGTTTGTTAGTGTCTCAGGCAGTGGCCCATAGATGAGACCATGGACCTCGTGCTACCCCTGTACCACTTCAGGGACCACTAAATCATTTTTGAAATAAAATAGATCTTAAAAAAGAAAATTTGGGGAAATATAAATGATTCACTTGGGGAGTCGGGCAGTAGCGCAGTGGGTTAAGCGCAGGTGGAGAAACCGCAAGGACCAGCTAAGGATGTCGGTTCAAGCCCCCAGCTCCCCACCCGCAGGGGAGTCGCTTCAGCTTCACCAGGTGTCTATCTTTCTCTTCCCCTCTCTGTCTTCCCCTCCTCTCTCCATTTCTCTCTATTCTATCTAACAACAATGACATCATCAACAACAACAATAATAACTACAACAACAGTGAAAAACAACAAGGGCAACAAAAGGGAAAATAAATATTAAAAAAATAAATAAATAAAAAGAAAGAAATGATTCACTTGGCAGAGAACACACTTGCCCATGTGAGAGGACCTGAATTTGAGTCCTAAATTAAAAAAAGTAAAAGACGGGGGTCGGGCGGTGGCTTAGTGGGTTAAGCGCACGTGGCGCAAAGCACCAGCGTAAGGATCCCGGTTGGAGCCCCCGGCTCCCCACCTGCATGGGAGTCGCTTTGCAGGTAGTGAAGCAGGTCTGCAGGTGTCTGTCTTTCTCTCCCCTTCTCTGTCTTCCCCTCCTCTCTCCATTTCTCTCTGTCCTGTCCAACAACAAACAATATCAACAATGACAATAATAATAATAACCACAACGAGGCTACAACAAAAAGGGGGGAAAATGTCCTCCAGGAACGATGGATTCATGGTACAGGCACCGAGCCCAGCAATAACCCTGGAGGGGGGGAAAAAAAAAAAAAAGACTCCGAAGTCCCCACACTACCATAAGCCAGAGCTGGGCAGTGCTCTGGTAAAAAAATAAAAAATACAAAAAAAAAACAAAAAACAAAGCATGTAGACCCTCTGCAATGCTGTATTCCTATTCTGTTTTTTATTTAACTTTAACTTTTCTTTTATTTGATAAGACACACAGGAATTAGGAGGAAGACAGAGAGGGAGAGAGACAGAGACTCTCCTGCAGACCTGCTTCACCGCATGTGAGGACTCCCCCCTACAGCTGGGGACCAGAGGCTTGAACCCAGGTCATTGTGCATGTGAACTCAACCGGGTATGCCGCCTTTTGGGCGCTGCTGTGCTCCTACTCTGGCTGGCACAGATCAGAGGGGGAAAGGAGTGACTGTGCTTGTGCTAATGTCATAGGCAGGTCAGAGAAAAACACGCTACATGATGAATAATAAATAGTCCAGGGTGCCAGAAGCCATTTCCCAGAAACCTGTCCAAGCCACTACATTTGCATTTTTTCGCCAGCACTCCTGTGCTGGGAGTGTTGCCTTCTTTCTCTGGGATGTCCCTCACTCACCAAGGCAGCAACTGAGTCCCTCCACTGGCTTGAAGGAGGGGCACGGAGATGGGTGATCACCCACGAGACAATTTAGTCAAAAGAGAACTTCTAAAGGGAAGTACTGAAGTGCTGAGACAGTCAAAAAGGAACAGAGCAGAGCCACAGGCTGCCCTCAGAGCTGAGGGGATGGCCCTGAGGCAGTGGTGGTCAAATCACCAGTGTCTGGGGTTGGTGGCACCCCAAGAATGGAGCTGTAATGGAGTCTCTCTGTACCTGCAGCAGTAGGGGCTCCCCAGTTTCCTTGTGTTGTGCTGAGTCCTTTTCTTCCTTTTTTTTTTTAAATCCTTTATTTATTTATTATTAGAGACAGAGAGAAATTGAGAGGGGAGGGGGAAGTAGAGAGGGAAAGAGACAGAGAGACACCTGCAGTCCTGCTTCACCATTTGTGAAGCTTGCCTCCTGCAGGTGGGGACCAGGGGCTTGAACCCAGATCCTTGCACACTGTAGTGTGTGCACTTAACCGGTGCGCCACCGCCTGCCCCCCCCTTTTTTTTTTAAATTTTTTACTATATTTATTTATTTATTGGATAGAGATAGCCAGAAATCTAGAGAGCAAGACAGAGAGACACCTGCACTTCACCGCTTGTGAAGTTTCCCGCCTGCAGGTGGGGACCAGGGGCTTGAACCTGGGACCTTGCACACTATAATGTGTGTGCTTAACCAGGTACGCCACCACCTGGCCGCCATGCCCCCCCCTTTTTAATGAACCTAGGGTCTTAGACTTGCATAACACTGCTAAGTGGCTTCCCAGGCCCACTTTTCTATTTTTTAAAGCAAGAGAGAGGGAGAGACACTATAATGATGCTCCACCATCCATGGGACCCTAACTGTACCCCCATAATACTGGGAACCAAACCCCCACCTCATACACCATAATGCACACTCTGCCTGGTGCTGTATCTGGTCTTCTGCTGCTTCTCTCTCCTCTCCTTTGGCCTCACTACCCAGCCCCACCCCTACCCCCACCCCCAGAGAACCTGTGTACTTCCTAACAATTGTTTAGTAATCTTCCCCACACCCTTTTCTGCTTAAATTAGCTAGAGTATTTTTCTTTTGTTTGTGAACAAGTCAACCAGAACTCCATTAAGAGTATTACATTCCTGGGTGGGTAGATAGCATAATGGTTATGCAAAGAAACTCTCATGCCTGAGGCTCCCAAGTCCCAGGTACAATCCCCCCCCCCACACACACACACACACACCACATAAGCCAGAGCTGAGCAGGGCTCTGGTGTTTCTCACTGTGTCGTTTTCTCTCTGCATCTCTCTCAAAAATAAATAAATAAGGGGCTGGGTGGTGGCGCGCCTGGTTAAGCGCGTGTTACAGTGCACAAGGACCTAAGTTCGAGCCCCTAGTTCCCACCTGCAGGGGGAAAGCTTTGCAAGTGGTGAAGCCGTGCTGCAGGTGTCTCTCTGTCTCTCACCCTCTCTATCCCTCCCTTCCCTCTCGATTTCTGACTTTCTCTACCCAATAAATAAATAAATAAATAAATAAATAAAATGTTTTTTAAAAAAATTAAAATTAAAAAAAAAAGAGTATTGCATTCCCTGAAGTCTAACAAGAAAATCATACCTATTGCCTTTATCTAATAAAGAAGGTAAGGTTAAGAAGAAAAAAAAAAAAGTAGCATGAGAACAAAAATTCTCAGTGTGGGAAAAAGAAAATGCAGATAGACGATAAAATCATTTCCCTTGGGGGTAGATAGCATAATGGTTATGCACAGAAACTCTCATGTTCCAGGTTCAATCTCCTGTACCAGAGCTGAGCAGTGCTATGGCAAAACAAAAACAAAATAAAACAAACAAACAAAAAATCACTTCACTTAGTCCTAATCACTTTCCTATGATCCTAAAGTTAAACCAGAGCTACCATTATGATGGAGCTAGAAGGAATTATGTTAAGTGAGCTAAATCAGGAGGATAAAGATGAGTATGGGATGATCCCACTCATCAACAGAAGTTGAAAAAGAAGAACAGAAAGGGAAACTAAAAGCAGGATCTGACTAAATCAAGAGTAGGGCACCAAAGTAAAAACCCTGTGGTGAGGGGGAGGGTAGACATTCGGTTTCCTGGGCAGCGGGGTGAGGGGGGGGCAGCGGGGTGGGACGGCTGGGTGGGGGGGATGAGGGAGTCAGGGGTGGGGGGGGGTGAAAAGGGACACAGTCTTTTGGTGGTTAGAATGGTGTTTATGTACACTCCTATTAAAGTGTAGTCATGTAAATCACTAATTAATATGAGAGGGGAAAATTGATTGTATGTCTTAAACTTTTTAAAACACAGACTGAGTCCTTTTAATACATAGGCTGAGTCTTTGATATGCGGACTCTCTCAAAAGCCTAGACCAGGTAGAACAGAAGCAACCAGTGGCACAGCTATATACAAGATACTGGGTATTATACAGCAAACCCTAACAAAGGGACTTTTCAAAGTTAACCCAATTACCAAATAATGTGATGATAACAATAACTAACCATTGTCTTCTTGAACCCTAAGACAGCAGGAACCTCACATTTCCACTATAGAGCCTATATTTCCCCCCGTCCTGGAACCTTAGGATGGGGCCCACTTTCCTGCATGCTTCTCTCAATACATATCAAATTGCACCCACCAATTGCAACCTAGTCAATGCAACAAGTGCCACCCCAGCATGCTTCACTTTAGACTGTGTCCAGAGACATCAGGTGTGGAATGACAACCCTTCAGCTTCATTACTCGGGTGAGACCTTTCCTTTCATAGTATTCTCTAATCCCATTCCAAGTGGTTCACTTCCTAAAAAGTCCCAAAACCTAGATACAGACCAGGTCCCCTGAGATAGAGCTTATGTTCACACGTATCCATAAACTAGGGCAAAAATATATACCTGAAAGCAGAAGTACACAAGAGTTTACAGTGAGTAGCCCCCAACACTTCATCTGCACTATTCCAGCCTTTAGGTCCATAATTGTTCAACAATTTGTTTGGCTTTGTATGTTAACTCTCTTTTCAGCCACCAGGTTCCAGAGGCCAGCAGGATGCCAACCAGACTTCCCTGCACTGATGACCCCACCAATGTGTCCTAGAGCTCCGCTTCCCCAGAGACCCACCCTACTAGGGAAAGAGAGAGGCAGACTGGGAGTATGGACCGACCGGTCAACGCCCATGTTCAGCGGGGAAGCAATTACAGAAGCCAGACCTTCCACCTTCTGCAACCCACAACGACCCTGGCTGGGTCCATGCTCCCAGAGGGATAGAGAATGGGAAAGCTATCAGGGGAGGGGGTGGGATATGGAGATTGGGTGGTGGGAATTGTGTGGAGTTGTACCCCTCCTACCCTATGGTTTTGTTAATTAATCCTTTCTTAAATAAATAATTAAATTTTTAAAAAAGTGCTTAGCTGGGGCCGGATGGTGGCACACCTGGTTGCATGTATATGTTACAATGAGCAAGGACCCAGGTTCAAGGCCCACGTCCCCACCTGCAGGGGGAAGCTTCATGAGTGGTGAAGTAGGACTGCAGGTGTCTCTCTGTCTCTTTATCTCCATCTTCCCTCTTGATTTCTGGTTCTCTATCAAATAAATAAGTAAAGACAATTTAAAATTTTTTAAAAGTACTTAGGTTAGAGCTAGAGATATAGAACAGTGGCAAAGAAAACACTTTGAATATGAGACCCTAGATTCCATCCTCAACAACTCCCTAAAGAAGTAGCTCATACATAACTCTGTCTACACAAAGCTCCAAACACAGTGACCAATACAATGGTAAGGAACATTTAAAAAAATTTTTTTAATATTTATTTTCCCTTGTTCATTGTTGTTGTAGTTATTGTTGTTATTGATGTCGTGTTGAATAGGACAGAGAGAAATGGAGAGAGGAGGGGGAGACAGAGAGGAGGAGAGAAAGACAGACACCTACAGATCTGCTTCACTGCCTGTGAAGCGACTCCCCTGCAGGTGGGGAGCTGGGGACTCGAACCGGGATCCTTGCACCACGTGTGCTTAACCTGCTGTACTACCACCGGACTCCTGGAACTTTGTGAGTGTGTGTGTGTGTGTGTGTGTGTGTGTATGTGTGTGTGCTTGAATGATTGTCTTGAAAAACTGTTTCTCATGACAAAAAACCATTTCTCATGAACGTGACTCTGGGATGCCTTGCAGAAGTGGTGAAGTGCATGCATGAGCAGGAAAGGTACAAGATGAACCTGAAGCCTCTTACCAGAAATCAAATTAAAAATCAAAAATGAGTAGGTCTGGGAAAAAGTCAGTCAGCTTGAAGAGTCTTCCATTGGTAATCTGAACATTAACCTATGTAAAAATGGCAAAGGACCAAAGTATATAACTTTTTTTTTTTGCCTCCAGGGCTATCATTGGGGTTCGGTGCCTGCACTATAAATCCACTGCTTGTGGAGGCCATTTTTTCCATTTTGTTGTTGTTGTGTTACTGTAGTTTGTTGCTGTTATTGCTATTGTTGGGTAGGACAGAGAGAAATCAAGAGGAGGGGAACACAGAGGGGGAGAGAGAAAGATAGACACCTGCAGACCTACTTCACTAGCTGTGAAACGAACCCCCCAGCAGGTGGGGAGCTGGGGGCTCAAACCGGGATCCCTATGCCAGTCCGTGCACTTCGTGCCATGTGCGCTTAACCTGTTGTGCTATAGCCCAACCTCTATAAAGCCCCCCCCCTTTTTTTTTGCCTCCAGGGTTATAGCCAGGGCTTGGTGCCTGCACTACAAATCCACTGCTCCACAATTTGTAATAGCCAAAACCTGGAATCAACCCAGGTGTCCAACAACAGATGAGTGGCTGAGCAAGTTGTGGTCTATATATACAACGGAATACTACTCAGCTGTAAAAAATGGTGACTTCACTGTTTTCAGCCGATCTTGGATGGACCTTGAAAAAATCATGTTGAGTGAAATAAGTCAGAAACAGAAGGATGAATATGGGATGATCTCACTCTCAGCAGAAGTTGAAAAACAAGATCAGAAAAGAAAACACAAGTAGAACCTGAAATGGAATTGGTGTATCGCACCAAAGTAAAAGTCTCTGGGGTGGGTGGGTGGGGAGAATATAGGTCCAAGAAGGATTCAGAGGACCTAGTGGGGGTTGTATTGTTATATGGGAAACTGGGGAATATTATGCATGTACAAACTATTGTACTTACTATTGAATGTAAAACATTAATTCCCCCCCAAAAAAAAAAATCAGAAAAGAAAAAAAAAAAGAACTTTGGTGGTGGGAAAGTTGTGGAATTATTCCCTGTTACCTTATAATTTTGTAAATCAGTAATAAATCACTAATAAAAATTAAAAAAACAGAAAGCAACAATGTCAAAAAGGTCAAAATAATATTCAGCAAATATATATTAACCTTTAAAGAAAAAATCCACTGCTCCTGGAGACCATTTTTTCCCCTTTTGTTGCCCTTGTTGTCTTATCACTGTTGTGATTATTATTATTATGTCGTTGGACAGGACAGAGAGAAATGGAGAGAGGAGGGGAAGACAGAGAGGGGGAGAGAAAGATAGACACCTGCAGACCTGCTTCACCACCTGTGAAGTGACTCCCCTGCAGGTGGGGAGCTGGGGGATCGAACCAGGATTTTTATATTGGTCCCTGTGCTTTGCACCACGTGCGCATAATGCTTAACTTGTTGTGCTGCCACCCAAATCCCAAAAGACTTTTTTAAAATAAATATTCTATTTATTTATTGGTAGAGACTAGCCAAGATATTGATATGGAAACAGGAGACAGGATGGGAAAGAGAAAGACACCTGCAGCACTGCTTCCCCACTCATGAAGCTTCTTCTTGCAGGAGGGGGCCGGAGGCTTGAATCCCAGTCTCTGCGCATGGTAACTTGTGTATTGTTGTATGCTTTACATTGGGTTCTAGTTCTCCCCCCGCCAAGAGAATTGAATCAGTCCAGTTAGTTTCGTGGCCCGCTTGGCCCCGCCCCTAGGAACCCCGAGAGAGGGTTCCAAAGTAGGAGAGTGTCAGAGTTCCACAGTTGAAGAGTGGCAGAGTTCGAGAGTTGCAGAGTAAGAGAGAGTGCTTGCGCCGCCGCAAAGAGACAGCAGAGTTCTGTTTGGTGATTAGTTTGGTTTAGTTTATGAATCGTTGTTCTTGAATAAAGAAATACAGCTTCCCTGCCCAGCCGTATGTCTCTGGTCGTCTCTGTTACCCGCCGTGAAGCTAGCCCGCCCAGCTAGAGCCTTCTGAATTTTAACAACAGTGTATTCTTTTTTATTGTTTATTATTATTATCAGATAGACTCAGAGAGAAATTAGGAGGGGAGGGGAAGGCATAAAGGGAAAGAGACAGACAACTGCAGCTCTGCTGCACCACTTTTGAAGCTTCCACCTACAGGTGGGTACCAGGGGCTTGAACCCGGGTTCTTGTGCACTGTAATATGTGCACTTAACCAGGTGCGCCACTGCCTGGCCCCCTGAAGGCTTTTAATTTTAATTTTAATATGAGAGATACGGAGAGAGAGACCAGAGCACAGCTCACCTCTGGCTTATGGCGGAGCTGGGGGTTGAACCTGGGACCTGAATGCCTCAAGCAAGAAAATTTCTTTGCATAACCATCATGCTATTTTCCCAGTCCTCAAAGACATTTTAAATCTAACAGTCCATAATAATACAAAAAGAAGCCAACAGGGGTTCCCCACCTGCAGGAGAGTCTCTTCACAGGTGGTGAGGCAGGTCTGCAGGTGTCTATCTTTCTCTCCCCCTCTCTGTTTTCCCCTCTTCTCTCCATTTCTCTCTGTCCTATCCAACAGCGATGACACCAATAACAACAACAATAATAACTACAACAATAAAACAACAAGGGCAACAAAAGGGAATAAATAAATAAAATAAATTTAAAGAAAGAAAAAATATATTTATTTCCTTTTGTTGCCCTCATTGTTTTATTGTTGTAGTTAATTATTGTTGTTGTTATTGATGTCATTGTTGTTGGATATGACAGAGAGAAATGGAGAGAGGAGGGGAAGACAGAAAGGGGGAGAAAGATAGACACCTGCAGACCTGCTTTACTGCTTGTGAAGTGACTCCCCTGCAGGTGGGGAGCCGGGGGCTCGAACCGGGATCCTTAAGCCGGTCCTTGTGCTTTGCACCACGTGCGCTTAACCCGCTGCTACTGCCCAACTCTCAGTACTTCCTTTCTTTACACTGGGTAACTATCCAATGAAAAGTATTTCAGCAAGTAAATTAATAGGGGAGTGTGATATGTCAACATGTTTTTATTTGTATTCCTACTGACTTTAGAATCTAAGTACCAGAGCTGGAATATAAACCTAGAGATAGTCAGACCTGCATCTTTGGTCCATACCCCCAGAGAGATAAAGAATAGGGAAGCTCCCAGTGGGGGGAATGGAATATGGATCTCTGGTGGTAGGAATTGTATGGAATTACACCCCTTTTATCCCACAATATTGTCGATCATTATTAAATCACTAATTAAAAGAAGAGAAATTAAAGTCGGCACATCCAGTTAAATGCACATGTCACA
Source organism: Erinaceus europaeus (assembly GCF_950295315.1). NCBI lineage: Eukaryota > Metazoa > Chordata > Mammalia > Eulipotyphla > Erinaceidae > Erinaceus > Erinaceus europaeus. Next base: position 28,763,353 of record NC_080181.1, read on the forward strand.
ATGAACAAGCTTCCAGTCCCTATTTGCTGGGGTGAAGCTTCACAAGCAGTGAAGTAGTGCCACAGGTATTTCTGTTTCTCTTCCCCTTTCTATCTCCTCCTTATCTCTAAGGATTTCTCTCTGTCTCTACCCAATAAATAAATAAACGTATAATATACATACCTATGGAGTGGTTCAGGAGGTAGTGCAGTGGATAAAGCCTTGAACTCTCAAACATGAGATCCTGAGTTCAATCCCCAGCAGCACGTGTAGCAGAGTGATGTCTGGTTCTTTCTCTCTCGCCTCCTATCTTCTTTTTATTATTATTATTTTTTATTTTCTTTCTTTATTTATTGGATAGAAATAGCCAGAAGTCGAGAGAAAGGGGAGACAGAGAGGAAGACAGAAAGACACCTGTAGCAGTGTTTCACCACTTGCAAAGCTTTTCCCCTGCAGGTAGTGACTGGGGACTCGAACCCGGGTCCTTGAGCATTGCAACATGTGCTCTCAACCAGGTGCGCCACCACCCGCCCCTCCTCCTATCTTCTTCATGAATAAATAAATGAAATCTTTAAGAAAAAATCTATAGAGTAAAAGCTAATTAAAAGATAATTATAGCAAATTGAACAAAATGCCAGTAAATCTAACCTGTATCCTGCTTAGAGTTTGAGTTCTGGGTGATAAAACCAGACAAAGAAAAGGAAAAACTAGGGGAGTCAGGCGGTAGCGCTGCGGGTTAAGCGCATGTGTCGCAAAGCACAAGAATCTATATAAGGATCCTGGTTCGAGCCCCCGGCTCTCCACCTGCAGGGGAGTCACTTCACAAGCAGTGAAGCAGGTCTGCAGATGTCTGTCTTTCTCTTCCCCTCTGTCTTCCCTTCCTCTCTCCATTTCTCTCTGTCCTATCCAACAATGATGACAATAATAACTACAAAAATAAAATAACAAGGGCAACAAAAGGGAATAAGTAAATATTGAAAAAAAAAAAAAGGAGAAAGCTCTCTTCTATGAAGCCAGTGGGGGAGGAGGGCTGTTTGTGGAGCAGCACATCAAGTACTGAGGGGTGGGGTGGCTTATCTACAAGGTCCTCATAATCACAAAGGTGTCACCTTAGAATAACCCAGGAAGTTGTATATTTTTTATTTCCTGTTGTCTGTATGTGTGTTGTACTTCACAGTAGAGATCTAGGGACAGGGTTGTGTCATACCCAGTTGAGTGCACACCTTACTATGTGCAAGGAGCAGGGTTCAAGGCCCTGGTTTCCACCTATGGGGGAGTGGAGTGGGGCTACTTCATAAGCAGTGAAGCAGTGCTGCAGGTGTCTATCTCCTCTTTCCCTCTTAATTTCTCTGTTTCTATCATAAAGAAATAAATCTTTTTAAAAAGAAATTATAAAGGGTTGGGGAGATGGCATAATGGTTATGCAAAAAGAGTTCCCAGCCTGAGGCTCCGTGGTCCCATTTTCAATCCCCAGCATCATCATCAGCCAGAGTTCTGACAAAAAGGAAAAGAGAAAGAAAGAAGGAAAGGAAAGGAAGAAAGGAAGGAAGGAAGGAAGGAAGGAAGGAAGGAAGGAAGGAAGGAATGGAAGGAGGGAGGAAGAAAGAGAAAAGAAAGCTTAAAAAATTGAGGTACTTTTGTTTGCTGTTTTGGTTTCTTTGCTCACTGGGGTCTTACGACTGAGCCATTCTATTGTTCCCAGTGAGCTTTATTTCCCTTTTTAATTTGGAAGAGAGAGAGAGAGTGAGACTTCACAGTACCACTCCACCATTCATGGTGCTTCCCCTAGCGCCACGCATGATGTTCCCAAGTAGCACTGGGAGCTCAAATATGGCTGCCTGTGAGCTCTACGAGATGAACTGCCTCCTGGCCCCCACAGCAGAATTCTAAGTGCTGACGGGAAATCAGAAGACAGTCATTTACCTTTTTATTCATTCATTTTGTTTTATTTTACTTTACTTTATTTTATTATCTTTATTTAGTTATTTGATAGAGACAACCAGAAGTCGATACAGAGAGGGAGAAAGACAGACACCTGCAGCACTGCTTCACCACTTGCAAAGCTTTCCCCCTGCAGGTGGGGACCAGGGGCTCCAACCCGTCCTTGAGCACTGCAAGATGTGTGCTCATAGGTGCACTACCACCCGGCCCCCATTTTGTTTTATTTTTTAAAAAAGATTTGTTTGTATGTGTTTCTTGTTGTTGTTGTTTTTCATTTTACTGGGAGGTTAACGGTTTACAGCGTAGTGTCTACACACAATATCCCAGCTCCAAGTGACCCTTATCAAAACACTCTCACCCCTCAATTTAGGAGTCCAGTTTCCTTCCCCCAGGGCCACCCCCTCCACTCCTTTCCCAGAGTTCCTTGCTTTGCTGCAGGACCCCAACCCCAGTCCCAGCTTCACCCTGTATTCTCTCTTTCTGTCCTTGTCTCCCAAGTTCCACCTACCAGCAATGTCATCCGGTATTCATCCCGCCCTTCCTGACTCATTCCATCCAGCACTTTTCCCTCAGGCTCCTCTCAAGGTGACGCAAAGATGGGAATTTGAGAGTTTCTGGCCTAATAGCCAAGTGTTTGCTCGAAAGAATCTTCCCCCAGCCCCACTGAGTGGTTTTGGCTCCTTTACCTGGTGACTGTCTATATGTGGGCTTGTATCTGGGTAAAAAGATTTTTTTTTTTCCTCCAGGGTTATTGCTGGGCTCGGTGCCTGCACCATGAATCCACCGCTCCTGGAGGCCATTTCCCCCCCCCCCTTTTGTTGTAGCCTCGTTTTGGTTATTATTATTGCCATTGTTGATGTCGTCCTTGTTGGATAGGACAGAGAGAAATGGAGACAGGAGGGGAAGACAGAGAGGGGGAAAGAAAGATAGACACCTGCAACCTGCTTCACCGCCCGTGAAGCGACTCCCCTGCAGGTGGGGAGCCAGGGGCTCGAACCGGGATCCTTACGCCGGTCCTTGCACTTTGTGCCACGTGCGCTTAACCCATTGCGCCACCGCCCGACCCCCAAAAGATTTGTGTTTAATAATTTCATGGGTGGGAGTCCGGTGGTAGCACAGCGGGTTAAGCACACTTGACACGAAGCACAAGGACCGTCATAAGGATCCCGGTTCGAGCCCCCGGCTCCCCACCTGCGGGGGAGTCGCTTCACAGGCGGTGAAGCAGGTCTGCAGGTGTCTGTCTTTCTCTCCCCCACTGTCTTCCCTCCTCTCTCGATTCCTCTCTGTCCTGTCCAACGACGACATCAACAACAACAATAAAAAACAAACAAACAAGGGCAACAAAAGGGAAAATAAATACATAAATACAAAAATTAGGCTATGCAGAAATTTTCGCGTGAGAGAAAGAGAGGGAGTCGGGCGGTAGTGCAGCGGGTTAGATGCACATGGGCATAAGGATCCCTGTTCAAACCCGGGGCTCCCCACCTGCGGGGGAGTCGCTTCACAGGCGGTGGAGCAGGTCTGCAGGTGTCCTTCTGTCACATGCTCTGTCTTCCCCATCTCTCTCCATTTCTCTTTGTCCTATCCAACAACAACAATGAAACGATAAGGGCAACAAAAGGGAATAAATATTTTTTAAAAAAATCTTTTAAAAAATATTTTATTTACCTGAGGCTCTGCAGTCTCAAATTCAATCCACAACACTGCCCTTAGCCAGAGCTGAGCAGTGTTCTATCCTTTTCTCTATATCCCTCTCATTAAAATCAATAAACATGTTGAAGATACCTTTGAATTGTTAATTAATATTTATATAAATTATATTGATTTATATTAATTATATAAAATGAATAATTTAAAATGAGAGAGAGGGCAGTAGGAGGAGATAAAGAGAATAAGAGATCACTCTTACATGTGCTGCTAAGGACTGAACTCAGAATCACATGCTTGAAAGTCTGGCATTTTATCCCTTATATCTCCTGAATATATGTATATATAATTGGGTCGTTGGAAAAGTCATGATATGTTTTATTTATTTATTCATTTATTTATTTATTGCCTCCAGTGTTATCACTGGGGCTCGGTGCCTGCACTACAAATCCACTGTTCCTCGAGTCTATTTTTCCCATTTTTGTTGCCCTTGTTGTTACTATTGCTCTTGCTGCCGTGTTGGATAGGACAGAGAGAAATGAAGAGGGGAGGGGAAGACAGAGAGGGGGAGAGAAAGATAGACACCTGCAGAATTGCTTCACCGCTTGTGAATTGACCCCCCTGCAGGTGGGGAGCAGGGGGCTCGAATTGCGATCCTTATGCGGGTTCTTAAGCTTTGTGTCATGTGTGCTTAACCCGCTGTGCTACTGCCCGGTCCCATGACATACTTTTATTTATTTATTTATTTATTTATTTATTTATTTATTTATTTTTAAGATTTTATTTATTAGAAAGGAGGAGAGAGAGAAAGAACCAGACATCACTCTGGTACATGTACTGCCTGGGATTAAACTCAGGACCTCATGGTCCAGAATCCAGTACTTAATCCACTGCGCCACCTCCCGGACCACGAGTGTGTGTGTTTAATTTTTATTTATTTATTCATTTATTTATTTTCCCTTTTGTTGCCCTTTTTTATCATTGTTGTGGTTATTATTATTGTTGTTGTTATTGTCATTGTTGGATAGGACAGAGAGAAATGGAGAGAGGAGGGGAAGACAGGGAAGAGGAGAGAAAGATAGACACCTGCAGACTTGCTTCACCGCTTGTGAAGCGACTCCCCTGCAGGTGGGGAGCCGGGGGCTCCAACCAGGATCCTTACGCCGGTCCTTGCGCTTCGTATCACGTGTGCTTAACCCGGGGCGCTACCACTCAACCCCGGTGTTTTGTTTTTCATCAGAACACTACACAACTTTGGCTTATGGTGATGTGGGAGATTGAACCTGGCCTATTTTTGGTGTTTTATTTATTTTATTTTTCATTTATATATTGGATAGGGACAGAAATCAAGAGGAGAGGAGAGAGAGGGGGATAGAGAAAGAGAAATATCTGCAACCTGGATCCTTGCACATGGCAATATATTTGCTCAATCGAGTGTACCACTGTTTCTATCCATTTTTGTTTTTATTGAGTGCTGGAATCAAACCCAGGGGCTCATACATGAATCTACCACAGAGCAACATCCCTGGCCATGGTCACCATCTGAACAGCACACATGTGCTGTATATTTACTGCAAATCCAGACTGAGAGAAGGCAACCAGCCAGTGTGTTTTCCCTCTGAGCACAGTGCCGTGTAACCCAAGAGCATGACAGAGGAAGAAGTGTGGACATGCCATTATGTTACACCCATGTGGTGTAATCCTCATAAAATTAGGATGTGTGGAGGTAAGTCTATTTATTATTTTAATTAAAAGTTTTATTTATTTAGGATGTGTGGGGGGATAAGTATATTTATTTCTTAATTTTAATTTTTTTTTTATTTATTCCCTTTTGTTGCCCTTGTCGTTTTATTGTTGTAGTTATTATTGTTGTTGTTCTTGATGTTGTCGGATAGGACAGAGAGAGGAGGAGAGACAGAGAAGGGGAGAGAAAGAGAGACAACTGCAGATCTGCTTCACCGCTTATGAAGTGACTCCTGTGCAAGTGGGGAGCTGGAGGCTGGAACCAGGATCCTTACACCGGTCCTTGTGCTTTGCGTGACCTGGGCTTAACCTGCTGCGCTATTGCCCTACTCACAAGTGTATTTATTTTTAATGAGAGAGAGAGAGAGGAAGTGAGAGCAAGAGCATATTTAGGGCTAGGGATCAAACCCAGGGCTTCTAGCATGTAAGGTCTGCTCTCCACTTCTGAGTCACTTTATGGCCTAGTGTAAGTTGTTTTGTTTCGCTTATTTGTTTATTTGCTTGTCACCAGGATTATCACTGAGGCATGGTGCCTGTACTGCTCCATCCTTTCCAATGTTTTTTTTTTTCTTTCCCCAGAGCACTGCTCAGCTCTGGTTTATGATGGTGCTTGGAGATTGAATGTGAATGTAGGAATGTTTAGTGTCTCAGGCATGAAAGTCTTTTTTATTTTATTTATTTTTAATGAGAGATAGAGCCAGAGACACTAGAGCACTGCTCAGCTCTGGTTTATGATGGTGCTTGGGGATTGAATATAGGACCTTGGAGTCTCAGGCATGAAATTCTTTTTTGCAAAATCATTGTTATCGCCCCAACCCGCATGGTTTATTTTTCTCAAAAATCCACTTAATGGAGTTACTGAGAAAGTGAGAGGTCAGAGCGCAGGGTGCCTGAGGCATTTCCCCACCTCTAAGCACTTTTTTCTGTTTCTGTCTAGCTGCCTTTCTCACCACACCTGCACTCTAGTGTGTGTGTGTGTGTGTGTGTGTGTTAATCTTTATTTATTTGTTGCATAGAGACAGAAATCAAGAGGGGGAGGGGGAGATAGAGAGGGAGAGAAACAGAAAGACACCTACAGTGCTGCTTCACCACTCACAAAGCTTTCCCCCTGAATGTGGTGGGGAATGGGGCTCAAACCTGGGTCCTTGTGCATTGTAACATGTGCACTAATCTGCCCTCTAGTTTGTTTTTTATTTATTTTTTAATTTTTATATTTATTTATTTTCCTTTTTGTTGCCCTTGTTTTTCATTGATGTTGTGGTTATTATTATTGTTATTGATGTCGTCATTGTTGGATAGGACAGAGAGAAATGGAGACAGGAGGGGAAGACAGAGAGGGGGAGAGAAAGATAGACACCTGCAGACCTGCTTCACCACCTGTGAAGCGACTCCCCTGCAGGTGGGGAGCCGGGGGTTTGAACTAGAATCCTTACTCCGGTCCTTGTGCTTTGCGTGACGCTTGACCCACTGTGCTACCACCCGACTCCCTGCCCTCTAGTTTTTTGTTTTTTAATATTTTATTTATTTATTTATGAGAATGATTGGAGGATAGAGAAAGAACCAGACATCACACCAGTACATGTGTTGCCGGGGGTTGAACTTGGGACCTCATGTCTCTTGAGAGTCCAGTGCTTTATCCATTGCACTACCTCCCGGATCACTGCCCTCTAGTTTTTTTTTTTTTTTATTAAAGATTTTATTTATTTATTAATGTGAAACATAGGAGGAGAGAGAAAGAGCCAGACATCACTCTGGTACATGTGCTGCTGGGGACTGAATTTAGGACCTCATGCTTGAGAGTCCAATGCTTTATCCACTGTGCCACCGCCTGGACCACGAACACAAGTGTTATAATGTGAAGGGACCTGTATTCAAGCCCTTGACTCCTACCTGCATAGCTTCATGAATGATGAAGCAGTCTCTCCCTCTCTGTGTCCCACTTCCTTCTCAATTTCTCTTTCCAATAAATAAATAAATTTAAAAATAAAATTCCAGAGGCCAGGTGATGGTCTGAGTGCACACACTACAGTGTGCAAGGATCCTGGTTCAAGCCCTTGGTCCCTACCTGCAGGGGAGAAACTTCAAAAATGGTAAAGTAGGTTTACAGATGTCTCTCTGTCTCTCTCCCTCTCCTCTCAATTTCCCTCTGTCTCTGTCAAATAAATTAATAATAATTTTTAAAAATTATTTATTTACTTATTATTGGATAGCAACAGAAATTGAGAGGGGAGGGAGATAGAGAGGGAGAGAGAGACTTGCAGCTCTACTTCACCACTTGTGAAGCTTTCCCCCTGCAGGTGGGGACCAGGGGCTTGAACCCAAGGCCTTGCACACTGTAGTGTGTGCACTTAACTAGGTGCACCACCGCCTGGCCCCTAATAAAAATTTTAAAAATTAAATTCCAGGGGGTTGGGCGGTAGCACAGCTGGTTAAGTGCACATAGTGCAAAGCACAAGGACTGGTGTAAGGATCCCTGTTTGAGCCCCCGGCTCCCCATCTGCAGGGGGGTCACTTCACAAGCGGTGAAGCAGGTCTGCGGGTGTCTACCTTTCTCTTCCCCTCTCTGTCTTCCCCTTCTCTCTCCATTTCCCTCTTCCCTATCCAACAACAATGACATCAATAACAACAACAATAATAACTACGACAACAATAAGACAAGGACAAAAGGGGAAAAATTAAATTCTAGTTAAAATATTTTAACAAAGGATATATGTGTATGTGTGTGAGAGAGAAAGAGAGATGGGGAGAGTGAGAGAGAGGGAAGGAGGGAGGGAGGGAGGGGTAGTGAGACTAGAGCACTGCTCAGCTCTGGCTTATGGTGATGTAGGGGACTGAATCTGGGACTTCCGAGCCTCAGGCATGAAAATCTTTTGCAGAACCATTATGCTGTCTTCTCAGCCCAAGGACTAGAATTTAGAAAGTGCCTCCTTACAAGTTGGTTCTGGGACTGCACCAGTACAAAAGCAGAAGGGGCACTTGTTAGACACATCCACCTTGTTGTTCCAGAAGATCTGTCTACACATTCAGTGTTCTAGATCCCACCACACTCACAAAGGAGATGCCCAATCTGTTCATTCAGCTTTACCCTGTTCGTTCCACACCACTCCCTCTCCTGTCTGCAGACGAACCCTGGCAGCTGATGGGAAGTTGGAGTTGATCCAAGAGACACTAGAGACTTTAAAGATGCTGTGTCTGGGGTGGGAGATGAAGCTCAGTGGTACAGCACATGCCTTACATGTGTGAGGCCCTGGGATTGACCCTGTGTGTGTGCGCGCATGCACAATACACACACACACACACACACACACACACACACACACACACACTATAAAGAAGCTGTGACTCAGGAAAATTTACTTGCTACCGTGTGTTAGAGAGATCTGCAGGTGGTGGAAAGAGATCCATTTACAAATCCAGGAAGAGGGTGGTGAGGACATGAATAGAGCTGGCTCTTCTCCTCTTCCTTCTCCTCTTCCTCTACTGCTTCTTCCTCCTTGCTATCCTCTTTCTCTTTTTTCTTCTCCTTTTCCTCCTTCTTCTTTTCTATTTTTCAGAACACTGCTCAGCTCTGGCTTATGGTAGTGCTGAGGTTTGAACCTAGAAGTCCAGAGCTTACAGCATGAAAATCTTTTTTGCGTGGTCCGGGAGGTGGTGCAGTAGATAAAGCATCGGATTCTCAGGCATGAGAGTATGTCTGGCTCTTTCTCTCTCCTCCTATGTTTCTCATTAATAAATAAATAAATAAAATCTTTAAAAAAAAAAAGAAAATCTTTTTTGCAGAACCATTATGCTATCTCCCCAGACCAGGACTGGCTCTTCTAAATGCTGGCTGCGCATATCAGCTACTTAAGAGGAAGACTTGACCTAATCTTCAGCTAATTAGATATGAGATGTAAGGGATGGAGAGTCAGAGGATGTCAGAGTCAGAGTCTGAGAGTCAGATGGAGTCTAGGAAAATGATACCAGTGTTGTCAGAGAAAATGGTGCAAGGTGAGGAAGTCTGGGAAGGAAGTTTGGAGTTAGTTAACTACCAAGTAGAGATAAAAAATTTTTGTTTATTATTTTATTATAATACTTAATTAAATTAATTTATCATAAGATTTAATTATTGTATTATAAATTATATTTATTATTAATCATTTATTAGTATTTATTTATTTATTTATAGGATAGAGACAGAAAGAAGTTTAAAGGGACGGGGGAAGTAGAGGGGGAAAGAGACAGAGCAACACCTATAGCCCTGCTTCAACACAGGTGAAGCTTTCCCCCTGCAGGTGAGGGTCAGGGGCTTGAACCTGGGTCCTTGTGCACTAAAAGTAGGGATTTTTTTTTTTAAAAAAAAAAACTTTGCTTACCCTAGCTCCCAGCACCTATAATGGTGATAGCATATGACATGGGCTCAACCTATATTTGTTGACTTATGGAATGTCAGCAGCACTCAGTGGAGAAGTTCCCAAGCCTTGGTTCATGCAGATTTGGCACTCCCTCCCGGTGTCAAAGCCTGAAGGGCAGCATTGCCTAATTGAAGCCATAGATAAGGAAGCCTAGCAGCGGCACACGTGGTAGACTGCACATGTTACAATGTGCTAGGATCTGGGTTCAAGTCCCTGGTCTCCACCTGTAGGAGGGAAGCTTCACAAATGTTGAAGCAATGCTGCAGATATCTTTCTCTCTCCTTTTCCTCTCAATTTTTCTTTGTTCTATCAAATAAATAAATAAGTAAGATATAAAAGGCATAGGTAAGAAGAGATACCAAGAATATGGAGAGGAAAAAGCGTGGAAAGAAGCTGAAGAGAGCACTCTGGGGACCATGGTATGTAATGAACCAAGTCATCTATTATGATTTTCTGAGGCGAGAACCCAAGAAAGATGGGCATTGGAGAAAGGCACCAATCAGCGTCAGAGGCAGCAAGTGTGTGAAGGATGCTGGGAACAGTTCTTTAAACAATGCCTGTTCTAGAGATCTACCTGCAGAGCTAACCCCCGGCCATAGTAGGTGTCATGAACAGTCAAGAAGAGGCAAGCCACCAGCTGTAGGAAGAGCTGAGTGAGTAAAGGGAAGCCACAGGGCACAAGACAGTCTTTTAAAATTTAATTTAATTTAGTTTTTACTGCTCAGCTCTGGCTTATGGTGGTGTGTGGGACTTCCTAGCCTCAAGCATGGGGTTCTGTTTGCATAACTGTTATGCTATCTACTCCAACTTAAAAAACATTATGAATTAATTTATTAATGAGAGAGAGAGAGAGAGCCAGAGCATCCCTTTGACATGAATGATGCTTGGGCTCAAACTCAGGAGCTCATGCTTGCAAGTACAAGTACAGTTCTCTACTTGCCATATTTTTTTGTTGTTGTTGAGGTTTGGAGGAAGTGTTGTTTATTTATTTATTTTACCAGACCACTGCTCAGCTCTGGTTTATAGTGGTGTTGGAATTTAACCTGGGACCTCATGCTTGCAAATCCAATCCTTTAGTTACTATTCCACCTCCTGGGCTGCTGTCATTGTTTCAGAGAGAGTCCAAAACAATCACTACTCATCTGGGGCACTGCTATATGCTGTGCTGGGACCCTGGGGACCTTGGTTCAACCCCCCTGTCTCCACCTGCAGGATGGAAACTTCACGAGTAGTGAAGCAATACTGCAGGTGTCTCTTTGTTTCTCTCCCTCTCTTGCTCCCCATTTCCTCTCTATTAAAAAACACACACACAGGGGACTGGGCGGTAGCACAACGGGCTAAGTGCACTTGGTGCGAAGCTTGAGGATCCGAGTTCGAGCCCCCAGCTCCTCACCTGCAAGGGGGTCGCTTCGCAAGCGGTGAATCAGGTCTGAAGGTTTCTATCTTTCTCTCCCCTTTCTGTGTTCGCTCTGTCCTATCCAACAACAACAGTAATAACAACAATAACAACAAGGGCAACAAAATGGGGGAAATGGCCTCCAGGAGCAATGGATTCCCGTAGTGCTGCGGGGGCCCCAGCGATAACTCTGGAGGCAAAAACCAAACCAAAACAACGACAACAATAAAATTCACAGACACAGGGGTGAGTGAGGCGCACCTAGTGGAGTGCACCTGTTACAGTGTGCAAGGCTCCGGGTTCAACCCCCGGCCCCCACCTGTAGGGAAAAGCCTTGCGAGTGGTGAAGCAGGGTTGCAGGTGTCTGTCTCCCTCACCCCCTTCCCTCTCGATCTCTGGCTGTCTCTATCCAACAAATAAATAAAATTTAAAAAACATGAGAGGAACCTCTGCATCAAGGAGGATGGTGGGGGGGGGTGGGTAATGTCGCCATGCGAAGGGCCACTTTCTAGGAGGCAAAGAGCAAGCGCAGAGAGTGGCTTGCTGTGGTCAGCCTCGGGGCTACCCCCAGCCTGGTGGCTCATCTTACTTGTGCACAACTTCAGCAAGTTCTCCGTTTCCCTGTTTCCCTTTCGCTCTGCAAGTGGCGAAGGCCAGGCGGGAGGGGGCCGAGGGGCCGGGGAAGGTGAGCCGGGAGCGCGGAGGAGGGGCCCGGGGAGGCCACACCCTGAAACTACCTGCGCGGGACAGGAAGAGCCGGGCGCGCACCGCCACCGCTGCCACCGCCGCTGCCACCACCGCTGCCACCGCCGCCACCGCCACTGCCACCGCCACTGCCACCGCGCTGGGCCCGCTCCCCGCCCCCCGCACACCGCCCGCACCCCGCCCCGCCCCGCGATGGGAGTGAGGGGCCCAGGCCTCTGAGAGCCGCGAGCCGCCTCCCGCACCATGAAGAGCAGCCGCGCCCGCCCGGGCGGAGCGGGCACCAGGGACTTCGGCGCGGGACTCAAGTACAGCTCGCGGCCACAGGTGGGCGGCTGGGTGCGGCGGCCTCGGGGCCGGGTGGGGAGTGGGGGGAACCCCAGGGCGAGGCCTCCCTGGGGCGTCCAGGAGACCCGTGAGACCTGGGGTCTGGGGTGGCGCCCCGGAAGGGCTGCCCAGGCCACGCGTCCCGCGCCCCGCTTTGTCCAGGCTCCGGGGCCGCTTCACTGGCCATTGGCGGCCGGGCGCGGGGCGGCAGGTGGAATTTCCTGCTCGGCGGGTACCTGGCCAGATTTTGGGGACCAGCCCTGCCCTCGCCGGCCACGGCCGCGGTGGAGGAGGAGGGGACCCTGGGGTGCTGGGAGACGCCGAGTTCTCGTCTGGTCCTCCCCGGTCCCCTTAGTCGCCTGGACCCCACAAAAGGACTGCGTCGTGGTGTCACACACACCCCCGCCCCCACCGCCATTCGATTAAGGCAGCAGGAGGGCACATCTGCAGGGCAACTGGGACTCTTGTTCCGAGAGAGACTGGTGGCTTTAGCTGAGGAAGAGAGCTTTCCAAGGGGTTCGAGATTGTATTTATTCTTGGTCTCCACAGGATTTTGGAGATATATATATATATATATATATATAATCTCCCTGCTCCGAAAGCATATGGGGGAACCGTAAGAAGTGGATTATTGGTCAGACTTCTGGTAGACACCCTAGCACTGGGGTTGCTCCAAGAGTCTGGCGCCAAGGATTGTAGTGTGGGCTTCTTAGAGGGGACATCAGAGGCCTTTGGGGAGGCGACTCTCTGGGGAGCATGTCTGCTGAGCCTTTTGGAAGCTACCCAAGCGGGCAGCGTGTGTTTTTGGCAGAAAGAACCCAAAGTCGTTACGTGTTAAAGGACAGAGCTGGGCAGGGGTTGTTGGTTACTTTGTTGGAGGACACACCCAGATGGCAGTGCCCAGGCAGGATTATCAGCTAGGAGTCCATCTCTCTGTCCAGAGGAGCCTCCACGTTTCCCTGAGGGAAGGCTGGTGACAACTGGGCCAGGATACTGACTCTAAGCAGCTCTAGGAGACAGGGGCTGTCTTGGGAAGGAGCTTTGAAAATGATGTTCTGTCTTTCCCACCAGCCTTCACTTCCTCCCGTGTCCCCAGGTCCAGGAGCCCCTGCTGACTCAGCTGTACCCTCTGGTCCATGACAGGTTAGACTCTTAAGATAAACTCTCTCAAACCCTTTTCTCCTTGTGGCCTCCCAACTTAGGGAGTTTGCAGAAGACCAGCTTCTGGGGTGACATCAACCACAAGGAGCAGTTGAGAATAGACACCTGTTGCCTTTGTTTTCCACCTTTAGGGAAGGAGGAAGCAGCCAACCTGGAGGCCTGGGCTCTGTTCCTGTGGATCCTGGGTCCGGCTGGGAGGCAGATTCACCAGGAAGGAAGGACACTTTCTGTTTTCCTTTCTGTAATTGCCCTGTTTATGAATCTTTGATAATTAATTGCCTGCTGGGGCCCTGGACTCAACAGAGGTCCCTGTTGTTGGACATATTTGTTCATTCAGGGGTAACCCCTTACTTATCAGTCATTTGTTCTTCCTGGCTTCCTTTTCTGGGACATTCTCCTGCAGGTCCTGCTTTCTGAGCTGAGCCATCTTGTCATTGTCCAAGTTCTTTCCCCTAAGGTTCCAGGGCTTCACTTCCACTCTCCTCTGAACTTCAAGGCTAGCAAACTTGTCTGTTCATTTGCACACCCTGGTTTAATTTTTCCATCGGTCACAAAACTCATCCATTTGTTCACTACTCCTTCCACTTCCCACCCAGAGGTTTCCCTTCTAGATCACTCTCTCAGTCTCTTCTTCTGCGAGCTCCACTGAGCTGACTCAGTCCTCAGCCTGGGCCAGGCTGGGCTCTGTTGGAGAGAAGGTTCTTAGACACACTACAACACATTAGTTGTTGCCCCAAAGGAAGGTGTTATCTTCTTTTATTTATTTATTTTTTAACTTTCATTTATTTATTCCCCTTTGTTGCCCTTGGTATTCTATTGTTGTTGTTATTGATGTTGTCATCGTTGGATAGGACAGAGAGAAATGGAGAGAGGAGGGAAAGCAGGAGGGGGGGGAGAAAGACACCTGCAGACCTGCTTCACTACCTGTGAAGTGACTCCCCTGCAGGTGGGGAGCCAGGGGCTCGAACCGAGATCCTTACACCTGTCCTTGCGCTTTGTGCCACCTGCGCTTAACCCACTGCGCTACCGCCTGACTCTCGTGTGTTATCTTCTTATACCCACGTGAGTCTGAACAAAGTGACCTGAGAGGTGGCCCAAAACTTATTTCCAACTTATTTTCTCCAAGACGTCTTTAAATATTCTTTCCACTCTGCACAGAAATTCATTACCCAGATTTGCAAACTCTGCCCAGACTCCTACCCTGACTGGTTGGGTGTCTGCTGCCCTGAGCTCAACCTCTAGGTCATGCTGAGTCCCATGGGCACTGTCACTTTTTTATTTTTCCTATTTCTGGCTGATTCCATACCTGCCTTGGATAGACACAGATTTTGCTCTGTGACTCTTGCCTCTGGCTGCCTCCTTCCCAAGGTCACTCCTGCCCCACCCCAATGGTTCCCACCAAACAGGAAGTGGTGCATCTGGTCCTCAGTCCCTCGGGTTGGGAAGCTGGTGTACTTCCTGTCTGGGGAGCAGGTCAGCCCTGCTTACCTGGGAGCAGGTGTGCAGGTGCCAATTATTCTGGTCCTCAGTGAGAGCTGGGCAGCCTGCCCTGCTGAGTGTCTTGTGCTCTGTTGCATATCTAATAGTGACTTGAAGCTGCCTCAGGTAAGACTCAGGATCCCCTCCAAGGCAGAAGATGATCTGGATTGAGAAATCCCACATTGTGGGTTCCAGGCTATTCGCTATGGTCAGTTCCTCTCTGTGAATTGCTTAAGACACTTACCTGTTAGTGCAAGAAGATTCTGCCAACAAGCATGTGCCAAGTACTGGATACTAGTATAAGAAAGACCCTAAACCTGCAAAGAACCCCTATGGGGTTCAGGAACTGAAGTTCTCTGTGAAGAGGACTAGATTCTGGATTAGCCTGGGGTGGTCACTTCGGTGGGGCATCTAAGCCTGGCTTGCAGGGTGAGTGAGGTGACTGGGGACAGAGGCCACTCAGTATGGTGCTGCTGCTCTCCTGACAGGTGACCTTAATAATGAATCCCCCTAAGCCCAGTTTCTGTGGCTGTAAAAGGGACAGAGGGGGCCCGGTGGTGGCACACCCAGTTAAGTACACAGGACCTGTGCAAGGATCCAGGTTTGAGCTCCTGGCTCCCCAACTGCAGGGGGAATGCTTCACAAGTGGCAAAAGAGGTCTTCAGGTGTCAAATCTATCTTCCTCTCTCTATCTGTCCCTCCTTTATCAGTTGCTCTCTGTCCTATCCAATAAAATGGAAAAGATCACCACCAGGAGCAGTGGGTTCTTAGTGCTGGCACTGAGCCCCAGTGATAATCCTGTAGGCAAAAAAAAAAAAAAGGACACCATGGGGGCCGGACAGTGGCATACCGGTTAAGTGCACATATTACCAGGTGCAAGGACCTAGGTCTCCACCTGCAAGAAGAAAGCTTTACAAGTGGTGAAGCAGTGCTGCAGGTGTCTCTCTTCCTCTCTCTTCCCCTTCCCTCTCAATTTCTCCCTGTCCTATCAAATAAAATAAGTAAATAATAATAATAATAAAAACTAACTAAAGGGATGACACACATGGGACAGGTTTGTTGGGAAGATTGGAAGGGACACTTTACAAGGAAGCCCACTATCAGTGGCAACGTGCCGTGCAGCCAGACAGACTGTGTGTCAACTTTGAAAGACCTGCAGGCGAAGCGTCGGTGAAGAGTGGGTAGGAAGTATGAGAATGGGTTGACAAGCTGGCATTCTAGGGGCTTTGAACTATACATGGGCCTTCTCTCCCAAGAGTGCGGGCAGCAGTACCCAGCAAGTCTCTCTTTTTTTTTTTTTCTCCCTCTTTTTTTTTTTTTTTTTTTTTGCTTCCAGGGTTATTGCTGGTGATTGGTACCTGCATTACAAATCTACTGCTCGTGAAGGCTATTTTTTCCCTTTTGTTGCTCTTGTTGTTTATCATTGTTGTTGTTGTTGGATAGGACAGACAGAACTCAAGAGAGGAGGGGAAGACAGAGAGGGGGAGAGAAAGATAAGACACCTGCAGACCTGCTTCACAGCTTGTGAAGCGACCCCCCCTGCAGGTGGGGAGGAGTAGGGGGTGGGGGTGGCTGAAACCCAGATCCTTACTCCGGTCGTTGCGCTTTGTTTAACATGCTTAATGTGTGCTTAATGTGCTGCGCTACTGACTGCCACCCCCCCTCCAGTGTCTCTTTCTAAGGTGATCTGTTTTCATTCCCCTCCAGTTATACGTCTGTGAGAAAGATCCACGAAGGGACCACGTGTGCCCAGACCACTATAGCTGGCTCCCTCTCCCTCCTGCCACACAAGATAGTAGTCACTTGTTGAATGCCCCCCACAGGTGGGGGGTGGTGGTGGTCAGCTCAATGGTTTATGCAACAGATTTTCTTTTTTTTTAAAAAAAAAATTATCTTTATGTTTATTGGATGGAGACAGCCAGAAATTGAGAGGAATGGGGTGATAGTGAGAGAGACAGAGACACCTGCAGCCCTGCTTTACCACTTGTGAAGCTTTCCCTTTGCAGGTGGGGACCGGGGGCTCGAACCCGGGTCTTCACGCACTGTAACTTGTGCGCTCAACCAGGTGTACCACCACCCAGCCTCTATGCTTTTCATGTTTGAGCCTTTGAGGTGCCAGGATTAGCCCCCAGCACCATCATGAACTGTAACTGAGCAGTACTCTAATCATCAGACAAAAAACCAATATTATTTAAATATTTTATTTATTTATTAATGAAAGGGATAGGAGGAAAGAGAGAGAGAGGAAAAAAAAAAAAAAAACACAGAACACCAGACTATCACTCTGGTACATGGGCTGCCAGGGGTTGAACTCAGGGACTCATGATTAAGAGCCCAACACTTTGTTTTATTTTTTAAGATTTGATTTATTTATGAAAGAGGAGAGAGAGAGAGAGAGAGAGAATGAGAATGGGGATGTGCACACCAGATACCACTCTGGTACATGCATTGCAGGGAATGGATTTCAAGACCTCATGCTTGAGAGTCCAACACTGTGTCACTTCCCAAACCACTTTTTTTTTTTTGCACCTAGTAATCATGGAATTACTAGGAATCATTTAGAGAACTGTATCAAGCACCAGTACCAGTCCCCCCCCCACACACACCTCCCCTGGGATGTGTTCTAGTTCATGAAATAACACTGTTACTCCAGAGTGCTAGGAATCTTCTTTCAGAGAACTAAGTCAAACACCTGCAGTGTTTCGCACTATGGAAACAAGCAAACAACGTTGGGAAACTTCCTTCTTTCTTAATTCTCTTCAGCATGTGCTGGGGAGGGTTGTGTGTGGTGAGGGTATGAGGGAAGGTCTATGTGGTAGGAAGCTATAATTATTCTTTCTTCCTCTCTCTCTCTTTCCCTTTCCTGCTTCCTTTCTCTCTTTTTAAATTTTTCTTTTTTTATTAGATTTTTTTTATATTTGTAAAATTTACTTATTATAGGATAGAGACAGAAGTTGAGAAGGGAGGGGAAGATAGGGAGAGAGACGCCTGCAGCCCTGCTTCACCACTTGTGAGGCTTTTCCCCTGCAGGTAGGGACCAGGGGCTTGAACCTGGGTCCTTGTGCACTGTGACATGTGTGCTTAACCAGGCACGCCACCATCTAGCCCCTTTTCCTTTTTTTTATCTCTCTCTCTCTCTCTCTCTCTTCCTTCCTTCCTCCCCCCACCCCCACCAGAGTACTGCTCAGCTCTGGCTTATGGTGGTATGCAGGATTGGACCTAGGACCCTGGAGCCTTAGGCATGAAAGCTGTATAACCATTATGCTATCTCCACTGCCTGGATTGTTATTCCTGTATATTATTAAAAATATTTTATTGGCGGGAGTCGGGCGGTAGCTTAGCGGGTTAAGCGCATGTGGTGCAAAGCGCAAGGACCGACTAAGGATCCCGGTTCCAGCCCCGGCCCTCCACCTGCAGGGGAGTCACTTCACAGGCGGTGAAATAGGTCTGCAGGTGTCTATCTTTCTCTCCCCCTCTGTCTTCCCTCCTCTCTCCATTTCTCTCTGTCCTATCCAACAACAACGACATCAATAACAACAGTAATAACTACAACAATAAAACAACAAGGGCAACATAAGGGAAATAAATATTTACAAAAAATACATATATTTTATTATATATTTTATTGGGTGGGGGTAGATAGCATAATGGTTATGCAAAGAGACTCTCATGCCTGAGAATCCAAAGTCCCAGGTTCAACCCCCTGCACCACCATAAACAGTGCTCTGGTAAAAATTTTTTTAAAAAGGGGCGGGGAATAATGGTTTATAGTAAATACAGTTGTTGGTACATGTGTACAATTTCTCAGTTTTCTGTAAATCACTCTCACATACAACCCCCGCCCCTTATTGTTTTAACTAGAGCACTGTTCCGCTCTGGCTCATGAAGGTGCGGGAAACAACCCGGGACTTTGAAACCTCAGTCATGAAAGTCTTTACATAACCATTACGCTATCTCCACAGACACCTTCCTTCCTCTCGTTTTTTTCTTTTTTTCTTAATATTTTATTTTTTATTAATGTGAGACATAGGAAGAAGGAGAGGGAGTTGGGCTGTAGCGCAGCGGGTTAAGCATAGGTGGCGCAAAGAGCAAGGGCCGGCTTAAGAATCTCTGTTCGAGCCCCCGGCTCCCCACCTGCAGGGGAGTCGCTTCACAGGCAGTGAGGCAGGTCTGCAGGTGTCTGTCTTTCTCTCCCCCTCTCTGTCTTCCCCTCCTCTCTCCATTTCTCTCTGTCCTATCCAACAATGAACGACATCATCATCAACAACAATAATAACCACAACAAGGTTACAACAACAAGGGCTACAAAAGGGAAAACAAAAAAGGCAACAAAGCATCACTCTGGCACTTGTACTGCTGGGGATTGAACTTGGGACCTCATGCTTAAGAGTCTAAGACTTTATCTGTTGTGCCACATCATGTTGAGATCACCTTTTTTCCCCCCTTTTAATTTGTATAATTTTTATTTATAAAATGGAAACATTGGCAAGACCATAGGATAAAAGGGGTACAATTCCACACAGTTCCCACCCCCAGAACTCCATATCCCTTCCCCTCCCTTCAAAGCTTTCCTGTTTTTTATCCCTCTGGGAGTATGGACCCAGGATCACTATGGGGTACAGAAGGTGGAACGTCTGGCTTCTGTATTTGCTTCTCCACTGGGCATGGGTGTTGGCAGGTTGCTCCATACTCCCAGCCTATCTTTTTCCTTGTCTCTTTCCCTAGTGGTGCAGGACTCTGGGGTGGTGAGGGCCCCAGGTGGAGGTTTTTTTTTCTCCAGGGTTATTGCTGGGGCTCAGCGCCTACACCGTGAATCCACTGTTCCTGGAGGCCATTTTTCCCCCCTTTTGTTGCCCTTGTTATTGTAGCCTTGTGGTTATTATTGTTGATGTTGTTCATTATTGGATAGGACAGAGAGAATTCGAGAGAGGAGGGGAAGACATAGAGGGAGAGAGAGAAGATAGACACCTGCAGACTTGCTTCACCGCCTGTGAAGTGACTCCCCTGCAGGTGGGGAGCCAGGGGCTCAAACCGGGATCCTTACGCTGGTCCTTGTGCTTTGTGCCACCTGTGCTTAACCCGCTGCGCTACCGCCCAACCCCCCCATTTTTTTAAATTATGTGTGTTAGAGAAGGGAAATCAGGGCCTTGCATCCACCATTGACAGTGTTCCCTTTTTGTTTGTTTGTTTGCTTTGTTTTTGCCTTTCTGGCTTTTATGCCTAGGTTAAACCCAAAGCCTTAAGTGCACAAGGCAGGTGGGCACTCCACTGTTTTATTTATTTATTCCCTTTGGTTGCCCTTGTTGTTTTATTGTTATAGTTATTATTGTTGTTATTGATGTCATTCTTGTGGATAGGACAGAGAGAAATGGAGGGGGGGAAGACAGACAGAGGGGGAGAGAAAGATAGACACCTGCAGACCTGCTTCACCACTTGTGAAGTGACTCCCCTGCAGGTGGGGAGCTGGGGGCTCAAACTGGGATCCTTACACCGGTCCTTGTGCTTTGCGCCACATGCACTTAACCCACTGTACTACCTCCGGCACTCCACTATTTAACCACCTCCCCGGCCCTGAGATTGTTCTCTAGGTAGGACTTCACAGGTGCAGAGGTGGAAGGAAAGGGACTTAGAGACCTCTCCCTCTTCCTTGGTGCTGAGGAGGCTTGAACATTTGTGGCCTTCACTTAGGAGAAAGGCAAACGGAGCTGTGACAGAGGACAGTCTCAGTTGGATAGTTTAGCAAGTAGGAAACCTGGGTCACCTGCTTTCGTGGGTGTTTTCTGAGGGTGGATCTGCCCGCAACACAGCCAGCTCCTGGGTGAAGGCGCCAATGTCATCACAGTTTCTCCCACTTTGGCCTCCTACCTGCTCCCTGGGGATGTGTGATAGCAGCTATGGTTAGTGGCTGGTGACCACTGTGATCCTGAAGTTCCCCTGGAGTTAGTTCCTTCTCTGATCTGTGGTTCTGTCCAGGACGTGGCTCATTCTTTCCTAAGAGTGAAAGTCTGTCATAAGAAGAGGAGTGGTGAATGTGACAGAAAGAGCTCCAGGTGTGGTCCAGGAGGTGGCGCAGTGGATAAAGCATTGGATTCTCGAGCATGAGGTCCCGAGTTCAATCCCTGGCAGCACATGTACCAGAGTGATATCTGGTTCTTTCTCTCTCTCTCTCTCTCTTCCTATCTTTCTCATTAATAAATAAATAAATTCTTTTTTAAAAAAAGAAAGAGCTCCAGGGACTCCAAGTCCCCAGATGCTATGGCTGGTCCTCTTCCTCCTCCTTACTTTCATTTCTTTTAAGAATAATTTATTTTATTTATCTTATATTTGATAGGACAGAGAGAAATCGAGAGGGAAGGAGGATATAGAGAGACAGAGAGACACCTGCAGACCTGCTTCACCACCTGTGAAGCTTTCCCCCTTGCAGCTGGGGACTGGAAGCTTGAGCCCGGGTCATTATTGCACTGTAACATGTGCACTCAACCAGATGTGCCGCCACCTGGCCACACAAATGCTGCTTCTGACATTGTCTATGTGCCACTGCAGTGTTTTGGATACTGAAGGTTATTGCAGAATTTATTAGCCAGATACCATGTAATGCACCTCTTAGAGGTAAATCATCTTTCTTTTTCCCTTTCCTCTTCTCCTTTTCCTTTTTCTTTCTTTTTTTTTTTCCCTTCAGGGTTATTGCTGGGGCTCAGTACCTGCACTATGAATCCACTGCTCCTGGCGGCCATGCTTTCCATTTTGTTGTTGTCATTGCTATTGTTGTTGTTATTGCTGGATGGGATAGAGAGAAACCAAGAGAGGAGGGGAAATCAGAGAGGGGGAGAGAAAGATACCTGCAGATCTGCTTCACTGCTTGTGAAGCAACCCCCCCCACACACACACACAGACACAGGGATCCTTACCTGGACCTTGCGCTTTGCGCCATGTGCGCTTAACCCGGTGCAGCACCCAACCCTCCTTTCCCCTCTTTTTTGGGAGCAATGCATAGTTCTTAGTAAAATTACAATCCCCACTCAGTCTCTGGGCTCCGCATGGAATTTTCACCATGACTTGGTGAGAAGGGCGTTTGGGATTTTCTTGGAGCTTGTGAGCAGTAATTGCCCTTTTTTCCTTTGATGAGTGTTGCTGAGGAATTATTCTGATGCAGTCTCCGCCCCCAGGTTTTACCACCCCCGCGAAATCCTAGCAGTGCCCCCTTCAACCAATCCTGGCCCCACACGGCACCCCTGGTTGTCGCCCAATAAAAAGCCCCCTCACCCTCCCTCTCTCTGAGCTCTCGGCTCCCCCTCTCGCAGATCTCTCTCCCTTCTCTCGCCCTGTGGTCAGGTAGTGGGGACAGCCATTGCTGGCTGGCTCCACGTGGTCTGAACCAAAACCCCCCCCCCCCATCCTATAAAGATTTGTGTACCCCTTTGCTCTGGACGTCCACTCTCTTCTCCGCGGTGCGGCCCGACACCAGACCACTACAACAACAGATCAGAATATCTTTAGAGGCAGGGCTGGGAGGCCTGGGTTTGAGGCCCTGACCCCCTCATGAGAGCACTAGAGAGAAGTTCCTTGAATAGTGGAGCGGTGTTCTGATGTCGCTCCTCCTCTCTGTCTTGCTTTCCCCTCTGTGTCTCTTTCTATCTGAAATTGAAAGGAAGAACCTGGTGCTGGGTGGTAGTAGTACACCTGGTTAAGCACACAGAACCTGGGGTCCAAGACCCTGGCCCCCACCTGTAGAGGGGAGTGACATAAATAGTGGAGCAGTGATGCATGCAGATGTCTGTCTGTCTCTCTCTCTTAACTTTATTTTATTTGGTAGGGCAGAGAAATTTAGAGGGAAATATATGAGAGAGAGACATCTGCAGCATTGCTCACCACTTGTGAAGCTTTCCTCCTGCAGGTGGGGACTGGGTGTTTGAACCCAAGTACTTGCTCACTGTAATGTGCACCACTGCCTGGCCCCCTATTTCTTCCTATCTCCCCTTCTGCCCTTGATATTTTACTGTCTCTACTGAAATTAAATTAAGTTAATAAATAGAATATGAAAGAAAGGAGAGAGAGGAAAGGAAGGAAGGAAGGAAGGAAGGGAGGAGAAAGTAGCCCAGGGGCCAGATGGTGGTACTAGGTTGAGTGCACACATTACAATGTGCAAGGACCAGGGTTCAAGCCCCTGCTCCCCATCTGCAGGGGGAAAGCTTCACTAGCAGTGAAGTGAGTCTGCAGGTACCTCTCTTCACTCTCCCACTCTACCATCCCCTTCCCTCTCAATTTCTCTCTGCTTCTACCAAGAAATAAGTAAAATAAAATACAGTTTCTCTCTGTCCAAAAAAAAAAAAAAAAAAAGACAACAAAATGGCTGCAGGAGCGGCGGATTCAGCGCAGGCACTGAGCCCCAGCGATTAACCTTAGAGGCAAAAAAATCACTGCAGGCCAAGGAATAGAGCCAGTGTGAGGCCCTGATGGCAATGTATATATACATATTTGAGACTAAGCTGCTCTGTACCGTGGCCCAAAGGCAGTGAGGAGCAGAGCAGGAAAGCTCAGAGCCAGGCTTGTGTGCCTTCAAAACGTGTGATCTCAGCTGTGATGCCATCAATAAAGACCCTGTGACTGGTGCGGGGCACGAAGGCCACGACCATCATTAGCCAAGAGCCTGCAGCCCCAGCACCCACACTGCTCCCCTAAAGCCTGGGGCCATCTGCTGTCCCCTTTTGATGAGCTTACTCATCCGGCAGCCAGGTGCATCTCGGAGGAGTGACTTCCAGAAGATGTTGGGCAAAATGTAGCTTTATGTATGAGGCTCATGCTTCAACATCCTTCTGAAATTTTATTTATTATTATTATTATTTACCAGAGCACTGCTCACCTCTGGCTTATGGTGGTGTGGGATGACTGAACCTGGGATCTCAGAGCCTCAGGCATAAGAATCTTTCTGCAGTGACCAGGCGGTGGTGCATCTGGTTAAGTGCACACACTACAGTGTGCAAGTATCCGGGTTCAAGCCCTCATCCCTACCTGCAAAGGGAAAGCTTCACGAGTGGTAAAGCAGGTCTGCGGGTATCTCTCTGTCTCTCTCCCTCTTTTCTTCCTCCCCCTCTCAATTTCTCTCTGTGTTTATCTAATAGTAAATTAAATAAAATTTAAAAAATTAAAAAGAATCTTTTTGGTGTAGCCATTATGATATCTCCCCCGCCCTTTTTTTAATTTACTTCTTTTTAAATATATCTATTTTCCCTTTGTTGCCCTTGTTGTTTTTTATTGTTGTAATTACTGATGTCGTCATTGTTAGATAGGACAGAGAGAAATAGAGAGAGGAGGGGAAGACAGAGGGAGAGAGAAATATAGACACCTGCAGACCTGCTTCACTGCTTGTGAAGCGACTCCCCTGCAGGTGGGGAGCCAGGGGCTCGAACCGGGATCCTTACGCCGGTCCCTGCGCTTTGCGCCACATGCGCTTAACCCACTGCGCCACCGCCTGCCTCCCTATTTATTTCTTTTATTGAGTTGTTGTGTGGAAGTCATGATGTAATTTTATGTTTTTTTCTGTGGAAAAAAATCATCATGACTTTGTCTACAGCCCAATGTTTATTTTGTGGAGCCAGGAATTTGAACATGCACGATCTCCCCACTCTAGTTCCACTCTTTTTCTTTCAGAGAGAGAAAAGTTACTGGCACCAGAGCTTCTTCCCCTGGGTGCCGTGGCACTTCTGTGTGGTGTTGGGACTTGAACCTGGACTTTATGCATGGCAAGATACAGTGCCTACCCGGTAAGCTATCTCTCTGGCTCCATCCCCAGAAATTTAAAAATGAAAATAAATACACAAATAAATAAAGGCTAGAGAGATAGCTAGCTGGTTGAGTAGGACATTAGCCTTGCCCTGTGTGTATCCCAAATTCATGCCCCAGGCACTACATGGGAGTGTCATGTCATCAGGGGAAGCTCTGATGATGTGGTCTGTCTGTATCTCTATCTTTGTTTCTTCCTATCTGTCTGTCTGTCTATCTATCTATCTATCTATCATCAGGCTAGGAGTGGTAAAATTGTGCCTGCAGAAGGCCCTGATTCAGTAAAAAGAAGGAGAAGGAAGAAGAGGAGACAGAACATCCTAGCCTTCAAATTAGGCTGTTCACATTTTTTTATTAGTGATTTAATATTGATCTACAAAAATTGTGAGATAACACGGATATAATTCCGTACAGTTCCCACCACCAGAGTTCTGTGTCCCATCCCCTCCACTGAAAACTTCAGTAGTTCTCCAAGGTCACCAATATGGCTGGTTCTATACCTACCTATCTACCTATATAGATCTGCCTTCACTTCCTTTCTAGTTCACACCTGCACCTATTAATACTTCCAAGTGTCCTTCCTTTTTTCCTCTTTTCTCTAAGATAAATGAAACCATGCCTTGCTTCCTCTGGTGTTGTCTAGATTCACTTCCCTTTAATTATGGTATAAAGACAAGATTTCTGGGGAGTCGGGCGGTAACGCAGTGGGTTAAACGCAAGTGGCGCTCAAGCCCCTGGCTCCCCACCTGCAGGGGAGTCGCTTCACAGGCAGTGAAGCAGCTCTGCAGGTGTCTGTCTTTCTCTCTTCCTCTTAGTCTTCCTCTCCTCTTTCCATTTCTCTCCGTCCTATAACAACAACAGTCATAATTACAATAACAATAAAAACAACAACAAGGGCAACGAAAGGGAAAATAAAAAAAGATTCCTGGTGACAAATGCTCTGGGTCCTGGTGGAATAGGGACACAGAGCCCTCTGGTTTACTTCTCCTATTGTTTACCCCTCTGGGAGTATGGACTTAAGATAATTATGGAGTGCAGAAGGTGGGAGATTGGCTTCTGTAATTGCTTCTCTGCTGGACATGGGTGTGTTGGTATGCTTCTAATTCTGCTTCTAAAACCCCTTCTGTTTCATTGGTTTAATCCCCCCTGCTTAACACTGTATTCTATTTACATACCCACTGTTAACTAAGCACTGCCCTGCCTGCAGGGCATTGGTTTAATCCCAATGGTTCATGATGTCTTTTTGCTCCGCCCCCTCTCCTTGTCACACCCTGATTTTCACCAATCTCTTTTTGCTCCACCCTCTCTACGTCACATCCTGTTTCCACCCTACTTGGCGAGTATATATAAGGACAGGATTGTGATTAGAAATAGCTTGGCTTAGATTGTGCTGCTTTCCACATGAATAAAGAGATACTGCGTGTACCAGTGTACCACTCAGCCATGAGTCCCTGGTCGTCTGTCTCCCGCCCGTGAAGCTAGCCCGGCATAATGGCGCCTGAACAGGGACTGGCAGGGTGTTGCTCACTTATTTTCTCTTTAAAATATATATTACATATATTTTATATTATATACTATATATATGTATAACTATTAATGTATTTATTGGCTAGAGACAGAAACTGAGGGCAGGGACCTATAACACCACTTCTCTGCTTGTAAAGCTTCCCCCAGCAGATGGGAACTGGGGGCTTGAACCCAGGTCCTTGTACATTGTTGATATATGCACTCAAACAGATGTGCCACTGCCTGGCCCTCTCTTCACATTTTTTTCATGCCTCCTTTCACTCCTGACTGCAAATATCTGATCTAGTATGTGGCTCTGTGCTCTAGCCTGGGCCGGGGCAGGTGGAGTTTCTAGTCTTTAGGTATGGTGGTGGCCTGGGGGCTGAAAGGGTCCCTCAAAGCCGCCCCCTTCCCTCCAGGTGGTGGGCCTGCTGACTTCCTCTTACTCAGCCCTGACTCTTGTGTGGTCTGGAAGCTTTTGCTTATCAGTTTGGGAGCTGCCAGCCTGCTGGAAGGGAAAGGCTGAGCTTGGGATGACTCAGCCATGAGTCAGGAGGTCGGGGCAGCCTGTGTGATAGTTAAGCTGACAGGAACAGGGCTATGTCCATCCACCCTCACTATCGAAACCAAAACCACCTCCTCCCACCATCAAGACACCAGGGCTACGAGGAGCTGGCAGTATATACTGTTTCACCACAGGAGAATCAGAATTTTGAGTTGAGAACTGGCAAAATAGCTCACTTGGACAGTCAGTGCATTGCTTTACCGTGTGTGTGACCTATGTTTAAACCTGGCCCCCACTGCATTGAAGGCAGCTTTAGTGCTATGGTCTTTTTCACTCTGTAACTTCTCTGAATTTCTTATTTATTTATTTATTGTCTCCAGGGTTATCGCTGGGGCTCGGTGCCTACACTACAAATTCACTGCTCCCGTGGCCATTTTTTTTCTTTGATTTTTTTTTTTTATAGGACGGAGAGAAATTGAGAGAGGAGGGGAAGACAGAGAGGGGTGAGAGAAAGCTAGACACTTGCAGACCTGCTTCACCACTTGTGAAGTGACCCCCCTGCAGGTGGGGAACCAGGAGCTCGAACTGAGATCCTTGCACTTCATACTATGTGCGCTTAACCCAGTGTTAACCACTTGGCCCCCTTCTGAATTTATCTTTAAATAAATTAATGAACAAATTCGAGTGGGGGAGATAGCATAAAGGCTATGCAAAGGACTTTTCTGCCTGAGGCTTTGAAGTCTCAAGTTCAACTCCCAGCCCTTCCATAAGCCAGAGCTGACCAGTAGCTTTGGTCTCTCTTTATATCTCTTTTTCCCTTTCTCATTAAAACAAATAATGAAATAATAGAATAAAAATAGAAAAAGTCCTTCATGCCTAAGGCACCAGAGATCCCAAATTCAATCTCCAGCACCACCATATACCAGAGCTGAGTAATGCTCTGGTACAAAATTAATTAATTAAAAGATTTTCTGAGTTTTTGTAAACTCAATGGATGGCATGTGGCTGTGAAAATTATTATTATGATGATTTGTAACTTAGCCAAGCAATACTGAGATAAACAAAATGGAAAGTGAAGTTCCTCTGAAGTGTTCTCCCCTGGATTTTATGGCCCCTATAAAAATAGCTTGACTTCCAAGCTGGGACCAATACTTCAGTGGGTGTTAATAGATTTCAGTAGGTCCCTGGCTATGGAAGAAGGGCAAACGCTAGAAGAAGAAGAAGAAGTAGGTTCCAAGGGGGAAAATCCCCAAGTGCTGCAAAATGTTGATTCCTCTTCTGCAGCTCCAGACTGGGTTGTGAATTCACGAATCCATCAAATTAGAATATCTCACCCCCTGGGAGCTTGACGGAGCAAAGACACAGCTTCCCACTGTGCCCCACCCCCTCCCCCCCTCCAGGTGTCAGATTTAGGCACAGAGAGCAAGCGAGAGCATCACCTACAAGAGGCCGCCTCACAGAGGGGGGTGGGGGTGGGGGTGGGGGCGGTTTCCTCTCCCTGCCAGCTTCTCTAGAGGGGACACAGCTGAATAGAGTTTAGAAGAGTGTGGAGTACCACAGACTTTTTTTTTTTTGCCCCCAACTAGAGCTCTGGGGTCTGGTGGTACTGGGGATTGAATATGGGACCCTTGGTGCCTCAGGCATGGAAGGCTTTTTACATAACCATTATTATTTTTTTTCCAAATTATTATTTATTGGATAGGGACAGAGAAGTTGAGAGAGAAGGGGGAGACAGAGAAGAGAGAAAGAGACACAATTGCAGTACTGTTTCACAGCTTGTGAAGCTTCCCCCTGCTGGTAGGGACCGAGGGCTTGAATTCTGGTCCTGGCACAATAAATGAATAAATAAAATAAATTTCACATAATGATTTATAAATATTTAATAATGTTAATAAAATATGAAAACTAAAATGATTTCATTGGGTAGTGACAGAAACTGAGAGGGAAGGGAGAGAGAAAGAGGGAGAGAGAGAGAGAGACACCTGCAGACCTGTTTCACCACTTACAAAGCTTGAACTTTGTGACCTGATGCACAGGCCACCGCCTGGCCCGGCCCGACTTTCTTTTGTTTTTGAAGATTTATTTATTAACTTACTTGGGGTCATGGAGGTGGGGGAGAACCAAAGCATTATTGGTGCATATGCAATGCTGAGGATCCAACTCGGGATCTGACACTTGTGAGTCCAACACTTCATGCACTGTACCACCTGCAGGACCGTTACTGTTTTCTTTATCTGCATCATTTAAATTTGCCTGCACTGTTGGAGTGGATTATCAGCTGATGAATGGAGACAGAGCAGCCAAGGACGATTCTGGTTTTTTGTTGTTGTTTTTTTTCCACCAACTCCTGCAAATCCTGGGTCCATAACGGTGGCTGTTAACTGGAGTACTACTTGGTACTAAACATGTATGTGTATGCAGTGACATGGCTTCTTCTTTTAGTGGGTAAAAAAAAAAAAAGAAGATGTATGTAATATTTTGAGATGACACTACTTTAGAAGTGGAAGATAAATGAGTAGGTGGAGGAAGATGATGTTTTATGAAAGGGCAATAGAGTTCTGCATTGGAACTGTGCTCGTGGCTGTAGGAATCTCCACTAGTGATAAAACCCATGAAACTGGGGTGGAGGGTAGATAGCATAATGGTTATACAAACAGACTCTCATGCCTGAGGCTCCAAAGTCCCAGGTTCAATCCCCTGCACCACCATAAGCCAGAGCTGAACAGTGCTCTGGTTAAAAAACAAAAAAACATGAAACTGAAGCACACCTGAGGAGAAGTAAAATGGAGAGCCAGTTTGATCAGTGGGTTACTCTACAATGTGCTATTAAGATATAGTTATTTTGGGGGGTCAGGTGGTAAATGCAGCGGGTTAAGCGCACATGGAGCAAAGCGCAAGGACCCGCTTAAGGATCCCGGTTCGAGCCCCTGACTCCCCACCTGCAGGGGAGTCACTTCACAGGCAGTGAAGCAGGTCTGCAGGTGTTTCTCTGTCTCTCCCCCTCTCTGTCTTCCCCTCCTCTCTCCATTTCTCTCTGTCCTATCCAACAACAATGACAGCAATAACAACAATGATAGTAACAACAACAATAAACAACAAGGGCAACAAAAGGGAAAAAATGGCCTCCAGGAGCAGTGGATTCGTTGTGCAGGCACCGAGCCCCAGCAATAACCCTGGAGGCAAAAAAAAAAAAAAAAGATAAAGTTATTTTTCTTTATTTTTCAAAAATATTTATTTATTTATTTATTCCCTTTTGTTGCCCTTGTTGTTTTTATTGTTGTAGTTATTGATGTCATCATTGTTGGATAGGACAGAGAGAAATGGAGAGAAGGGGAAGATAGAGGGGAAGAGAAAGATAGACACCTGCAGACCTGCTTCACCGTCTGTGAAGCGACTCCCTGCAGATATTGCTCTTTTTAAAAAAATTTTTTAAAAATATTTATTCCCTTTTGTTACCCTTATTGTTTTATTGTTGTAGTTATTGTTGTTGTTATTGATGTTGTTGTTGTTGGATAGGACAGAAGGAAAAGGAAAGGGGAGGGGAAGACAGAGGGGGGGAGAGAAAGATAGACACCGCAGACCTGCTTCACTGCTTGTGACTACCCTGCAGGTGGGGAGCCGGGGGTTCGAACCAGGATCCTTACTCGGGTCCTTGCACTTTGTGCCATATACGCTTAACCCACTGCGCTACTGCCCGACTCCATAATTCGTTTTTTTTGAAGTCTTTTTCTTTTCTCTTATTTATTCATTTATTTTGGGTGGAGGTAGAGAGAAATTGAGATTGAGAGAGACCTGGGTCCCCTGCAGATGGGGACCAGGAGCTTGAGCTCAGGTCCTTGAGCATTGTAAATGTGTGCATTCAACCAAGTGTACCACTGCCCAGCCCCCAAATTTCTCTCTTTCTATTTCTGCCCCCCCCTTTTTTTTTGGCTTTTAGAAATAATTTTACCAAAGCACTTCTCAGCTCTGGCTTATTATAATGATACAGGGAATTGCACCTGGGACCTTGGAATCTGAGAGACATTTTGCATGACCATTATGCTATCTTCTCCTCCAGGATATAGTTCTGTGTGGCTTGGGAGGTGGTGCAGTGGATAAAACCTTAGACTCAAGTATGAGGCCATGAGTTCAACACCCAGCATCACATGTACCAGAGTAATGCTCTGGCTCTTGTTCTCATTCACACTTAAATTAATAATTAAATAAATATTAAGGGGAGGGGGTAGATAGCATAATGATTATGCTAAGAGACTCTCATGCCTGAGACTCCAAAGTCCCAGGTTCAGTCCCCTGCACCACCATAAGCCAGAGTTGAGCAGTGCTCTGGTAAAATAAATAAATAAATAATAGTAATTAAATAAATTTTTAAAAAATTGAATATAGTTCTATGTAGGGCTGAAAGCCATATGTGGCCTGGGTTTGAGTCTTGGCACTTAATATATTTATTTATTCTTTTTTTAATATTTCTTTTTTATCTTTATTGGATAGACACAGCCAGACACTGAGAGGGAAGGGAGTGATAGAGAGGGAGAGAGACAGAGAAATACATGCAGCTGTCAATCAAAGTTCAGGGCGCCAGTATGCTGGGCTAGCTTCCCGGCGGAAGACAGATGATAGGGACACAAGGCTGAGCGGAGAAGCAGTATTTCTTTATTTACAAGCGAACGATTCAAAAAACTAATCTAATCTAATCATCACACAATTCTGTCCTCCATCTCTCTCTCCTTCGGAGGCAGCGTCAGGAACCCAGGAAGTGTATAGGATAGGGGGCGGGGAGAAGCAAGAAGCTGGGAAAAGGCAAGGGCTAAACCAAAATCTCCCCCAGGGAGGGGGAGTGAGACCAAACCAGTGTAACAGAATGACCATGTAAATAGACCACAACATCAAGCAATGTAACAGAAGGGATCCCAGAAGCAGAACTAGAAGCATACCAACATGCAGTCCGGCTTCACCACTTGTGAAGCTTTGCCCCTGCAGGTGGGGACCGGTGGTCTTTGTGCACTGTAAGGTGCGCTCAACCGGGTACACCACAACCCAGTCCCCCCCCCCCCTTTATTTTTTAACCAGAGCACTGCTCAGCCCTGGCTTATGGTGGTGCTGGGCACTGAACTTGGGAGATTTCAGAGCCTCAGGCATGAAAATCTTTTTTTTTAAAAAAAAAATTTATTTATTCCCTTTTGTTGCCCTTGTTTTATTGTTGTAGTTATTGTTGTGGTTGTTATTGGATAGGTCAGAGAGAAATAGAGAGAGGAGGGGAAGATGGAGGAGGGGGGAGAAGGACACCTGCAGATCTGCTTCACCTCCTGTAAAGCGACTCCCCAGCAGGTGGGGAGCTGGGAGCTGGAACTGGGATTCTTACTCGGGTCCTTGCGCTTTGCGCCATGTGTACTTAACTTGCTGCACTACCACCCGACTGACTCCCTGTATGAAAATCTTTTGCAGAACCATTATGCTGTCTCGGGCTGCTCATATAACAATAATCAATTAGGCAAAACACTAAGCCCATGAGTAGCTTAGGGAAGTCAGGCTGAAGATGGAAAAGAAGCCATTGGTGCTGCCTTCATCATTTCTCAGATTTTGTTTCGGGGGACACTTCCTGGCTGGGGTGCTGATGTGGCAGACACTTCTCCCTGTGTCCAGTGACTTAGGGACAGGAGAAAGATGGATGTTCGGGGGCAGGGGTTGGGGAAAGGTCTTCTGGCAAAGAAGGCTGTCACAAGAAGGCGACACATACACACGCCCCGATTCTTGGATTCTCTTTCTCTTTAAAAAGTTAATTAAATGGGAGTCGGGCAGTAGTGTGGTGGGTTAAGCGATCGCAGCACAAAGCGCTAGGACCCACATAAGGGTTCTGGTTACAGCCCCAGCCCCCCACCTGCAGGGGAGTCGCTTCACAGGCTGTGAAGCAGGTCTGCCGGTTTCTGTCTTTCTCTCCTCTCTGTCTTCTCCTCCCCTCTCCATTTCTCTCTGTCCTATCCTGCAATGACAACATCAATAACAACAACAATATTAGCTACAATAATACAACAAGGGCAACAAAAGGGAATAAATAAATAAATATTTTTTAAAAATTTATTTATAGGATGTAAGCAGAGAAATCAAGAGGGAAGGTGAATAAAGAGATGCAGAAAGAGAGACATATGCAGCACTGATTCCCCCTGCAAGTGGGGACTGGAGGCTTGAACATGGGTCTTTGCGCATGGTAACACGTGTGATCATATGGGTGTGCCACCTGTCTTGCCTCCTCTCTGGCTAGAATTGTAATGGATTTTTTCATATATATTATTTTTAATTAATAGGGATTTAAAAAAATATTTTCCCTTTTGTTGCCCTTGTTGTTTTATTGTTGTAGTTATTAGTGTTGTTGTTATTGATGTCATCATTGTCGGATAGGACAGAGAGAAATGGAGAGAGGAAGGGAAGACAGAGAGGGAGAGAGAAAGATAGACACCTGCAAACCTGCTTCACCACCTGTGAAGCGACTCCCCTGCAGGTGGAGAGCCGGGGGCTCGAACCAGGATCCTTATACAGGTCCTTGTGTTTTGTGCCACGTGTGTGTGCTTAACCCGGTGTGCTACCACCAGACCCCCTAATTAATAGGGAATTACAAGACCACCAAAATTCTGTGGCCAATCTCCTCCCACATCCCAATGATAACCACCATAGTTCTCACAAAGTCATATATATATATAGTCTCTATTTGTTTATTGGAGACAGCCAGAATTTGAGAGGAAAGGGAGTGGTAGAGAGGGAGAGAGTGGTCTGGGAGGTGGCATAGT
Organism: Erinaceus europaeus; assembly: GCF_950295315.1. Taxonomy (NCBI): domain Eukaryota; kingdom Metazoa; phylum Chordata; class Mammalia; order Eulipotyphla; family Erinaceidae; genus Erinaceus; species Erinaceus europaeus. The sequence goes on from NC_080181.1 coordinate 28,796,692, forward strand.
GGATAAACCACTGGACTCTCAAGCATGAAGTCCTGAGTTCAATCCCCAGCAGCACATGTACTTTCTCTCCTATCTTTCTCATGAATAAATAAATAAATTAAAGAGAGAGATGGGGAGAGAGACACCTGCAGCCCTGCTTCACCACTCACAAAGCTTTCCCCCTGCATTGGGCGTTCTCACAAAGTCTTTTTTTTTTTTTTTTTGCAAGTTCATATGTATCAGTTCTCTGATGCCACATATGGTAAAACCAGCTGGTAGTTGTCTTTCATCTCTTGACTTATTTGCTAAGCATAATCACCTCTAGGTCTATCCGTTTTGTCTCAAAGGACACAATATCATATTTTCAGTTGCAAAGTGGTATTGCATGGAATAAATATCCCTTAAGTTCTTTAGCCAGTCATGTGTCAATGGACATTTAAACTGCTTCTACTCTTTGGATATTGTGAATAATACAGCTATGAACAGAGGGGTGCATAGCATATATTCCTTCTAATTAGTGTTTGAGTGTCTTTTGGATAAATGCTGGATCATAAAATAACTCCATTTTTATTTGTTTAAGGACTCTCCATTCAGTCTTTCTCTGGTTGGAATTAGAAAAGATTTCCTCTTGGAGTGAGGACTTTACCTAATAGAAGAGAACCAGGGAGAGTGGGAACTTAAATGGGGTTAACACCAGATATTGGTAGTGGGGATGGGTAGGTGCGGTGGGCATCACCAGAATCCTGGGGTGTGGACTGAGCAATTTCTCTCTTCTTGAGGGGGTGACGGGGACCCTTCATAGACACAAGTCTGGGAACTTCCCTGAGCTTCCTGACACCTATTCCTGACCAGAGAGATTAGCTCAATCTGAATTTGAAGTAAGAAATCCCCTGACTAAAAAAAAAAAAGAAAAAAAAAAAAAAAAGAAATCCTTTGGGAGTCGGGCAGTAGCACAGTGGGTTAAGCGCAGGTGGCACAAAGTGCAAGGACCCGTGTAAGGATCCTGGTTCGAGTCCCCGGCACCCCACCTGCAGGAGGGTCCTGTGAAGCGGGTCTGCAGGTGTCTGTCTTTCTCTCTCCATCTCTGTCTTCCCCTCCTCTCTCTGTTTCTCTCTGTCCTATCCAACAACGACAATAGCAACAATAAAAACAAGGGCAACAAAAGGGAAAATAAATATAATAATAAATTTTTTTTAAATCCTTTTATCAGTGAAGGTAATGCTGACTTTAGCAAGGCAATGCAAAGAGCTGAGAGAGACCAGAGCATAGATTGTGAGGAGAGGGCTGGCAAAATAGCTCACTTGGATAGCGCGTTGCTTTGCCATATGCAAGACCCTGGTTCAAGCCTGGCCTCCACCACGTTGAAGGAAACTTTTAGTCTCTTACTTTCTCTGTCTCTCTGTCTCTTAACTAAAAAAACAGGGGGGGGGCATTCATTTATTCAAGAGAGAGGTGTGTGTGTGAGAGAGAGCCTCACTTTGGTACATGTGATGTTAGGGACTGAACTTGAGAATTCATGCTTTTTTTTCTTTTTTCTTCTTTATTGATTTTATTTATTTAGTTAGTTATTAATGAGAATAATAGGAGGAGACAGAGAAAGAACCAGACATCACTCTAGTACATGTGCTGCCAGGGATTGAACTCAGGACCTCATGCTTGAGAGTCCAGTGCTTTATTCACTGCACTACCTCCTGGACCACGACTTCATGCTTTTAAGCCCTGTGCTCTAGCTGCTGTATGAGCTTGCAGGCTATTAGCTTCATTTTTGATTAAGTCATTCTCTTTGAATCTATTTCCTCATCTGAAACTGAACCCTAGTTGCAAGAATTAGAAAGTACATACATCCAGGGTGCCAGGCAGTAGCACACTTGGTAGAGTATACATGTTACTATATACATGGACCCTGGTTCAAGCCCCCACTTCGCACCTGCTGGGGAGAAACTTCATGAGTGGTGAAGCAGGGCTTCAGGTGTCTCTCTCCTTTTAAAAAAATTTTAAAAAATATTTATTTATTCCCTTTTGTTGCCCTTTTTTTTATTGTTGTAGTAATTATTATTGATGTTGTTGTTGGATAGGACAGAGAGAAATGGAGAGAGGAGGGGAAGACAGAGAAGGGGGAGAGAAAGACAGACACCTGCAGACCTGCTTCACCGCTTATGAAGTGACTTCCTTGCAGGTGGGGAGCCGGGGCTTGAACTGGGATCCTTATGCTGATCTTTGCACTTTGTGCCATCTCTCTCCCTTTTTATTTTCCCTCCCCTCTTGAGTTCTCTTTGTCTCTATTCAATAAATAAATAAGTAAGCAAACAAGTAAATAAAATGTTTAAGAATGGGGGGGTGGTAGTACAGCGGGGTAAACGCACATGGCATGAAGCATAAGGATCCTGGTTGGAGCCCCTGGCTCCCCACCTGCAGGGGAGTCGCTTCACAGGTAGTGAAGCAGGTCTGCAGGTGTCTATCTTTCTCTCCTCCTTTCTGTCTTCCCCTCCTCTCTCTATTTCTCTCTGTCCTATCCAACAATGACAACACCAATAACAACAATGATAAACAACAGGGCAACAAAAGGGGAAAAATAGCCTCCAGGAGCAGTGGATTTGTAGTGCAGGTACTGAGCCCCAGTGATAACCCTAGAGGCAAAAAAAAAAAAAAAAAAAAAAAAGAAGAAGAAGAAAAAGAAGAAGGAGGAAGAGGAGGAAAGAGAAAAGAATGCACATTTGTCCAAATGCTTTATCTTGGGCCAGGGAGGTGGCTCACACCTTCCAAGCACAAAGCCCCACATAGAAGTAACAAAGACATAACAAGGGAGCTCAAAAGCTAGTGGAACAGTGTTTTGCTCTTTGTCCTGCCTCTCTCTCATAAAGGAATAAAAATAAAAACCTCTCTCTTTGTCCCTCCCCACTCTCTCATAAAGGAATAAAAATAAAAACCAGGCTTATGCACATGCATAAGGGAGGCCTTGAGCCCATCGCATGCTCAAACTATCTAACTTGGCACAGATCCATACACATACACACACACACACACACACACACACACACAGAATTACTGTCTGTAGTGGCCTTTGCCTTCCCGTCTGACTGCCCATGAACTAACTCAGTGATTTTGTCCAATCTTTGGGACAGTGCCTCAAGGTATAATCTCAAAGACCTTTGTGCCTTGGCTGCAATTTCCTCTGTTCTTTTATTTTTATTTATTTATTTTTAGCTCTGCAGGAAGAAAGAGAGAGAGAGAGAGAGAAAGAAAGAAAGAAAGAAAGAAAGAAAGAAAGAAAGAAAGAGAGAGAAGGGGCTGAGTCAGGCGGTAGCTCAGTGGGTTAAGTGCACGTGGTGCAAAGTGCAAGGACCGGCGTAAGGATCTCGGTTCAAGCCCCCGGCTCCTCACCTGCAGGGGAGTCACTTCACAGGCAGTGAAGCAGGTCTGCAGGTGTCTCTTATCTTTCTCTCCCCATCTGTCTTCCCCCCCCTCCATTTCTCTCTGTCCTATCTAACAATGACGACATCATCAATAATAACAACAACAATAAAAAACAAGGGCAACAAAAGGGAAAATAAATACAAATAAATATAAAAAGAGGAAAGAAAGGAAGAAAGAAAAGTTTGAAATGAGATGTTATTTTCCAGTTTTCAAAGCATCTGGAAAGTGGTTATGTATACAGAGATCTCTTTGGCTTTGCTGCACAGCCTGGGGCTCTGAGGGGTTGGAGAGACCTCTTCTTCCTGAGGGCTAGCCCTGCTCTCCTCATTGGGTAGGGAAGGTATAAGGAAGGGGACATGATTTTCTCTCTCTTTCTGTCAGGGCAGAGTGACCCAGCCAGGGCAGCAGGCCTGAGCCAGCCTTGCTTTGTTTCACTGTGGGCTTCTGGGAAGACCTGTTAGGTTTGCACCTGCACTGGAGACTTGTGCTGTTAGGGAGTTAATTGTTAGTCTGCTTGTTTCCTTTTAAAAATAGATTAACCAGGGATCGGGAGGTGGTGCAGTGGAAGTGTTGGACCCTCAAGTTTGAGACACTGAGTGTGACCTCTGATATCACATGTGCTAAAAATGCTCTGGTTCTCTCTCCTTTCTTCTCTCTTTCATGTTTATAAATAATTTTTTCAATGTGTTACTTGTAACTAATTGTGGGTTACAAGATTATAAGATTACAGTGTATTGCTCCACACCGCACCCACCACCAGAGTTCTGTGTCCCTGCCCTCCCAACGATTACCACCCGAGTTCTCACCAAGTCTTAGAGACAGTCTGCTTGTTTCTGTTTTTCCTTTCTTTTTTAAACAGATGAATTAAAAAAACACAGATTAATTGGAAAGGAGAGAAAGGGGAGAGAAAAGAGGGGAAGAGAGAGAAAGAGACAGGGGTGCATCACTCAGGCAAGTGCAGTGCCAGAGAGCAAATTCAGGACCTGTATCACCTCCCCGACACTGTTTGGTTCTTTCAGTGTCTTGAACTTGAAGTCTAGTAGCTCCCCCAGGCGGGACTTTGGGCTGATGGATGGAGAGTGGGTGGGGAGAAACTAAACAGACATGGTGGGTAGGCCCCTGTCATTAGAGGGAACCAACTAATTAAGTTTCACAACACCTGTCCTTGGGAGGCTGAGGGTGATTAACCCACTTTGAAGAAGGGAAATCTGGAGGGTGGCAGGTGGCTCGCGCAGGAGAGTGTACATGTGATCATGCTCAAAGGCTGGAGTTTGAGCCGATGGTCACCACCTAGGTGGGAGGGAGGAAGCTTCATGATTGGAGGGGTGCTGTGGTGTCTCTTGATCTTTCACCTTCTCTCTTAGAGGAAACAAACAAACATAAAATAATTGGAGTGGTGGAGTTGTGTAGGTACAGAACACCACAGCAATAACTGGAAAAAAAAAAGGGGAAACTGAGGCAGTAGTTGCCCCTGGTGGCCCAGCATTCTCAGCCCCGAGCCCTCATCCAGGTCATACCCACTCTAAGCCCTCAAAAGGGCAAGAAGAGGGAGTCGGGCTGTAACGCAGCGGGCTAAGCGCAGGTGGCGCAAAGCACAAAGACCGGCATAAGGATCCCGGTTCGAACCCCGGCTCCCCACCTGCAAGGGAGTCGCTTCACAGGCGGTGAAGCAGGTCTGCAGGTGTCTATCTTTCTCTCCCCATCTCTGTCTTCCCCTCCTCTCTCCATTTCTCTCTGTCCTATCCAACAATGACAACAACAATAATAACTACAACAATAAAACAACAAGGGCAACAAAAAGGGAAAAAATAAATTTAAAAAAAAAGGGCAAGAAGAGGCTCCTAGCAGAGGTCTTCTCTGTCCTTTCATCTTGTCCCCTCCCAGGCTGTGTGGATGCGGGGAGGGGACCAGCCAGAGTTGGATGCCTCTGTGATGACAGCGCCACTTGATGGCTGAGTCAGGAGGGAGTGGGGCCCACTTTCCTCCCTACTCCAGCCCGTTGTGTCTGGTGTTACTTCCTTCAGTGGAAGCTGGCAGCATGATGTGACTTTGGGGACATAGGTCTACAGTAAAACTGGCTCCTCCTCAAGTCCCATGGCCTCACCCATTTCCCAGCCGCTCTTTCTGGGGCAGCAGCTGAGGATAAGGACAAAGGGCAAGGGTGAGAGGGTGGGGCGATGAAGAAGACTGAGGGTTTGGGGAAAAAACCTGGGAGTGTGTCTGAGGGACTCAGTGGCAGTTATGAAAACTTCTAGAACCTGCCACTGGGAGAGTCCCCAGGTGTGAGCAGAGTCCAGGCCTGAACCTTACCTTCTTGTGGTTGCTTAAAATAGGCCAACTGACAACCTAGTGCCACCAGGCCAGCTTCCCAGCACTCTGGAAGTGAAGGAGCTGGGTGGGGCACCTTTGGGAATGACAGGTGGAGGCATTTCTGGAACTTTCAAGTGCCTAAGAATATCCTGGAGTGCTTGTTAACTGGCCCCTGGACGACAGTCTCAGCATCTCCTGGAAGAGGTGCCGGGCGTCCTCATGCTGAGCCAGCACCATGCTGCTTCGGTTTTGTTGTTTTATTGCTCCTTTTCATGATCTGACAAGCCCAGGGAAGCTGGGGTGTAAGATCATGGGACGGGGCCTCTGGACTCACAGAGGCTTCTGCTTCTGATGGGGCCACTCGTCCTGGTCAGGCTCACTTTCCTTTCTTGTGACTCCTTTAGATAGCAAAGGGCCCCCATGTCCCCCCAAACGCAGACTGCTCTTTCTCCTTCTCAACATCGGAGGTTTCCTGTGGGTGCTGATTGAGTGCTCCATTGACACAGGAGATAATGCCCCATGATGCCCCTTTCTGAGACACAGCACGGCTCCTTTATGGTCAGCAACTGGAAACGTATCTCCCCAGTGCTATATACACCTGCAGTGCTCTGCATGGCTTTGGAGGGGTGGAGATGAAAGGGACTAACACCATTTGGGGGGAATTTCTTTCTTGTTTTTAGTGGCCTTGAGCCATGCAATGTTTCTGGAGACCCTGGCCAACAGCTTCTCCCCCCCCCCCAATCTATTTATCTATTGGTTAATGAGAGCATCAACAGAGCAGCTCACTTGGATAGTGCACTGCTTTGCCATGCATAGGACCCAGATTTGAACGCAGCCCTCACCACGTAGGAGGGAGCTTCAGTGCTAAGGTGTCTTTCTCTCTGGTGATGTTTCTTTCTATCTGAAAAAAATTGATCAGAAACATCCTGAGAAGTGGTGCAGCAGGTAAAGCTTGGACTCTCTAGTATGAATCCAATCTCCAGCGTCACATGTGATAGAGTAACGCTTTGGTGTGTTTGTGTTTTTTTTTCTTTTCCATTCTCTCTCAATACATAAATAATTTAAAAATCAACTGCCGGGGCTCAGTGGTGGCACACCTGTTACAATGCATGTGGACCTGGGTTCGAGCCCCTGATCCCCACCTGTTGGGGGAAAGCTTTATGAGAGGTGAAGCAATGCTGTAAGTGTCTCTCTGTCTCTTTCCTCTCTATCTCCCCTTCTCTCTCGATTTCTGACAGTCTCTATTTGATAAATAAATAAAGATAATGAAAATTTAAAAAATATCAACTGCGGTAGTCAGGTGGTAGCACAGCGGGTTAAGTGTACGTGACTCAAAGCACAAGGACCGGTGTAAGGATCCTGGTTCGAGCACCTGGCTTCCCACCTGCAGGGGGTTCACTTCACAAGCGGTGAAGGAGGTCTGCAGGTGTCTATCTTTCTCTCCTCCTCTCTGTCTTCCCCTCTCCATTTCTGTCTGTCCTGCCTAACAACGACGACAGCAATAACAACAGTAATAACTACAACAATAAAAAACTATAAGGGCAACGAAAGGGAAAAAATATATCAACTGCAGCCAGCAGACTAGCTCACTTGGATAGTACACTGCTGTGCTGTATACTTGATCTAGATTTGAGCTTAGGCCCCATAGTATAATGGTTATGCAAAAGCATTTTCCTGCCTGAGGCTCCAAAGTTCCCGGTTCAATCCCCCATACCGCCATAGCCAAATCTCTGAGTAGTGCCGTGGTGGTCTCTCTCTAAATATATATATGTATATGTGTACATATATGCATAATGTAATTAAAACAAAATAAAGATATATTAAAGAAAGAAGTAAAGGAAGGAAGAAATTTCATGAGAGAGAGAGAGAGAGAGAAAACCAGAACATACTCTGGCATATTCAGTACTGGGGATTGAACTCAGGGCATCTTCACACCTGCAAGTCGAGAGTTTGACCACTGTGCCACCTCCCAGGCAGCACTGGCCAACATTTAGCACAAGCTGGCAGCAGGGAGGTGCTGACTTGCCTTTCTCCTTGCGGAAGAAGGTGCCTTCCGAGTCTCTTCAGTTGCCTCTTTTTCTGGAAAGTCGTCGTGGCCACTCCCGCTGTCCTTTCCTGCCATCATCCACTTGGGGACTCTTTATGGCTCTCGTACCCAGGTAACAGTGATGACATCACAAAATTGAAATCCCTCCTGTCTGGTGTTGGGGACACTGAGTCACTGAACCAGCAAGTGGAGAGCACCTGCTACGAGTCAGTGACAGAGCTGGCCCGTGTGGACTGGACACCCTTGTCTGTGTCTGAGCCACATGGCCGTCTGTCCAGCTAGTGACATCATCTCTGACCCTTGACTTTGACCTTGATCTTGAACTTTAGCTGCTGTTATACAGACATTCACGGCTCCTCCTAGGACTCTGCACGATTACTGACTCCTCCCTGGCTTCCCAGAAGGCCACATCCCCCTTTAGCTAGAAGAGGAACAGTCTGAGTAGAAAATCGGGCAGGAAGAATTATTGTCTGCTTGGATTGGATTTTTTTTTTCTTTAAACTATTAATTTTTATTTACTTTTTATTATTATTTTATTTATTTATTTATTTTTACCAGAGCACTACCCAGCTCTGGTTTATGGTGGTGTGGGGAATTGAACCTGGGACTTCAGTGCCTCAGGCATGAGAGTCTCTTTGCATAACCATTATGCTATCCAGCCCTGCTCCCCCCTCTTTTTTTTCTTTTAATTGCTACCAGAGTTATCTCTGGGGCTCATTGCTGGCACTAGGAACCCAACACTGCTAGCGACCACTTTTGTTTTCTTATAGGACAGAGAGAAATTAGGGGGGAAAGGGAGAGGGAAAGACAGACGCTAGCAGACCTGGTTCAACACTCATGAAGCGTCGCCCGTGCAAACTGAGAGTGGGCGCTTGAATCCTGGTCCTTGCACATGGTAATGTGTGCACTCAACAGATGTGCCAAGGCCTGGCCTCCTACTTATTTATTTTTGGAGTAGAGACAAATGGGCGGGGGGAGAGAGAGAGAGCGAGATACCTGCAGTACTGCTTTACCACTCAAAGCTTTCCCCCTGCAGGTGGGGGTTGGGGGGGTATGTGCATGGCAACGCACCCTGTGCTGGGTGAACCACTGCCTAGCTTCTCTACTTATTTATTAACGAAAAGAGAAAGAGAACTAGAGCACCACACTGGAACATCTGATGCCAGGGTTTGAACTTAGGACTTTATGCTTGAGAGCCTAGCGCTCTATCCACTGTATCACCTCCTGGGCTGTTCTGCTACTTTTGATAGTAGGATTTTTACTGTAAAAACACCACTTAGTTCTGGCTGTTGGTGGTGCCAAGGCTCAAACCTTGGACTTCTCAATGCAGATCCCGTACCCTGCCGCTCCACTGTCTCCCCTGCCCTACCAGAGCACTGCTCAGCTCGTTCATGGTGGTGTGGGGGATTGAACCTGGAACATTGTAGCTTCAGTCATGAGAGTCTCTTTGTAGTGCTGAGCTGTGCAGTGTTCTGGTCTCTCTCTTTCTCGCTTATGAAAAATAAACCAATAATAAAATCAGTAATATATATATATATATTACATATATATATTTAAAAATATTTATTTATTCCCTTTTGTTGCCCTTGTTGTTTTCTTGTTGTAGTTATTGATGTCGTTGTTGTTGGATAGGACAGAGAGAAATGGAGAGAGGAGGGGAAGACAGAGAAAGGGAGAGAAAGACAGACACCTGCAGACCTGCTTCACCGCCAGTGAAGCGACTGCCCTGCTGCAGGTGGGGAGTCGGGGGCTCGAACCGGGATCCTTACGTGGTCCTTGCGCTTTGTGCCACATGCGCTTAACCCACTGTACAACGCTCGACTCCCTAGATATATTTTTTAAAGGAAAGAGAATATGCTCTTCCCCTGTCCCACTCCCTCCAGGGACTTCTCCTGTCATGTTGTTATTATTATTATTATTTTTTAACCAGATCACTGCTCAACTTTGGTTTGTGGTGGTGCTCGGAATCAAACCTGGGACTTCTGGGGCCTCAGGCTTGAAAGTGTCATATAACCTTTAGTACTATCTTCCCAGCCCATCCTTAGGACCTTTACTCTGCAAGACCCCTCCCCCTCAAGCCCTTCTCATCCATCTGTCCTCCAGAAGTCATTCTTTGCTCTCCTATCTGGGCTGGGCGGCAGCTGGATGTGGTGTGGCCAGCTGGATCCAGCCTGAGCTGGCTGTGGTGAGCCGGTACCTGGCCTCTAGGCACCTGCCTGCCTTTGTTCCCTGCACCTGCAAATGTGTTTACTTACCCAGAAGAGAGAAAGGATGGGCAGAAGCAGGCACTGTGGACTTTCTCTTCCTCTGGCCTGTGACCATCTGAGGAGATTGTCATGCCTGGCTGGAAACCTGAGTGGAGTGCCCACCAAGGGATGGGAGGGTGTGGCTCTGTCCCCTGCCTTTGTGGCTGGGGTTACATCGGATGGATCACTCTCTCTCTCTCAGCTTCAGTGCCCTTATCAAACTGAACTGACTGGGTGAGGCAAGGTGAAGTCTAACATGTGAAAGGGGAGGCAGGGGAGGCAAGGGGCGGATTATAAAAGGCAGTGGCTTCAATCCTGTTCAAGAACTTCTCTAGGTTGAGTGGGGCCCTGCGTTTCATGGAGCAAGGGAGACTAGGGCCTGCCTGCCCCACTGCTTCAGGGTAAGGCTGGGATGGCCTCTGGAGTTCCCTGTTCAAGATCCCCACCATCTTCCTTTCCTTTTATTTTTATTTTTAATGTTGCTTCTTAACCATGAAAGAGAAGGCAGAGGGACCCAGTGGGGTGCACCAGTTAGAGCACACACGTTACCATGCAGAAGGACCTGGGTTCAAGCCCCCAGGGCTGCAGGTGACTCTCTCTCTTTCCTTTCTACCTCCCCCTTCCCTCTTAGTTTCTCTCTGCCTCTATTAAACATAAACACATAGGAAGAAAGAAAGAGAGAGAGAGAGAGAGAGAGAGAGAGAGAGAGAGAAGGCAGACCATGGAGCAAAAGAACTCAATAAAAATAGTAAGGTGAGAAGATGTGCATCCAAAATTCATAGAATAAGAAAGTCTTTTTTGTTTGTTTGTTTGTTTGTTTGTTTTTTGCCACTGAGGTTATCACTGGAGCGTGGTTCTTCTTCTTCTAGCATTTGCCCTTCTTCCGTAGCCAGTCAACAGCGTCAGGTTGAGCCTGATGTAAAGTTTCGAGACCTCCTTTGAATCTGGAGAGGTGGCAGTCGTTGACTATGTGGGTCATAGTCTGTCTGGAGCCACAGGGGCAGTTCGGGTCGTCTCTGGCTCCCCAGCGATGGAACATAGCGGCGCACCGGCCATGGCCTGTTCGATAGCGATTGAGGAGGGCCCAATCATAACGAGCTAGGTCAAAGCCGGGTTGACGCTTGCAGGGGTCTGTGATGAGGTGTTTGTTCTTTACCTCAGCTGACTGCCAGCTCTGTTTCCAAGAGACTGGAACAGAGAAGTTCAGTGTAGGCGTAGGGGACCAGATTGGATGATGACACGTCAAGCGTTGGACAGGGTGGGCGAAGATATCCGCGTATATTGGCAGGTCCGGTCGAGCGTAGACGTGGGAAATGAACTTAGATGATGCCGCATCCCGACGGATATCTGGCGGGGTGATGTTGCTAAGAACTGGCAGCCATGGAACTGGGGTGGAACGGATGGTTCCAGAAATTATCCTCATGGAGGAATATAATTTGGAATCGACCAAGTGGACATGGGGGCTACGGAACCATACTGGGGCACAGTATTCTGCAGTGGAATAGCATAATGCCAGAGATGATGATCGTAGTGTGGAAGCGCTCGCGCCCCATGAGGAGCTGGCCAGTCTTGCAATGATGTTATTCCTCGCGCCCACCTTTGCTGCAGTTTTTATGAGATGATCGTGAAATGACAGAGTGCGATCGAGAGTAACGCCAAGATAGACTGGCTGGGCTTCATGCCGGATTCTCGTATCGCCAAGCTGCACATTAAGCTCACGTGAGGCCGAGGCATGGTGTAGATGGAAAACAGATGATACCGTTTTTGCAGTGCTAGGGATTAGTCGCCATTTTTTACAGTAATCAGATATCAGAGACATGTCTTTCGTGAGTGTTTCCTTGAGGATGTCGAACTTGGATGCCTGAGTTGCACAGCAGGTGAACTGGAGCGTGGTGCTACATGACAAGTCCACTGCTCCCAGAGGTCGTTTTCTCTTCCTCTCTTTTTCTTTCTTAGATTGGACAGAGAAATGGAGAGAGGAGGAAGAGGAGATAGAAAAGGGGAAGAGACAGAGGTAGAGAGAAGTTGAGAAGGAAGGAGGAAAGTTAGGGAGAGAGAGAGACACCAGCCGTATTACTCCACCACTTGTGAAGCTTCTCTTCTGCAGGTGGGGAACAGGTTTGAGCCTGGGTCTCTGCACATGGTAATGTGTTTGCTCAGCTGGGCGCACCCCCAGGAAAGAAAGATTGAAATTAAAAAATAAATAAGTCTGGGAGTATGGACCGACCAGTCAACGCCCATGTTCAGCGGGGAAGCAATTACAGAAGCCAGACCTTCTACAACCCTCAACGACCCTGGGTCCATACTCCCAGAGGGATGGAGAATGGGAAAGCTATCAGGGGGAGGGGGTGGGTTATGGAGATTGGGTGGTGGGAATTGTGTGGAGTTGTACCCCTCCTACCCTATGGTTTTGTTAATTAATCCTTTCTTAAATAAAATAAAAATAATAAAAATAAAAAAAAACAAAAAAATAATTATAACAAAAAAAATAAAATAAAATAAATAAGTTACCCAGTGTAGGGGATACATATACACACCAGTGTTAAGCTACTTCTCTAGCCCAATTTGTATTCCATAGTGGAGAGAGAGAGAGGAGAGAGAGAAGTGAGCAAGAGAGACAGGCAGGCAGCAAGGCACTGTTCCACTCTCCATGTTGTTCTCATGTGACGCTGGGGATTGAACCCAGGGACTCACACGGAGGAAAGCATGCACTCTGCCTGTTGAACCACTTCTTGGGCCCTGGAAACTATTTTTGACAGCAGAAACAGAGAAGTAGGGTGAGGTGTGGGGAAACAGAGATGGACAATAGCAGGAAGAAGTATAAATGAAGCAGAGGATCATGGTAAAAGGAAGTACAGAAATGTCTCTCAGAGGAAAAAAAAAAGGGGGGGTGCACATAGTCTAAGAAGTAATTCAAGAAACTCTCCTAGAGCGAAATATGAGGGTTTCTCAGTCCCAAGAGCAGACGGAGAACCTGGAAGAATGAAATATGAAGACTCAACTCAAAGTAGATGCCCCTTTTAAATTTTATTTTAATGAGAGAGAGAGATGGAGAGGGAGAGGGAGAGGGAGAGGGAGAGGGAGAGGGAGAGGGGAGGGAGAGGGAGAGGGAGAGGGAGAGGGAGAGAGAGAGAGACCGACCAGAGCACTGCTCAGCTCTGGTCTATGATGGTGCCTCAGGCATGAAAGTATTTTGCAGAACTGTGAGGCTGTCTACCCAGCCCAGAGTAGATCCTTAAGACTTTCAGAGAAAGACAACAAAATCACGAGTAATAAAAGTGAGTGGACCTCTACTATTACCCTATTTCTCAATAGCACGATTAGAAGCTAGAAAGTAGTGGTCTGGGAGGTGGCACAGTGGATAAGACTTTCAATTCTCAAGCCTGAGGTCCTGAGTTCAATCCCCAGCAGCACATGTACCAGAGTGATGTCTGGTTCTTTCTCTCCTATCATTTTTCATGAATAAATAAATAAAATCTTAAAAAAAAAAAAAAAGAAGCTAGAAAGTAGAGCCTTGTGCTGGAGAGATAGCACACAGAAAGATCATCATGACTGAGGTTCCCAGGTTCAACCCCCAGTGCTACTATAAGCCAGAGCTGAGCAATGCTCTGGTAAAAGAAAATAGGGCAGAGAGTAGGGGATACAGAGAAGGGGCCAGGCAGTGGTGCATCTGGTTGAGCGCATGTGTTACCTAATGTGCAAAGACCTGGGTTCGAGCCCTCACTCCTCATCTGTTGTGAGGATGCTTCAGGAGTGGTGAAGCAGGTCTGCAGGTGTCTAACTTTCTCTCTTTCTCTCTATCTTCCCTTCTTATTCTCAAATTCTCTCTGTCTTATCCAATAAAACAGAAAGAGAAGGGGGTGGAGCGGTAGTGCAGTGGGATAAGTGCACGTGACGCAAAGTGCAAGGACAGGCTGAGGATCCCAGTTCGAGCCCCTGGCTCCCCAATTGCAGGGGGGTCGCTTCACAAGTGGTGAAGGAGGTCTGCAGGTGTCTATCTTTCTCTCCCCCTCTCTGTATCCCCTTCTCTCTGCCCTAAGCAACAACAACATCAATGGCAACAATAACAATAACAACAACAACAACAAGGGCAACAAAAAGCAGGAAAAAAATGCCCTCCAGGAGCAGTGGATATTGGTAGTGCAGGCACCTAGCCCCAGCAAAATAACTCTGGAGGCAAAAAAAAAAAAAAAAAAAAAAAAGTGGAGGAGAAGATTCCAGGTCGTGGAACATGACGGCAGAGGAAGACCTAATGGGGGTTGAACTGTTCTGTTATGTGGAAAACTGGGAAGTGTTACGCATGTACAGACTATTATATTTTACTGTTGGCTGTATATCATTAATCTCCCAATAAAGAAATTTAAGAGAGAAAGGGGAAAATTTCAGAGCAAGGAAAAAATGGCCACCAAGCCCCAGTGATAACCCTGGTGGTAAAAATAGATGAATAAACCAATAAGTAATAGTAATAATAATGTGGAGCCTACAAATGAGTGAGTGAGAAATCCATGGTCTTATACCCAACCAACTAGGAAGGATGAGGGCAGAATTAAAGTATTTTCAGAAACATGCAAAGCTTTAAAATTTTCCAACTTTGGACGCTACCGACGTTTGTGCTCCATAAAAATGAAATCAACCAAGATAGATGAGGATGTGGAATGCAGAAAATGAGGATTTTAACACAAGAGGGAGATGAGGAATATTCCCAAAGTGATAATGAAAGAAATGTTTTGGATAGGCCTGGGTGGTGGTGCTTTGGTAGAATGAACATATGTGACTCAGTTGCAAGGCCTCAGTCCCCACCTCCAGAGGGGAAACTTTATGAGGGGTAGAGCAGTCCTCTCTCTCTCTCTCTCTCTCCCTCTCCCTCTCCCTCTCCCTCTCCCTCTCCCTCTCCCTCTCCCTCTCCCTCTCCCTCTCCCTCTCCCTCTCTCTCTCCCTTTTCCTCTTCCTCCCCCCACCTTCCACCTCTATTAAAGCAAAAAGGGGGAAAGATGACTGCAGGGAGTGGTGGAATCTTAGGGTAGGAATGAGCCCCAAGGATAATCCCAGTGACAAATCAAGCAAGCCAGCCAGCAAGCAAGAATTTGTAGGCAAGAGCCATGGAAAAAGACAAGATTTTAGGAGGGAGGTCCCAGAAAGAAAATGAAATAAGGGGGAGTCGGGCAGTAGCGCAGCGGTTAAGTGCACATGGCGGAAAGCACAAGGAGTGGTGGAAGAATCCTGGTTCGAGCCCCCGGCTCCCCACCTGCAGGGGAGTTGCTTCACAGGTGGTGAAGCAGGTCTGCAGGTGTCTGTCTTTCTCTCTCTCTCTCTCTCTCTCTGTCTTCCCCTCCCCTCTCCATTTCTCTCTGTCCTATCCAACAATGACAACATCAATAACAACAATAATAACTACAACAATAAAACAACACGGGCAACAAAAGGGAAAATAAATAAATAAATAAATAAATAAATAAATAGTAAATAAAGAAGAAAGAAAAAGAAAGAAAAACAAATGAATATTTACAGTGGGAAAAACAGTTTGTTGTACAGGAGAGGAGACAGAATTGTGAATATTTTCTTTTTTCAAAAATTTATTTTCCCTTTTGTTGCCCTTATCTTTTTATTGTTGTTGTAGTTATTATTGTTGTTACTGATGTTGTCGTTATTAGATAGGACAGAGAGAAATGGAGAGAGGAGGGGAAGACAGAGAGGGGGAGAGAAAGATAGACACCTGCAGACCTGCTTCACCGCCTGTGAAGCGACTCCCCTGCAGGTGGGGATCCGGGGCTCGAACCGGGATCCTTATGCCGGTCCTTGTGCTTTTTGCCTCGTGGGCTCAACCCGCTGCACTGCTGCCTGACTCCCAGATTTGTGAACATTTTCTAAGACAAATAACCAGAAAGTACTGACTATGGACACCACTTTTCAAACTCAGGTGCTATATATAACTTGCAAGGATAGGCCCAAGAAAGGAAGGAAAAGATTAAAGCCCACATGATCATAGTAGGAATTCAGATGGTTACATTCTAAACAAATAAACCAAAAGATAACAGGATCTGTCATGTTCAGGAATGCGGGGACATATTATAGAACGAGCTGCTTGAAAGCATGTTTAAGTGATTACCTCCAGGACTCTTTCTTTCTTTCTTTCTTTCTTTCTTTCTTTCTTTCTTTCTTTCTTTCTTTCTTTCTTTCTTTCTTTCTTCTCCTCCTCCTTGCCCTTCTCCTCCTATACCTCCTCCTCCTCCTTTTTACCTCATTTGTTATTGTGATGTAATCTACTTATTGCCTTGCATATG
The DNA here is from genome assembly GCF_950295315.1 of Erinaceus europaeus. NCBI lineage: Eukaryota > Metazoa > Chordata > Mammalia > Eulipotyphla > Erinaceidae > Erinaceus > Erinaceus europaeus. Next base: position 28,812,969 of record NC_080181.1, read on the forward strand.
TTTAAGATACGCATTTTATCGATTTGGTACACATGTAGAGGGATGGGGGTAGCACTAGCTACGCCATGTGCTTCTCTGGGTGGCAGTAGATAACATTGCAAACAGAACCAACTAGAACATTAAAAATTAGGATATATATATATATATATATATATATATATATATATATATATATATATATCCAAGTTCCTTGAGACATGGCGTAGTGAAAAAAATTGCTGGACTTACAGGGTTCTGGATGGTGGCACACAGTAGGGCGCACATGTTCCCATCTTCAAGGACCTGGGTTCGAGCTCCCAGTCCCCACCTGCTGGGGAAGAAACTACAGAAGTGGTAGAGCAGTGCTGCAGGGGTCTTTTTCTTCCTCTGTCTCCTCCATCCTTCTTGATTTCTCTCTTTCTCTATCCAATAAGTAAATAAAAAAATATTTTTTAAATTTTTTAATATTTATTTACTTATTTCCTTTTTGTAGCCCTCATTTTTTATTGTTGTTGTAGTTATTGTTGTTGTAGTTATTATTGATGTTATTGTTGTTGGATAGGACAGAGAGAAATGGAGAGAGGAGGGGGAGACACAGAGGGGGAGAGAAAGATAGACACTTGCAGACCTGCTTCACTGCTTGTGAAGCGACTCCCCTGCAGGTGGGGAGCCGGGGGCTCGAACTGGGATCCTTATGCCGGTCCTTGCGCTTTGCACCACGTGCGCTTAACCCGCTGCGCTACCTCCAGACTCCCAATAAAATTTTTTTTTTAAGTGCTGGACTTACAAGCATGAGGACTCTTGTTTGGCTTCTGACATTGCACAGACCACAGTGATGCTTTGATACCCATTCATAACTAAATAAACAAATAAATAAACTCTTTTTAAAGAATAGTTAACCCAGAGGCGGTACAGTAGATACTCAAGCATGAGGTCCTATGTTCAGTCCCAAGTATTGCATGTGCCAGAGTGACGTTCTAGTTCTCTCTCGCCTATTCCTCTCTCTTTGCATAACCATTATGCTATCTACCCCCACAGTCACCTCTTCCTCTCTCACTCTCATAAATAAATCAATCTACTTTTATCTCTCCCTCCATGGATGGCAAGAGAGGAGGGAAAGCTCTTCCCTAGCTGTTATGTTTGCAGATAATGAGTTACTGACAAATCCAGAAATGTCAGTTCAAGCACGTCCTGAGGAATTACGAGCAAACCCCAGAACAACCACCTTTGGGAACTGTTAAAAGCACCCACATCTGTGGACGAGGGCCCTTGCTTTTGATGACTGTTCCTTTGGAGTGGAGACTGGCTAGTTAAATCGGAAAGAGTACAGAGCCTCCCAGGGATTCAGGGCAGCCCAATGAAGTGTGTGTCTGACGGGGCAGGGAAATTCAGCAAGCTGTCACCCACTGCTACAAATACTACTTCCGTTCCTGCTTCTCCCTGTTCATGCTCTTTCTCCTTCTTACTAGATGCCCCCCTGGCCAGGAGGAGCCAGGGGGAGCTGATGGAAGTTTAATCTGCTTTTCATGAAAGATCTTGGGCAGTCGGGCGGTAGCGCAGCGGGTTAAGCGCACATGGTGCGAAGTGCGATGACCGGCAGAAGGATCCCAGTTCCAGCCCCCAGCTCCCCACCTGCAGAGGGGTCGCTTCACAAGCGGTGAAGCTGATCTGCAGGTATCTCTCTTTCTCTCGCCCTCTCCTGTCTTCCCCTCCTCTCTCCATTTCTCTCTGTCCTATCTAACAACGACATCAATAACAATAATAACTACAATAAAAAACAAGGGCAACAAAAGGGAAAAAAAAATATATATATATTTAAAAAAAGAAAGCTCTTGGGTTTGAGTATGGGTGTAGATTCTGGTAGTAACCTTAGCTGGCTACCAGGACAGTGGCTTGTCCACTATAGCTGCCTGGGGTTTGTTGGCTGTTCGTCCATTCATTCATTCATTCATTCATTCACTCATTCATTCATTCATTCTAATAGGACAGAGAGAAATTAAAAGGGAAGGGGAGAGAGGGAGGGAGAGAGAAAGAAAGACTCCTGTAGTACTGTTAACACCGCTTGTGAAGCTTTCCCCCTGCAGGTGGAGACTCGGGATTTGTACCCAGGTCTTTGAGCAAAGTCGCAGGTGCACCACTGCCTAGTCCTACTTCCTTGTTACTTCTGGCCAGTTAAACACTGATGGAGCAGAGCACTGAGGAGGGCAAGCAAGTCTGAGCAGCCCTTACAACACGCCTTCCTCCCCCCACCCCTTCCACCCCATGCACCAGCTGGAGGAGTGGCTTTCCTTTTAATACTGGCAAAGGCTCATGGCCATGGCCAATGGTGGCCTGGGGCTGGGCCTGCCCCCACACCTAGGCATCTACCTGAATGCAAGCTGATTCATTGCCACAGCGTCTGGAACACAGCTGGTTCTCCTCTGCGCTCCCAGCTCTCTCACACACATGTCAGACACTGCCTGGACACCTGGGGGCCCAGAGGGCATGGCCTCTTCTCTTTGCTCCTGGCTCTTGTCTCCAAGCTGCAGCTCGAAGAAAGTAAACTGCTTCACTGGGAGGGAAGGCTGGGGGTGGGTGGGGGAGCACTTCTGGGAGGGGAGCCCTTCTCTGATCATCCGTGTGTTTCTCTCTTCAGAGCATGAATGGCTTCGAGGAAGGTGTGGAGTTCCTGCCAGTCAACAATGCCAAGAAGGTGGAGAAGGGCGGCCCGCGGCGCTGGCTGATGCTGGGGGGCCTCCTGCTTGGCTTCCTGCTGCTGGCCCTCATGGCTGGGCTGCTGGTGTGGTACTTCCAGTGTGAGTGCGGTCTCTCTGGGGAGACCAGTCGGGTGGGGGGTGTCACCAGTTTACAGACCTGGGGATCACATCTTCTGTACATGGGAGAGCACTTGAAGGGGTGCAGTCTCCCAAACTTTTAAAAAATATACTTTTATTTATTTATTTATCCCCTTTTGTTGCCCTTGTTGTTTTATTGTTGTAGTTATTATTGTTATTGATGTCGTCATTGTTGGATAGGACAGAGAGAAATGGAGAGGGGAGGGGAAGACAGAGAGGGCGAGAGAAAGACACCTGCAGACCTGCTTCACCGCTTGTGAAGTGACTCCCCTGCAGGTGGGGAGCTGGGGGCTCGAACCAGGATCCTTACGCCGGCCCTTGCGCTTTGCGCCACCTGCACTTAACCCTCTGCGCTACCGCCTGACTCCCTGCTGTCTCCCTAACTTTATGGATAGTTGAGGGGTATGCTGAGTTGTTTGGTCAGAGGTGCCCACTGGGTTCATGTGTCCACAGACCCCTCTTGTGTTCACTATCCTGGAATTGCTGGGGTACAGAGTGGGGGTGGGGGACAGGCAGGGGAGGACTGTCACATCCTCTGACCCACTCCTTCCCACAGACCATAATGTGCGTGTCCAGAAGATCTATAACGGCTACTTGAGGATCACCAATGAGAACTTTCTGGATGCCTATGAGAACTCCAGCTCCCCTGAGTTTGCTAGCTTGGCGTCCAAGGTGAAGGATGCGGTGAGTCCAGTCCCTGGGCGGAGCACCCCGTCTGCTCTCACTCTCATCGGGGTGAGAAGGACACTTCTCCTGCTGGCCAAATCTTGGGGGCGTCCTCCCAGGCATCTGGGAAGGGACCAAGAAGGCCTAGGCTGGAGGGCTGGGTGCGGGCGTGGCTCCCAGGCCCACTGAGTCTGCTCTCCTTCCTCAGTTGAAGCTGCTGTACAGCAAGACCCCGGTGCTGGGCCCTTACCATAAGGAGTCGGCAGTGACTGCATTCAGGTGGGAAAGGGGAGGGCAGTTTTTTTTTGTTTGTTTTTTTTTTTGGGTGGGGGGAGAATAGTGGGCTTTGGGGTAGGCTCATTGTGGTTGGTACATGGGACACAGTGCCTGGCTGGTGGCTTGCTTCCATCTTCAGTCAAGGTGGTCACAGTGGAGTGGAGTGGAAAGGATGAGGTGTGGGGACAATGGTGGTGATTTTGTTGTTTTTCCACAAATTGGTTTGGAGGCTTCAGGACACCCAGGAACGCTCCAGTGAACCTTCACGTTTAGGCAGCTTAAAAAAATTTTTTTTTTTTCTACAAAGGGCCAGCAAAATAGCTAATTTATATTAAGTGTTGCTTTGCCATGTGTACCACTCATGTTCAAACTCTGCCCCCCACTGCACTGGAGGGAGCTTCTGGTGCTGTGATCTTGTTTTCTCTCTCTCTCTCTGCCATTCTTTTCTTCTCTTCTCTTCTCTTCTCTTCTCTTCTCTTCTCTTCTCTTCTCTTCTCTTCTCTTTTTTTTTGCCTCCACGGTTATTGCCGGGGCTCGGTGCCTGCACCACAAATCCACTGCTCCTAGAGGCCATTTTTTCCCTTTTGTTGCCCTTGTTGTTTTATCATTGTTGTGGTTATTATTATTGTTTTGTTATTGCTGTCGTTAGATAGGACAGAGAGAAATGGAGAGAGGAAGGGAAGACAGAGGGGGAGAGAAAGACAGACACCTGCAGACCTGCTTCACCGCCTGTGAAGCGACCCCCCTGCAGGTGGGGAGCCGGGACTCGAACCTCTCTCTGCCTTTCTATCTCTAAAACAAAATAAGGGCCGGAGAAACAGCATAATGGTCATGTAAAAAGACTTCACTGCCCCTGGCTCTGGAGCGCCAGGATCACCCCCTAGCAGCATCACAAACCAGAGGTGAGCAGTGCTCTAGGGGAAAAAAAAAAAGTTTAGTGATTTAATAATGTGAAAGAGAGAATCAGAAAACCATTTATGCACATGCAGCTTCAGGGACTGAACTCAGGACCTCACACGAGGAAATCTAGTGCTCTTTCTACCTGCTGTGCCGCCTCCCAGGTCACTAAAATCCAGTTTTTCCCTCTCTACTTGTTATTAGTGATCTAACATTGTTTTACACGATTATAAGCTCTCAGGGGTATAATTTCACACCCACATCAGGTGTGTGTGAGTCACCACACTCTCCATCAAAGTTCTGAGCCCTGTCCCCCCACCCACTGCCCCCACCCCATAACCACCATAGTTCTTTTTTTTTTTTTGTCTCCAGGGTTATTGCTGGGGCTCAGTGCCTGCACCTTGTATCCACTGCTCCTGGAGGTGATTTTTCCCCCTTTTGTTGCTCTGGTTATTTTATCGTTGTTGTAGTTATTGTTTTTTATTGCTGTCCTTGTTGTTGGATAGGACAGAGAGAAATGGAGAGAGGAGGGGAAGACAGAGAGGGGGAGAGAAAGCTAGACACCTGCAGACCTGCTTCACCTCCTGTGAAGCGACTCCCCTGCAGGTGGGGAGCTGGGGGCTTGAACTGGGATCCTTATGCCTGTCCTTGCACTTTGCGCCATGTGCACTTAACCCACTGCGTTACTGCCTGACTCCCAACCACCGTAGTTCTTTGAAAGTCCAAGAGAGAGTTTGATTACTATTGTTCTCTGCAAGTTCATTTGCACCAGTCATCTGTTCCACATATGAGTGAAACCATTTTGTCGAGTATTATCATCTCCAGTTCCAACCATATTTTGGTTGTTGTAAATAGTGCCGCTATGACCATATCCTTTTGAAATTGTAATTATTAGTCTCTTGGATAAAGACAGAGAAATTGAGAGGGGAGGGGTAGGTAGGGAGAATGGGAACCTGCAGCACAACTTCACCGCTTGTGAAGCTTCCTCCCTGTAGGTGGGGGACTGGAGTCTTGAACTTGAGTCCTTTTGCATGCTGATGTGTGCATTCAACCAGGTGCACCGTCACACAGCCCCACCTCTTCTCTTTCTTTCTTCTCCTTGCCACCAGGCTTACTACTGAGCTTCGGTGCCTGAACCAGAAACTTCACCTCTCCCAGTGGCCATTTCGCCCCCCTATTTATTTGGTAGGAGGTAAGAATCACAGAGAGAGAGAGAGAGAGGGAGAGGGAAAGAGAGAGAGAGAGAGAGAGAGAGAGAGTTGGAGGCAGAGGGAGAGAGAGAGAGAGAGAGAGAGAGGAGACACCTGCAGCCCTGCTTTACCATTCATGAAGTGTCCCCCACTGCTGGTGGGAACTGGGTTTTGAATCTGTGTCCTTATACATGGTGATGTGTACACTCTACCAGATGCACCACAACCTGGCCCCCATATATCCTTTATTTCTTTATTTTTAGTTCATTAAGTATTATTTTTTGGGAGTCGGGTGGTAGCACAGTGGGTTAGGCAAAGTGCAAGGACTGGCATAAGGATCCCAGTTCGAGCCTCCGGCTCCCCACCTGCAGGGGAGTCGCTTCACAGGAGGTGAAGCAGGTCTGCAGGTATCTATCTGTCTCTCCCCCTCTCTGTCTTCCCCTCCTCTCTCCATTTCTCTCTGTCCTACCCAACAACAATGACATCAATAACAACAACAATAATAACCACAACAATAAAACAACAAGGGCAACAAAAGGAAATAAATAAATATTGTTTTTTAAAAAATTATTGGATAGAGACAAAGAGGGAGAGGGAAATAGAGAGAGACACCCAGTGGTCTGGGAGGTGACGCAGTGACTAAAGCATTGGACTCTCAAGCATGAGGTCCTGAGTTCGAACCCTGGCAGCACCTATACCAGAGTGATGTCTGGTTCTTTCTCTCTTTCCCCTCCTATCTTTCTCATGAATAAATAAATATTTAAAAAGAGAGAGAGAGAGACACCCATAGCCCTGCTTCACTGCTTGAGAAGCTTCCCCACTGCAACCTGGGTCCTTAGGCATGGTAATGAGTGCCCTCAGCTGGGTGTGCCATTCATTGCTTGCCCCCCTGTATATCCTTTCTAATTAGTACTTTCAAGTCCTTTGGATTTATGTCTAGGAGTGGTATTGCAGGATCATAAACTATTTCTATTTTCATTTGTTTGAGAACTCTTTATTCTTTCCTGTAGGGACCACACCAGTTTACATTCTTACCAACAGTGTAACAGAACTCCTTTTTCTCCACAACCTCCCAATACTTGTCACCTCTTACTTTGTTGATAGGAGCCATTCTCAAAGGTGTGTGATGATGTCTTGTGGTCTTGATGGGCATTTCTCTAGTGATGAGTGACGTGGAGTATTTTTTTTTTTTTTGGGAATATGTGTGTGGGCCATCCGTATGTCTTCTTTAGAGGACAGTCCATTCAGATCTTTTTCTTCTTATTTATTTATGTATTAGATAGAGATAGCCAGAAATTGAGAGGGAAGGGGGAGGTAGAGAGAAAGAAAGACAGACACCTGCAGCCTTGCTTCACCACTCATGAAGCTTCCCCCCTGCAGGTGGGAACTGGGGGCTTGAACCCCGGTCCTTGCTGTAGTATGTTTGCTTAACCAGGTGTGCCACCTACCAGGCACCTCCATTCAGATCTTTTGCTTACTCACCAAAATACTTTTTTAAACAGTTTTTAAAAAAATTTATTACTATCTTTATTTATTGAATAGAGACAGCCAGAAATCAAGAGGGAGGGAGGTGATAGGGAGAGAAACAGAGAGACACCTGCAGCCCTCCTTCACCACTCCTAAAGCTTTCCCCCTGCAGGTGGGGACCGGGGGCTTGAACCGGGTCCTTGCAGATTGTAATACACCCGCTCAAACAGGCGCGCCACCCCCCCTCCCCCAGCCCCTCACCAAAATATTTGCTAACAGCCAGGGAGGTGACTCAGCACACACCTTCCATGCAGGAGGCCCAGGGTTCTGCCCCTGGTTCTGACATATGATGCAGCAGTGTCCTGGATCTCTCCTCTCCTGGCAGTCAATCAATAGACTAAATAGGCCTGATTTTAATTTTGCTCGTTGCATTTGAACTCTAGGAATGCAGTGTGCAGACGGCAACCTTGTCACTCCTCAGCGATCAGGAGTGGCTTTTCAGTGTGTCTGAGCTAGTGATGGGACCTAACCCTGCCCACCCACTTTGAACTGGGCAGGTCTCAGAATGTCTGCTTGGGCAAGAGACTGAGTGTAGAGGGTGGTGGAGGTAGGTGGGGGGTAAGGGGGAGTTAGTTGCCTGGTAGTGCCCCTGGGTGAGTACACCTGTTACAATACCCAAGGCCCCGGGTTCAAGCCCCCAGTCCCCACCTGCAGGAGGAGATGTGCCAGTAGTGAAATGGTCCTGCGGGTGTTTCTTTCTTCCTCTCTATTTTTCCCTCCCTCTCAATTTATCTCTCTCTATCCAAAAAAATACATACATCTTTTAAAGAAGGTAGGAGGGCATAAAAGAACATCTGGGTGTGTGTGTGGGGGGGGTTTGGCACACCAGGTTAAGTGCACCTCCTGGTTTGAGCCCCCAACTCCCCACCTACAGGGAAGGGTTGCTTCACAAGCAGTAAAATAGGTCTGCAGTGGTCTGTCTTTCCATCTCTCTCTCTATCTTCCCCATCTCTCTTAATTTCTCTCTGTCCCATCCAATAAAATGGAAAAAAAAAAAAAAAAAAAGGAAGGCCAGGCAGTGGTACAGCTGGTTGATTAAGTGCACACATTACAGTGCACAAGGACCTGGGTTCAAGATCTGGTCCCCACCTGCAGGGGGAATATTTCACAAGTGGTGAAGGAGGGCTATAGGTGTTTTTCTGTCTCTTTCCCTTTCTCTACTTCCCACTCTTCTCTCAATTTCTCTCTATATCTATCCAATAATAAATAAATAAGGAAAAGAAAGAAAGAAAATGAAAAAAAAAGGCCTCCAGGAGCAGCGGATTCATAGTGCAGGCACTGAGCCCCAGCAATAACCCCGGAGGCAAAAAAAGAAAAAGAACATCTGGGGGTGGCCCCTGCCTGGAGGAACATCTCTTGATGACGCCTTGAAGGTCCCAGGCTGTTCCTTCTCCTTCTGCACCTGGCCTGGGAGGGTTGTGGGGATTAGCCAGTCCTCTAGGACCCACCTGTCTGGTCGCCTGTCTCCCCAGCGAGGGCAGCATCATCGCCTACTACTGGTCGGAGTTCAGCATCCCCAAGTCACTGGTGGAGGAGGCCGAGCGCATCATGGCGAAGGAGCATGTGATCACCCTGCCACCCCGTGCACGCGCCCTCAACAAATTTGAGGTCACGTCAGTGGTGGCCTTCCGTGAGTGTAGGGGCTCCCTGGGATGGCCATTCATTGGGCCCGTCTTTGGTGGGCTAGGCCCAGGCTCATTATAGAGGGGAGGGCAAGGGGACCCACACCCAAACCTCCAAGTCCGGAGGCTGTGAAGAAGAAGGAAGCAGGAATAAGAAAATACAACTGCCTGGGGGGCCGGGAAGTGGCGCAGCGGGTTAAGCGCACGTGGCGCAAAGCGCAAGGACCGGCTTAAGGATCCCAGTTTGAGCCCCTGGCTCCCCACCTGCAGGGGAGTCACTTCACAAGCGGTGAAGTAGGTCTGCAGGTGTCTATCTTTCTCTCCCTCTCTTTGTCTTCCTCTCTCCATTTCTCTCTGTCCTATCCAACAACAACGACAAGCAATAATAATAACAACGATAAACAACAAGGGCAACAAAAGGGAAAAATAGCCTCCGGTAGCAGTGGAATCATAGTGCAGGTACCAAGACCCAGCAGTAACCCTGGAGACAAAAACAAAAAAAAAAAGAAGAAGAAGGAAAGAAAGAAAAAAACAACTGCTCAATAAAGACTTGATTTGGGGGGCTAGGCAGTGGAGCACCTGGTTAAGTGCATGGTGCCATATGCAAGGACCTGGGTTCAAGCCCTCACTCCCCACCTACAGGGGGAAATCTTCACAAATGGTGAAGTGGTGCAGGTCTCTCTCTCACCCTCTCTATCCTCCTTTCCTCTCAATTTCTCTCTGTCCTATCAGATTAATATAAATAAAGTAAAATAAATAAATAAATAAATAAATAAACAAATAAAAGGCATGATTTTTTTTTTTCCCCTGTTCTTCAGCCACTGACCCCAGAACAGTCCAGACGACAAAGGACAGTAAGTAGCATGCCGACCTCGAGGGGCCCCGGAAGGAGGGGAGCCCCTGCAGTCCTTGGTCCCAAGTGACAGCCCCCCTTCCCTGTGTCCGCAGACAGTTGCAGCTTCGCCCTGCACGCCCGGGGCTCCGCGCCCGTGCGCTTCACCACGCCTGGCTTCCCCGACAGTCCCTACCCCGCGCACGCCCGCTGCCAG